>NC_056731.1:112943116-113243116 GCF_019279795.1 Protopterus annectens | reverse complement strand
CTTACTCTTCCCAGATGCCTTCTGCCTTGGCTTATGGCTATGATGAATAGAAATCAATTAGCCCTGAATCTCCTTTTGAGGAGCTGTCTTTTGGGGACATAGTAGCCAGAATAATGGAAAACTTTAATTGGAATTCTTCTCAGGTGTCTGATATCCAGTAGAGGTATTATGAATTGCTGCAGGTGGACTCTCCTAAACCTTCGCAGTATCTCCTGTCGGCTGCTTTGTTTAGACATAGCTGCCTGTAAGACTCCTGATTCTCAGTCCCCTGCTCCTAAGAAACCTGACAGGTTCTATAAGGTTCCTGAGAATTGTCATCTCCTTTTGATCCTGCTATGGTGTCTGTCTTCCCTGACATGTCTTCTAAGTTTTTTCCCCTCTACCAAGCTCCTGCCTTCAGGTAAAGATAGTAGGGCTATGGAGAAGATTGGAAAGAAGGTCTATACTGCTTCCACCTTGGCCTTTAAGGCCATTAATTCCCAGACCCACATGACCAGATATACTCTGGCCTTAATTGTGCAGGCTTGTCAGGTTATGTCTGAACTCCCCGATTCTGAAGGAAAGTCCTTTACTGTCTCTATTTTGGGTTCTGCCTCTCAGGTGGCTCACCACTCTTTCAGGTGCAGCTATGATGCTGCTGAAGCCTCTTCCTTTGGGTCTGTCATATGGTATTATTCTTTGCTTCATCTACAGTCATTACCTGAAGACATTAAGCTAAGTTGCTGGATGCGCCTTTGGATAATAAAAATCTCTTCGGGACTGCCACTGCTATGTTTAACCCTCTTCAAGAAAAAGGTAAAGCCTTGCACAACCTTAAACATATTTTTGTGTCCCCGTCCCTAAGTTCCAGAGGAACTTTCGTACTAGATCTGCTTCCCCCCCCCACAGGCAGCGTTGTCAGGTAACTAAAGGTAAGAAGGGTATTAGGCCAGCTCCTCCTGCTAAGTCTTCTCAGCTTTTGGTGGCCCAAAAGCTTCCTTTATCTGACAAGCCTGCTTCCCTTTGACATTCCCCAAACCTCGGCTAGGTTCCTTTGTCCCTTCGGCTCTCCATCTGTCTTCCAAACTAGCAACTCATCACTTCAGATTCTTGGGTTCTTTCTATCAGGTTTACTTCATGGTGTGAAAGCCTCTCCATAGTTTTTGTGGGATTCCTCATCCTCCTAAAGAGCATCTTCCTCATTACTTAGAGGTTCTATGGTCCCTGGTGGACTAGAAGACTAGTCAGCTTGTCCCTCCCTCCTTCCCAAGTAGGAAAGGGATTCTACTCCAGAATGTTCTTGGTTCCTTAAAAGGAGGGCACTTGGAGTCCTATTTTCGATGTCTCCTTGCTCAGCACCTTTCTGCAAGTTCCTTCCTTTCAGATGATTTCTCTTCAGACACTATTTCCTCTGTTGCTGATCCAGGCTTTTTTGGTCTCCTTGGATCTTAAGGATGCTTACCTTTATATTTCTATTCTGTCTCTTATCAGGAAGTTTTTATGTTTCTCTGTTTCTTCTTTTCATTTTCAGTTCTATGCTTTGCCCTTTGATCTATCTACAGCCCCAAGTGTATCATTTTCAGTTCTATGCTTTGCCCTTTGATCTATCTACAGCCCCAAGTGTATTCACAGAATGCCTAGCTCCTGTGATTGCCTTTTGCAGGCTCTATGGCATTCAGAATTTTCCTTATTTGGACAACCTGTTGATTTAGGCATCTTCTCTGAGTAGCCTGTTACAGGCTCTAGATTTCACCATACCTCTCCTATAAAGTCTGGGGTTCACTATCAACTTCCAAAGGTCTGTTCTGTTTACCTTTCAGGATCACGTGTATCTGGGCTGCAGGATTCAAACAGTGCCAATGCTGGCCTCTCTTTCACCTCCAAAGGTTTTTTTCTCTTGCAGCTTTCTTTCGGTCTCTTCTGACTGCCATTTCAGTCAGGGAGTTTCTTTTGGCCCTGGGATTCGAGGCCTTTTCTATTCCAATACTTCCTGTTGCCAGACTGTGTATGTGGAAGCTTCGGTGGTACTTCATGTCATTTTGGCTTCAGCATTGCCACCCTCTAGATTTCAGAGTGCCTCTTATATTCCTTGGTCTCACACAAACAACTCATCTCTCTTCTCAATAATCTATCCTTCTCTCAACCAGTCAACTGGTTTCAGAGTTACCTATCTGACTGCCAACAAACAGTTGTTTGACAGGACAACCAATCCCCCCAACTACCAGTCTCCATAGGAGTTCCCCAAGGGTCCATCCTGGGACCCCTACTCTTCTCTATTTTCACCAATAATCTAGCCTCAGCCACAAGACATGGCACAATCATACAATACGCAGATTACTCAACCATCATCTGCACAGCCCACTCCCTACCAGAACTGCAGAAAGTCACACAGGAAGCATTTTCTTCTAAAAACCAAGAAAAGTCCAAAACCAGTCCACAGAACAGGCAAGACGACACTGCACCAAAATAGCGTATAACCGTTTATTATCCGCTTTCGTAAAAAACTTCCTCAGAATAAAATCATTTAATACAACTTCCTTGTTAAATACCAATACATAAGTCAGGTGATTAGTTAAACAATCAAATATTTAAATGCAAAGAAACGTGTAAGAAATATTTTAAAGACACAAAATACCAAATAATGTTTATTTTAAAGCAAAATGAAAATGAACTGACTTAAAACGGATTTTGGAAAATCAGCAGGGAAAGATTTCCAATTTTGTGTCTAATAAGAAAGGTATGTACAGGTGCAATCAATGCAATATGTGCAGATTTATATCGATCGTTCCTTACATTTGTGTGAGTACATCCAACAGGACTCTGGCGGTTCCTGGGTATGTGAATTGCTGTACTAGTGGGGTTATTTACATTGCCTTATGCTCCTCCTGTACGGCATTTTACATAGGGATGACCACCAGGGAGTTAAAGACCCGCATTAGGGAGCATGTATATTCTATAAAAACCAAAGATGAAAACAATGCTCTTTTCAAGCATTCCTTGGTTTGTACTTCTTTTAGTACATTTTTATTTTCTGTATTAGAGGTGTGTCATAAGGACATGAGGGAAGGGGATTTCAAGAATTACCTCTTACAAAGGGAGACCTATTGGCAGATTAAACTTAAATCTGATATTGCCCCTGGTCTTAACGAAGCCACCAATGTCAAGTGTTTTTTGAAACAACGCAAATTAAATGTTAACAAAGATGGGGGGTCAGTTCATTTTCATTTTGCTTTAAAATAAACATTATTTGGTATTTTGTGTCTTTAAAATATTTCTTACACGTTTCTTTGCATTTAAATATTTGATTGTTTAACTAATCACCTGACTTATGTATTGGTATTTAACAAGGAAGTTGTATTAAATGATTTTATTCTGAGGAAGTTTTTTACGAAAGCATTTTCTTCTATTGAAACTTGGTTATCCGATGCCCAACTAATACTCAACCCAATCAAAACAAAATTACTAATCTTCCAACCCACCAAACGTACCCTAGACAGCTCTCACTTTAACATCACAGCAAAAGACACCACCATCCATCCTACAGAACACACCGAATTACTAGAAGTAGAAATAGACAATAAACTGAACTTTGACATTCACATTTCCATGACCATTAAAAAAGTGCACAAAAAACTAGGAGCATTATATAGAAATCGGCAACTACTTACCAAAGCAGCTAAAATTTCGGTAGCAAATTCCCATCTTATCTCTACTCTACTCTATGCCTATCCAATATTTGCTAACCTTAGACAATGCGATCTAAATAAGCTCGAAACCTGCTACAACAAAATCGCCAAATTTGCCACAGGGGCTTCCTACCATACTCACCACTGCCTCTCACTAGCAGAACTGGGCTGGCTAGAGCTGCCCCACCTCCTTCAATGGTACCAACTCACACTCGCCCACAAACTAATAAATCAACCACAAAAAGTCCCATCCCTCCAGAATCTACTCCAACCCTACATAACCACGAGAACACTAAAATCCAGCCACAAAAACCTCCTACAGGTCACAAGAGCCATTAACTCTGCTGGAGAAGCATTAATCTCCTGCACTATAGCCAAACTCTGGAGCTCCCTCCCATTCTCAATTACCTCGGTAACTTCTTGCACCCACTTTAAATCCTTACTAAAATCACACTTCAAAACTTGCTAGATATGCCATTGCAACCCCCCCCCCTCTAATACCATCCACTCCCCCCACCCACTATCTCTCTCAGCCCCTACAACCTACTCTTAGCAAGCTTGGCTACTCATGTTCCGAGGCTACCTACCACATAATACTAACTTCTTGTAGCAGCAACTGCTAATGGCTGTTATGTACCACAAAAACAGATTGTATCAATTGTTCACTGATGAATCTCAACTACATTTGTTACCATGTTTAGTATTTGTTTGTGTCTTTCGGCTTTTCCCGGTTAGGGGTCGCCACAGCGGAACTCCGGTCCACTAATGATTAGTAGTTGATTTTTTTATGTGCCGAGTTACCAGCCCTGACGCACAACCTTCAACAAAGGAACGCCTATTCGCGCATGTCTCTACGCAGAAGACGCTCTAGCTGAGAATCGAACTGGACAGCGTCTTACTGTGAGGCAACAACGCTACCACAGCACCACCACCACCACGGGCTTTAGTATATGTCACCATATTTTAAAATTGTACTATGTTCTACAGCTGTTTTAAATCTGTTTTCTTCTTGTCTTGCTTCCTTAACTGGACTAATGTCTATATTTAAATGTTATGTTTTTTAACTGTATAATGCAAATAATACTTGATGTGGAGCTTTTCTCCCCGGGCCTCCGCTGAAAATGGACCTGTGTCCATTCAGACTCTCTCGGTCAACAAATGTACATAAATAAATAAATTGTATCAGGCGGGAATTCAAGTGGTGGATTCAGCAACTTACCCTCAACCCAGGCCTGTCCTTCCTTCTCAAGAACTGTTCATCAGGATGGCTGCACACTGAGTAACAGCTTAACTCTAGCTCTCCCAGTGTGAAAATAGAAATACAACGGAGAAGGCTAGTAAACCTTTGTGTTTATGGGTAACTTTCAGTAACTTACTAATAAGTGTACTTCCCGAATGCCACGAAAAATAAATACAGAGCACCTGGAAAAAACTGGCTACAAAAAAGTGAGGAAGACACACTGACTGGGGAAAGTTCTGCAGCTGTTCAGCAAAAAGTAATGCAACTTCCAAACATGACTTCCAGTAGCCTACAGGAAGATGCAAGACAACTGCACACAGACCTGGTTAAAATAAAGGAAACACTGATAGAGTATATCAACAAAAACAACAAATGGGTGGAAAAATGGAAGAAGCTGTAGCTATCCAGATGAGGTGAAAAAGCTGCAAATATCAGAGGTTGAAATGAAGAAAAAGCTGGCTGAATGTACTGCTCAATAAGAGATGTTTCAAAAAAATAATATAATTAGTGGACAGAGCACATAGGAAAACCTGAGATTTTCAGCTATACCAGAGAAGCTGGAAGGAACAGACTGCATTCATTTTATGAAAGCAGAAATAAGCAACTGGACTGGTATTCCACAGCAGTTGTTGTTAGTTGACAGGGCACATCATGTGTATTCTCCAAACCTGGTTATGAGAAAGCAACCTAGACCTTTAGTAGTAAAGATGCCAATCCTACTAACAGGAGTTGATTCTGACAAAACTGTGGCAGAAGGAGAAAAAACTAAAAGTGGGAGACTGTGTGTGTGTGTGTGTGTGTGTGTGTGTGTGTGTGTGTGTGTGTGTGTGTGTGTGTGTATAGAAGGATTATGCATTGTACACCAGGCAGAAGAGAAGTAAATTAATTTCACTATTCAGGGACTGTCGAGACAGCTGTGAGATTTAAAATGCTATACCCAGCTATTTTCAAAGTATTCTTCCTTGGAGGGACAAAATCATTTTTTGATAAAAGTACATGCCAAGGAGAAAATACAAAAGTTTGTCCAACAAAAACCGAGCAGTGAAACAGGAGGATATTCTGCTGCTTGTTCTTCTGGTAATAAAAAACACAGAGAAGACTGTACCTTTGAAACCTTTTTCACTGTTTCAATGGAAAATGTTGGAGAAAGGAAAGGAGCATGAATGAATGGATGGAGAAAGGAAAGGAGTACTAGAAGAATAGAGAGTACTTTGGAGATGAACAGTAAACCAGTAACTTAATGTGGATTACAATGCATTAATCATATTTGTGAAAATATGACAGAATAAGAAAATCTGAAAATATTGGACCTTTTCAGAATTTGTTGGACTTTTGGAGAACTCTAAAATATATGTCCTACTTCATGTCATTAATATTGGAAAAATGCTTCAGGAAGGGGAGTTTGTTTCTTCAGGAAGGGGAGTTAATTTTTTTCTTAATACTATTTTTGTGGTGTGGTTTTGTGTGGGTGCTATAAAATATGGTTTTCTCAGTTATTTTTAAGTGCAATGTGGATTGTAAATAGCTACTGCTGTTTTTTTTTCCTTTCTTTCTCCATTCTCTCTTCTTTTTTGTTCAGTTTTAAGAAATGTAGGTACTGCAATGTAAAAAAAAAAAAAAAAAAAGCCTGGTTAAAAGAGCATGGCAAAAGAAAACTTAATGTGCTTTTTTTCACTCTTGCATGCGAAATGACTGAATTAAAGACCTTAGATTGATTTAGTAACCAGTGTTAAAAGAGAAAGCAAGTAAATGGAAAAGAATATTGAATAATATTATGAGGCTTTTTTCTAATAAGTGAATGTATACGTAGTAGAAGTTCTGTATCTGGCCCTCATGTCTCCATAGAAACAGTCTGATAAAGAGAAATTTACTGTCTGGTTCTCATGTCTCCATGGTGACAGGCTAATAAAGAGAAATTGGTTATAATCTGGTGGAGAGTGATTTGCTGTGGGGGGGGGGGTGGAGAGAAACTGGCTAGGAGATTATGTTCTCTGAAAGCACTCTGGGCTTTTCCCAGCTGGGAGAGCTGTAAAGATAAGACAAAACCAGTTAGCACTTAGCAGAAGCACAGCACCATGTGTCTTAACATGGATAATAACATGGATAACCTTTCTTTTAAGTTAACTCAAGTGTGTGAATGTAGCTGTCAGTTTGGGACATTTGTTCCTACTAGAAGGGTAAAACTTCAATATTTGAAGATGTACTAAGTTGTGTGTGATAGTATTCAATTAATAGGCTTTAGGGGTTATTGAGGGTTTGTTTTTCTTTTGAGTGCTTTCAGTAAAACAAAACATTTTGTAAGATGTGACATACTCTCAAATGGATATGACAAGAAATAACTGTATAAAAGTTCAACTTGCCACACAGTGTATACATGTAACAAAAAAAGGTGTTGTACATAAAAGGTGGGAAGAATTTTTTTAATACAGTGATGTTTTCTGTAATATCTTTAAACGTGAATGATCTCGCAGATAAATACAAAAAAAAATATTAAAATGTAGAGTGCAAATAGCTATGTTACAGGAAACAAAGAACTGAACATGTGAATTTGACAAAGAAAAGTTTTCAGGATTGTTATTCAGCTGAATGTCTAGGACAAAGGAAAAGAGGAGCATTTATATTAATTGAAGAGGAGAACCAGTAGTGAAAGAATGTGATAAAAAAGATAATAATGGCAAATTTGTAGTGCTAAGGGGTTACTGGCAAGGGAGAAGGATTACACTGGCCTTTATTTATATTCAAGCTAAAACTGCTGTAATGGAGCTTAAGAAAATTCTAGGAGAACTAATGGAATTTGATTTTCTGCAGTGAAGATGTGTGGCAGAAGGGAAAGTATAACAAAGGAGGGTAGAGTTTTGAAGAAATTTTTGAAAATAATTGGCATGGAAGATGTGAATTCAGTAAAAGGAATTTGGAGTGAATTTACTTATTATTCCCCAAGATATAACAACTGGGCTAGGTTAGACAATTTACATTTCAAAGGAACATGTGCATTTAATTGAAGGCCTTGATACACACACACACTAACTATTTCAGATCATGCACCAAAAATAACTAAAATAAAACACAGGATAATGAAATAAAAATGAGATACTGGTACTTTCCCACCTATTTGTTGAAAAGAGAAGAATTTAAGGAATGGGTAGTGCACATTTTTCAGGAGCTATTCAAAAGAATAGAAATTATTTCTGAAAATATATTTAGGGAGTGGGATAAAATTAAGGTGGAGTTTAAAAATAGGGTGGAAACAAAAGAAAGGGAGCTATGGATAAGAAGTAACAAATTATTTAGAGGGACTGACAATCATAGTACTGCAGAGTAAGGGGAAATCACACTGAATAAGAAGCAGATTGACTGCAGAATGTTAAGGGGGAAAAAGGGGATTACCTCAATAATGTACATGAGTTTAGACCTCTTGCTGTTAAACAGCTGTTTTTTGATAACACTAGAGCACAAAATATTTTAGTACGACTCGGGCAACAGAAAGTGGAAAGGGCTGTGGGACCCTAAAACAAGAAAGGTAACAAGAGATCCTGTAGAGGTATTAGAAATATTTTGAAAATTCTATGAAAATTTGTATAAAGCAGAGAAATATGGAAATCAAGAAAAGATACAAATAGAAATGTTTATAGGAGAATTAAACATGCCGAGGTTAGAGGTAGATGAGGCTCATTTGTTCCTGTGAATGTTTGGAAGCTAGGAGGGAAAAAACTAAAATATCTGGAAGGTTTTGTTTAACAGTATTTTAAGAGGAGGAGAAGTACCAACATCCTGGAAGAAAGCAGTGATAGCTGTAATACCTAAAGAGGATAATGATCCATCAGATCCAGCTTCATACAGGCCCATTTCAGTACTAAACAATGATTACAAAGTGTTAATTTCTGTAATGGCAAAAGTAATTCCAAAATTGATAGATATGGATCAGTGTGGTTTTGTGGAAGGGGGGACAAACATTTGACAACATTAAGAGAACATTGATGATCCAGAGGGAAGCAGAATGTAAAAAAAATACCATTGTTGGTGGTGGGTCTTGATGCAGAGAGAGCATTTGACAGAGTAAGCTGGGACTTTATGAGCAGGACTGGAAGCATTTACATTTCTTGAAAAAAATGATAAGGTTGATTAGGAGGATACATGAGGGATAAGAGGTGAAAATTAAAGTGGGTGGGGTCCTCTGATAATCTCTGCTTGAGCAGGTGCATCAGGTAGGGTTGTCCTCTTTCCCCTTTATTTCCATTATGTTTAGAACCATTGTCTAAGAAAATAAGGGACTCAGAAATTCAAGGATATAATTGATATGGTAGTCAAGAAAAGTTGGCTCTATTTGCAGATGATATTTTATACCTGACAAAACCAGAAAGAGACATAACAGTGTTGCGGAACATTTAGATGGTTTCAGATATTCAGGATACAAAATTAACAAAGCTGATAATGGTAAATTATGTACCCACATATGAATTGTTCAGCAATGTCCATGTTTTGGGGAACATGATGAAATGAAGTACTTAGGAGCATGGATTAAAAATGATTCTGGTGTGGCAGTTAAGGATATGTGGGAAGAGATTAAACAAAAGATAATGCAAAAGCTGAGAAAATGGAAGCTTTGTTATATGGATATGGATAGTAAGATGCAAACAGTTAAAATGTTTTTAGTCCCATTATACACAGGTCAGGCATATTTTTATCAACCAGAGGAGAACTTGTGTATAGTAGTTAATAAAGAGTTGAAGGACTTTATCTGGGAGCAGAAGATGGCAAGAGTCAAGTGGGATAAGCTGATTCTTCCAGTAGAACAGGGCAGACTGGGATTACCCAATTTGAAGGGGTAATTCAGAGTTGCACAGTTAAGGCTCCTATACATAGCACAAGCCGAAAGCTATATTCCAAAGTGGAAAGGGATGATGAAACCGGGGGGAAGCTCAAGAAACAAGGAGAGGCTGGGATTTTGGATGCAGGCCTTTAAGCAGAATAAAGTAATCATACAGAATATTATATCTATAAAGTAGAAGAAAGTATCCTAAGAACTAAGACAACACTGGAATGGAGAAAGGAGATTCTGCTGATAGGGATGACTGCAATTAAGGGATATAAATAGTGGGAAGGAGGGGGCTGGAATTTATTGGAGAAAACTGGCAAAGGAGCCAAGGTATTGGGAGCAAATAACTAGAGAGGGAAAGATGATAAAATGGGAGGACACCAAGAATCTATTTGGACTGCAGGTTAGAGATTGCTTTCCCTGTCAAGGACTGATATCAAGAGTATAGACAAAAAGAAATGGGGGGTCCTAAATGAAATACCAGCACTGGTAAAAGTTTTAGTAGAATGTAGAACAGAAGCTACCATTAAAAAAAGGAATAATTAGTATAGCATATAAAATATTGCATAATAACTATAAGAATCCATCACAGGAGGTTAGAACGGCTTGGGAAGAGAGATTGGATGAGAAATTCACAAAGAAACAATGGGAGGATATATTGTCTCCCAAATATGCAACAAAATCTAGACTATTTAGAATTTTTGCTTGGAAATGTTTACATAGATATTTTTATACTTCAAGTAGACTCCAGAGAATTTTTCCTCAGACAGCAAATGTTGGAGGTGTGACAGGGAAGAAAGAGGTAATTGGGAACATATTTTCTGGGAGTGCAGTGAGTTGGCGGATTTTAAAGATTCCCTGCGGAATGCACTGTCAGAGATGCTGGGTGGGCAGATTGGTTTGACGAGGGAGATGATTTTTATGAGGCTGTGATACAGAATCTCAGTTGCCTAGACATGGTAAGGCCTTGCTATGTCTAATTATGGTGGCTGCCAAAAAAGCAATAACTAGAAAATGGAAATGATTGGGTATTATAAGTGATGTAAAATGTTTGCAACTGGGAGTGTGTCATTATAGTTTTTGATGTAAAATGCTTGCAACTTGGATTGTGTCGGTGTGGTTCATTTTTATTTATATTAATGTATGATTGCTTATGTCGAAAGTGATGGTTTAATAAAGATGCTTCTTGCTTTAAAAAAAAAACTGTTCATTGATGCTTCAGACTTGTGTGTGGGGCCTCCTGTGGTCTCATGAAAGTTTAGGGTCTCTTGGCCCCGACCACCATCAGAGGTCAGACCACTCAACATCAAAGAGATGAGAGTTCTGATTTTGGCTGTTCAGGCTTTTCACCCCATGCTGTCTCCAGCCCCCTGAAGGTATACACAGACAACACCACAATGATGTGGTTTGTCAAGAAGCAGTGTTGAACAAAGTCTTACCTTCTTTGCAGGTTGGTTCTTCAGGCCTGGGGTCTGAACATCAGTTGTCAGCTAACTCTTAAGGTAGTGTATATTCCTTCAGTGCACATTCTAGTTGCACACACTTTGAGCAGGTCGAAAACACAGGCTCACGAGTGGATGCTTTACAGATGTGTTTCGGGACATAGCCCATCAGTGGAGTATTCCTCAGGTAGATCTCTTTGCCTCCATCTGAACAGCCAGCTCCTTCTTTTCTATTTCAGAGTGCCAGCCATCTGATATGGAAGACTGATGCCCTTTCTTTTCCTTGGAGGGGGATCTTTCTGTATGCCTTCCCTCCTCTTCCTCTACTTCCAAGAGTCCTGCAGAAGATTCAGCTGGACTCCCTGAAAATCTTACTAGTGACTCCCTTTTGGCCAAGGCAGCACTGATTTCCCCCTGTTAATGCATCTAGCCAGGGAAATCGCCACAAGTTACCTCATCAGTTGGACCTCCTCAAACAGAACAAGGGGTAACTCATCATTCCTCACTTGTCCACTATTCAGTTGACACTGTGGATGATTGGGTTTTAATCCCTTTTAGGCACATCTTTCTGAGGATCTGCATTTTTTACAAGAAGCAAGAAAACCCACAACCAGAAAGTCTTGTATATCCAGATGTAAAAGATTTTCTGTCTAGTGCCAAGCTTGTAGGCAGGACTCTTTTTCAGTGGGGGTCCTTCTGGTTCTTTCCTATATTTGTGCGAGTTGCTCCAATCTGGCTTGGCCTATTCTTCTGTGATGGCCCATTTTTTGGCTATTTCTGCCTGTCTGCCCTTGAATCCTCCTTTGGCTTCTTGTTTTGAGGTCAAACAGTTTCTTAAAGGCATCCTACAGCTTAGGTCCCCAAGGAAGCCGCTTCCTCTCTTTGGGACCTTTAGTTTTGTGTTGAAAAAAAATTTACTCTGGCTCCTTTTGAGCCTGCAGTTTCAGCTTCTTTGCAACACTGTTCCTGGAAGACTGTCTTGTTGTTTACTCATTCTGCTCTGAGAGTTTCTGAGCTTCAGGCCCTTGTAGATATTCCTCCTTTTTGCGTTTCTCATAGAGAAAGTGCATCTCTTCACACTAATCCTTTTATGCCCAGGGTTGCTAATGAGTTGTTCTTAAGTTAGGCAGTACAACTCCCTTCAGTTTTTCCTTCTCCACAGTCTGCTACTGAGAAGGTCCTACATACCTTGGATTTGCACAGATAACTCTGGTATTATTTGGATAAAACTAGGACCATTTGTAAGTTTGACCAGCTGTTTCTTTTCATCCCAGGACTTTGGGTTTGGCTGTTTTCCAAGCAAACCATCTCTTCCTAGATATCCAAGTCCATTTCATTTTGTTATTCTTTTCATGGCAAGTGTCTGTCTTCTTTTCAGTTAGAGCGTATTCCACTAGGGCTGCTGCCTTTTCTGGTGCTTTCTTCAAGGGTTTGGACTCCAATTTCATCCTTGAAGTTGCTACTTGGTCCTCTGTGCATACTTTTACTAAACATTATAGGTTAGATATGATTGCTAGGGACAGAGCAGGTTTTGCTAGGGCTATCCTGCATGAGTTTGTTGAGGGGTCCTCCCAGCCTTCCACCTTCCACTCCTTTTCTTGAGCTTTTGCACTCTCCCTACTGTGAAGAATACTGCAACAGTGGTACAGAAGGACTTTGTACAATTATGTAAAATTTTACCATAATAGTAGATGTTCTTCTCTTCACTGTTGCAATATTCGGTCCCTCCCTCCGTCCCTCTTTTCTCTTTTCGGTTTTGATTTGGTTACCCTCCTGGCCAATGGATCCTCCTTTTCCATCTACTTTTTTCCCTTGAAATGTGCATAACCTCCTTTTGTCCTATGGGAAACTGTTCTGTACTGGGGCAATTAATTTCTGGGTAACTGTGTCTGTGCATCACCTTTATGCCCCACGTCCTGTATGGGGAGCATGTGTGTGATGTATGGTGCATACAAGATCTAAAGGCCTTGTTATACTGGCCAGATGTTGGGGCCATCCTTTGCAGGAGATCCCCAAGGTGAAGAGTACTGCAACAGTGAAGAGAGGGACATCTACTATTAAGGTAAGATTTTACACAATTGTACTTTCCATCCTAAAAAGTTAATTCTGCATTTGCTGTGCAAATTTACATTTTCTGCATGAAACTACCTTTTGCGATAGAACTTTGTGAGGAGAGTGCAAGATATTCATGAAGTAAGATCCCACTAATGGCATTTTTTAAATGTGGTGCAGGATGTAATTTCAATAAAGGTTGTGGTGAACTATTCAACATATAAAAGCAAATTCATAACTTTGGCTGTCAGCAGTATTTTGAAGCAAACTTTCAGAATATACATCTTGGGGTTTATATCATGAAGTTCATGAGATTCCATCAACAGCATTTTGTTGGTGAAGAAATGTTCAACTTTTAATAGTTATGAGGTAGAGTTTTTCAATTAAATCCAGATTTAAATACATTTAGCTGTCAATAATATTTTATGGCAGAGCTTTTCAGCTCATTTTTAGGTCTGTGGCATGAAATTACATGAACTTGTGTCATTTCACAGCTTTAAAGGTGATTTTGCAGTCACTAAGCAAAATGACGTTTCCTGCCCCAAGTTTACATGTTGAGTTAAGGAGTGGGCATTGATTTTGCAAACTTGATATAAAAATGTTGTAGTTTAGGAAATGCTCATCAGATTAAACACAGAAATTATGAGTTTAGCAGATCATAATATTTTGAGACAAAACTTTTAGTACTCATTTTAAGTGTTTTATTCCAAGTATTGTAAAAATCACTTTTACTGTGCAAAATCTTGTTGGCTGACAGAATCCCATTCTCTCAGATGCACAAGTGCTACACTGAAAACTTGGAATCATAATGTCTACCGCAGTTAAGTTGTATAAGTAAATATTATGAGCTCTGCATTTGTTCATAGTCATATATAATATAATTACAAAACAAATAAGAGTGTGAGTGTGTGGGTGTGTTTGTCAGTATGCATCTGGCTCCCAAAGAAAGAGAACAGTCCTTGATCCAGGGAGGGAAACTTAACTGCATGTTTATGTATTGGTATGAGAACGGTTCATGTTGGACAGGAGGCCTGCAGAGGGAAGGTCTGGAGGATGTATAGGAGATGTGTTTGGGAAAAAGATGACAATGTTTGGATCAAGGAGCATGTACCTTTTGGCTGTCCTAAATACAATGCTTTTGCTTGTGTTATGTTGTGGAATAATGGTCTTAATGGTGCAGGTGATAACTACAGTAGGTGGACAGAGATTTTTTATTATTGTTATTGTCACTCTTACACTTAACTTCAGCTGCAGTCATGGGCAGTAAGGTCCAGTAACGTGTACCTTTCTGCACTACTGAATATAATTGTGTATTGGTCTCTACTTTATGTAATGTGGGTGGGATTTGGTAAGCACAGGAGAGGAAAGAAGACCAATGTATTCCTACTGCTCTACTTTTAGATCCACCATTGCTGTGTGTAGCACCTTTGGTTTAGTTGCATGCTCCTTTTGGCTGTCCTGGATGTGCATGTAACTTTTACTATAGAACTGGGCATTTCCCTGTATCAGTCTGCACTGATTATTTGTACTGTGAGGGGGTGGTGAACTGCAAGAGGTGAGTAGGGAGCAAATTTTTGTTAACGGTGGTGTTGGTGGGCACTAGTCTGTTCTAGGTCAATATTTGCATTTTTTTTTTACCTAAGAATTGTAGTTGTGATGTGAAGCCCATCACACTGGTCTTGGAGGCATGCGAGGCGTGGAGGATATGTCAGTAGAGTAGTGGTGTTCACTTCATTCATCTCAGCCCTGTAGCCTGCAGAGCAGATTTATTTCTGTTCTTTGGCGAGCAATAGAACTGTCATGCTGACTGCTATACTGCAGTGGTGGAACTTCAGAAGGCAGTGGCATGCTTAGTTCTCAGTCATTAATAATTCCATAATCAGTAACTGCAATATGTAAAGTTAATAAAGTCATTAGGAATTATTTATATTGCTGACTGTGGTATCTTATTGACTGTGATTTCAAGCATGTTCTCCATGACTTCCAGGTTTGGCCCATGCTCACCTAGGCTGGTTTTAGTTAGCCTGGATGTACTGAGTCCAATAATTTATTGAATGTTGGTGTTCTTCTGGTGGTGTGGGTTTTTTCGTATATATTGAGAGGTTTTAGCAGCCCAAATCCCAAAGAAACCATCCTTGGACTCTGCAATGTCTTTGGTAATTTCTATCCAATGTTGAAACGTTTTCTTGAGTAAAATTATTAAGAGCGTTATCTATGATCAGTGGGCTTATGGATCCATGTCACACTGGCTTTTGTTCTGTCACTCTCAACAAATAATGAGACTGCTCTGATTAGATTGATGAATAAGCTCCTGTTGGCTAGTAACCAGTGTCATTACTCTGTTCTACTTCTTCAGGCTGTGTCTGATACATTTAGCATTACTGATAATGAAATCTTGATCAGATGGGTAAGGATCCACCTAGTGTTTATCCTGTATAGACCATGAATGGTTTATCTTCTACCTCTTAAGTCATATTCAGAGTGTGGTCTGTGGTCCTCAGCCCCATACTCTTTGGGATACAGCAGGTCTTGCGTCTTGTGTTTTTCATGTTGTTTGTTTCTATTAGGAGACCTTATTACAGAGAGAGAGAGAGAGAGAAGTTTACATACCATTGCTTTATTGGTGACACACTGCTGTACCTCTCCTCTTGTCCCTCAGGATAAGACAGCAAGTGTGTATTCTCTTACCAGTGGTATAATGGTTGTTCATCAATGGCTAAACATTAGTTGAAACCTGGAATTTCTAAAACCAAGGCCTTGTCATTTCTTGCTACTTTAAAAAAATGTTATCCTTTATGATGGCAACAGGCTTGAGTTTGTAAATAAAGTGCATGATCTACTTGTGTTAATGGTTAACAAACTGACATTCAGAGACCTGGTTTCAGCCTTAGTTAAATCATGAGAAAACACCTCTGGAATAGCCAAAGACAAAGGTAGACCAAAATTTAGCGTAAACTTACATTTATTACTCGCTTTCGTCGGAGACTTCTTCAGAAGAAAACAGATACATTAACTCTCTAGACAATACAAGTTTAAATAGTCAAAATAAACCAATAAAAATGCACTTCAATTATGACATTAAAATTAATTAACAAAGTAAAAACAACCAGTATCAAAAAATCATTTTTAACATACACCCTACAGTGTTTTAGAAAACATTTTATAGTCTCATCCTCATTCAATCCTGGTTCCTGATCAGAATTTAATGTAATTTGCCACAAAGCTTCTCTTTGTTCTAATTGAGTTTTAAAATCACTACCCCTCACATCCAGTTCCTTTTGTTCCAATACTGAAAAGAAAAATTTGTTATACTGAGGGCATCTTAATGTATGCTTACAAAAAGCATTTTTAACATCTTTCTTTTTTATATCATAATAATGCTCCCTAATTCTAGTATGTAATGTACGAGTGGTCATCCCAATGTAAAACGCACCACAATGGGAACAAACCCCAATATAAATCAACCCTTTGCTTTTACAATTAAAATGACCGGGAACTTTTAAAGTGTAGGGCAAGTGTGCTAGACTAATGTATGGTCCTTTCAATGTATACTTACAGGTATTATAGCAACCACATTTAAACATATACCTAAGACTCTATTAATGTTAGTTGACCTATTACAAGTTAATACTTCATTTTTTTCAAATACAATTTTTAAATTACAATGTTTCTTAAACACAAAAAAAGTCTAATACCAACGACCTTAAAAAGATCTTTGTTTCCTTCCAAAAATTTTCCTTGATATTTTGAATGAGCCCTGAATCAACTGTCATGTCCAAATTACAATATGTGTGTCTTTCGTTGGTTTTATTACTAGTATTATTAACAAATGGAACAATAAAAATAGGGTGATAATGTGACATCCTTTTGGTAATAACAAAACTCAGCTGTGTTTCTTAGCTGTACCTCTTCCCCTTTCAAGAAATAAACAAATAATGAACTCTACTTCATCTAAAAAATGTGAATTTTCACTTGTCATACGGCTTGCTCTTATAAACTGTCCCTTTTGAATATTTTTCTTCATAAAAGAAGGGTGTAGACTTTGGTAATGTAAGTAACTGTTTGTAAATCTGTCCTTATGATGCATTCGACTGACAAACCTATACAAACACAAATCCCATTCTGAGTTGACATCTAAACAATTAACTTTCAACCCCACATCTCCAAGAGTGAATTTCAAAAACTCAGAGCCCTGATTCAAGGCTCCTACAAACTCATGGGAATGGGTTGGTGGGAGTACCAGATTTTGTACAATTATTTCATCCCTATTGTTTTACAAAAGATTCGTGGACGATCTAATTTTTGTAGTAGAAGGTAATTTAGATAGGGTCCATGAGTTTGTAGGAGCCTTGTATCAGGGCTCTGAGTTTTTGAAATTCACTCTTGGAGATGTGGGGTTGAAAGTTAATTTTTTAGATGTTAACTTTGAATGGGATTTGTGTTTGAATAGGTTTGTCAGTCGAATACATCTTAAGGACAGATTTACAAATAGTTACTTACATTACCAGAGTCTACACCCTTCTTTTATGAAGAAAAATATTCCAAAGGGACGGTTTATAAGAGCAAACCATATGACAAGTGAAAATTCACATTTTTTTAGATATAGAGAGTTCATTATTCGTTTATTTCTTGAAAGGGGTTATCAAGAGGTACAGCTAAGAAACACAGCTGAGTTTATTACCAAAAGGATGTCACATTATTCCCCTATTCTTATTGTTCCATTTGTTAATAATACTAGTAATAAAACCAATGAAAAGCACACATATTGTAATTTGGACATGACAGGTGATTTCAGGGCTCATTCAAAATATTAAGGAAAATTGGAAAAGTTTGGAAGGAAACCAAGATCTTTTTAAGGTCGTTGGTATTAGACCTTTTTATGTGTTTAAGAAACATTGTAATTTAAAATTTCTATTTGAAAAAAATGAAGTACTAACTTGTAATTGGTCAGCTAAGATTAATAGAGCCTTAGGTATGTTTAAACGTGGTTGCTGTAATACCTGTAAGTATATATTGAAAGGACCAAATATTAGTCTAGCACACTTGCCTTACACTATTAAAGTTCCCGGTCATTTTAATTGTAAAAGCAAAGGGTTGATTTATATTGGGGGTTGTTCCCATTGTGGTGCCTTTTATATTGGGATGACCACTCGTACATTACATACTAGAATTAGGGAGTATTATTATGATATAAAAAAGATGATGTTAAAAGTGCTTTTTATAAGCATACATTAAGATGCCCTCACTATAACAAATTTTTCTTTTCAGTATTGGAACAAAAGGAACTGGATATGAGGGTGGTGATTTTAAAACTCATTTAGAACAAAGAGAAGCTTTGTGGCAAATTACATTAAATTTTGATCAGGAACCAGGATTGAATGAGGCTGTGAATATAAAATGTTTTCTAAAACACCGTAGGGTGTATGTTAAAAAAAGATTTTGTGATACTGGTTGTTTTTACTTTAATTGATTTTAATGATGTCATAACTGAAGTGCAGTTTTTATTGATTTTGCCTACTTAAACTTGTATCTCTAGAGAGTTAATGTATCTGTTTGTTTTTTTCTGAAGAAGTCTCTGACGAAAGCGAGCAATAAACACAAGTTTATGCTAAAGTTTGGTCGACCTTTGTCTTTGGCTATTCCAGTGGTGTTTTCTTAGTTTGGTTTTCTGGAATCGTGAACTCTGTGGTTTCTTAGTTAAATCATCTTCTTTCTATCTTTGGAATATTTCCAGAGTCAAGCTAATTAGTCTTGGTAGATGAATCTCTTGATAACTGTCCATGCTCTTGCCTGTTCTCACCTTAACTACTGCAATGCCTTCTGTCTGGGACTTCTGACACCCAGATTGACAATTTGCTATTGGTGCAAAACTCTGCAGTCAGGCTAGTTACTTGTATGTCCCTTTACCAACATACTGTGCCTACTCTGCAGAGCTCACACTGGTTCCTGGTTCCTTATTACATAGTTTTTAAAATGTTAGTGTTGGTATGCTTGTCCATCCATGATTTGGATCCCACTTATCTAAAGGAGCTTGTAGTGTCATACTGGCCATCCAGTCCATCGCACTGTGCCTTCCAAGGACTGCTAGTGGTTCCACAATTGTGTTTGGAGACGTCTACCTGTCACTGTTCTATTTATCGAGCTGTGTACCTGCAGAATCTGCTACCATGGTGGGCTACAGGAGTGCTGTACTTTGGCCTGCTTCTGCAGATTTCTTAAGGCATTTTTATTTGAGTTGACATTTAATGATAATATGGTAGACTAGCCTCATAAATTTAAGCAGAAGCACTATTTTAACCATTGTTAATCACTCGTATTACTGTCTGCATTATTTATTTATTTATTTATTGTCTTATTGCAAATTTTTTTTTTTTTTTTTTGGTTTGTATTCTTATTTCAGTATTGTGTGCATGAGGGTGTAAAATGCAGGTAAGAAACATAAAACAGTAACTAAAAACTGTTACTCAAAGTGAGCACATAACCCCATAATTTCTTCCTGTCATACACACATCATTGTCGGAGGCTTGCTTGAACAACCACCATTATGAAAATTAATTTTGTATATGTAGTCCATGTGATTTTTGATTTAGATTTTACAGATAGATAAAGGCAACTGGCTGCCTTCTGAAGTAGTGTAGAATTTGATAGACAGAGACAATATTATTTTTGTGAAATAAACTGTTTCATTTCCTGTTTATTTCAGGAAACATTGTAGTGCATTTCATGCTTCCAGAAACAAGAGAGGTTTACGAATTGGAGAAGTTATGGACTCTACACTCATATGATGATCAGCTGGCAAAGATAACTCCTGAAACCTTGCCCACAGATTTTATGTATGAACTCCAAACAGCGCAGAAAGAATAAGGCACCATGAATGTTATTGCATATGCTTTTTTACTGTACAAACAAATAAAAAGAACGCACGGAAGTATTGATTTTTTTTTTAACCCAGGAAGACAATAAACTTATGTTGGATGTTAGTGTACATGTACTCAGTTCTGAAGTAAGTAAAACAAAACAGCCTTGTTTAATCTTTGTGTAATTTACTTAAGCTAATCTTTAAGTGACTTTTTCATAAACAGTAAGATGTTCTTCATCTCACATTGCTGCAGTCCTTACATATGGGTAGTCCGCTGTCCTCGGTCGGCCCGAATACCAAAGTATTAGGCTGACGTCGGTCAAGGCGCTTAAAACTGACATCAGGACGTCAGGGTACAAAAGCGTATGACCGACGTCATTTCCTCAGTCTTTTTTGCCGCATGGTCCGATGCAGAAGCAGCGTTGCAAGTGCCGTTCGGCGTTCTGAAATTTTTCGAATTCAGAGTTTCAGACCGAATCCAAGTTGGCTAAGTACCCCGTTGGGGAATATTTCGGTTTTTTTCTTGCCTCAGTGTTTTACCGGATGTCAGAAAAAGTGAATAACTGTATTTCTTGTGGGAAACAGATACCGCATAGGGATTATCATTCTTTGTGTATTCCTTGTTTGGGGCCTGAGCACGTCGTTGTTGGGTGTCGCTTTTGTGCTAGGTTCAATAAACGCACTATTAAGCGAAGGTTAGATTGTGCTAGGCTGGTCTTTGGGAAGCGGTGCAATTATAATATGCCGTCGGATTCTCCGGCGCCCGCTTCTGCGAAGAAGCGCAAAGACAAAGCAGTTAAACCCAGGCAAGATGAGTCGTCCGTTCCGGACGCCGGTTTTTTAGAGGCTTCAGTGGAACCGGTGGTTCCGACAGAGACTTCTCTGGAGTCTCAGGGGGAGACTTTGATTTTGCAGGAGGTGGTCTCTCGGGAGGCAGGTCAGGCTGAAGGGGCTTCTCAAGTTACTGTAATCCCCTCCCTTCCTAGGGTGGTTAGGCCTTCTCCTTCTGTTTCCAAGGCTTCTCCCAGAGGCAGGCCAGTTTTAGCTTCTGTTGGTGTCACTCCTAGTTCAGCAGGGTCTGTGCCTAAGAAGCACATGCTTAAAATGGCAGAAGATTTGATTACTCTGATTAGAGGTTCTTTGCCCCCTCCTGATAAGAGGCCTAGGGTGGAGCCAGAGTTGGGAAGTTTTGAGCAGGCTTGGATGTTTCAGAGTCTTCAGCTGAAGACTTGCAGGAGTACTCTCCTTATTCTGATTCTGATGCAGATGATTCCACTCCTTCTGCTTCTCCTCCAGAGGATTTTTCTTTTTCAGAGACACTTCATTCTATGAGGGAACATTTTAAGTGGGAAGGTCAGGACTTCTCTGATTCTAGGAAAAGGCTTAGGGAGATTTTGCTATTACCCCAGCATAGGCTCTTGGCTATACCCCTGTTCTGGATGTTGTGGAAGATGTGTTTGCAGAGGCTTCACTTAATCCTGATTCTCTGCCTCCTGCTCCTGTTAAACCGGATAGGTATTACAGGGTGCCTGTGGCTCATAAATATCTTTATAAGAGTCCTAGGGCGGACCCAGAAACTATTAGTCAGGGACCTAAGGGTGTCAAGGCCTCTGTTGTAAAAAATCCGGTTCCTCTAGATAAAGAAGCCAGAGCTTTGGATAGATGGGGAAAGAAGGTCTATACATCTTCTACCTTAGCTATGAGGGCTTTGAATTGCCAGTTTCATATGTTGAAATATCAAAACTTTCTTCTTTCTCAATTGAAGTCTAAGGTGGATGCTCATACGGAAGGCATTGAGTGTAAAGAATTACAAGATTTGGTGCATGTCTCTGAACAGGTGGGTAAGCATTCATTACAGTGTGGTTTTGATGCTGTGCAGGCCTCGTCTAGGGTGGCTGTCACTGGCTCAGTTCTTCGCAGGCACGCCTGGCTGAAGGATCAGAATTTATCTGACCATGTTAAGACAAGGATTTTGGATGCTCCTTTGCAGTCTGATGTGTTGTTTGGTTCACCTGTGGAGTCAGTCTTGAAGAAAATGGAAGACAAGGCTAAGTCTATGCAGGCTGTTAAAGATTTTTTGCAAGTTCAGCCT
This sequence comes from Protopterus annectens, assembly GCF_019279795.1. Lineage (NCBI taxonomy): Eukaryota > Metazoa > Chordata > Ceratodontiformes > Protopteridae > Protopterus > Protopterus annectens. The sequence goes on along the minus strand of NC_056731.1, from coordinate 113,220,950 downwards.
CCGAAGTTTAGTAGGAATTGGCCTGCTAAGAGGTGGGCGTATCCTTCTTATGATTCTCAGTCTAGGGGTAGATCTAGAAGACGTGGTAGGAGCAGAGCTCAGAGTTCTTTCAGGCCTAGAACAGGAGTTCACCTGCACAATCTTGGTGAGGGCAGGGGCCAGTCCTTTCGTAAACAGGCCCAATGACCTACTTTTTCAGCTGCCAGATCCTTCTTGCCTGGCAGCACCTTTGGGAGGAAGGTTAGCACTCTTCAAGGAAAATTGGATGTTGATTACCCAAGACAAATGGGTATTGGATATCATACACCAGGGTTACAAGTTTTATTTCCATACCTTGCCTCCTTTCAAAGGCATGCCGGACGTTCCTCCTCAGCAAGGACTAGAGGCTTGCAAACAAATTTCTCTACTACTTCAAATAGGGGCCATACAACCGGTCCCTCTGCCAGAAGTGGGCCTAGGATTTTATTCTCGCCTGTTTCTAGTACCAAAGAAAGGAAACACGTGGAGACCAATTTTGGATTTATCTATCCTCAACACATATCTGGACATTCCCAAGTTCAAAATGTTGACGTTACAACAGCTTTTACCTCTGCTGGGCAAAGATCACTGGATGGTGACTCTGGATCTCAAGGAGGCTTACCTTCATGTTCCTATCAGGCCCAGTTGCAGGAAGTATCTGCGTTTTCGGGCTGGGACTTCACATTATCAGTTCTCTGCATTGCCCTTTGGCTTATCTACTGCGCCCAGAGTGTTCACGAAGGTTCTGGCTCCAGTGGTAGCTTTCTTCAGGCTAAGAGGAATACAGATCTATCCTTATTTGGACGATTGCCTGATTCTGGCCCAAGAAAAGGATGAACTTCTTCATCATTTACAGTATGTGATGGCAGTGTTAAGATGCCTGGGGTATTCTGTGAACGAAATAAAGTCCAGTCTAGTACCCTCTCCGGACATGTGCTTTCTGCGTGTGAGACTGAATACAGCATCCCAGATGGCTTTTTTCACCCCGGACAAACAAAAGAATCTTTCTCTTTACTTCCACCAGTTGTCTCGTCAGTCCAGGCTGACTGCAAGGACAGTCCTTCAAGCCTTGGGGTTCATGGCATCTTGTATTCTGGTACTTCCCAATGCCAAACTGCATATGAGGAAGCTACAATGGTATCTCAAGAATGTATGGACACAGCACTGCCAAGATTTGGACACTGTCATTCAGATAATACCTTGCATTCAAAAGGAATTTTTGTGGTGGGCTCAGGAATGTCACCTAAACAAGGGACTCTCTGTGACCCGGCCAGAGGCGAGTCAGATTTTAACGACAGATGCCTCAGACAAAGCTTGGGGAGCTCATCTAAATGGAAAATGGGTACAAGACACGTGGCCTGCCAGACTTCAACATCTACATATCAACTTGAAGGAGATGTTAGCAGTCCAATTTGCATTGATAGCTTTCAAGGATTTACTTCTTCCAGGACAGGTGTTGATTCAAACAGACAACACAACTGTCATGTGGTACATCAACAAGCAAGGGGAACGCATTCTTATCCTCTATGCAGACAAGCAATGATTTTGTGGGAGACTGCTCTCAGTTTACAGCTAAATCTTCAGGCAAGGTTTCTGCCAGGAGCACAGAACTCCTTAGCAGATGTGTTGAGCAGACAAATTATGGATCCCCACGAGTGGAAATTGGATCCTCATGTATTTCAGAGATTGACAGTGTTATGGGGAACTCCAGACATAGATCTGTTCGCTTCTCCACTAAATTACCAGCTGCCAAAGTTTTGCACAAAAGGTTTCATCCCACAGCTTGGAAAGTGGATGCTCTCTCATTCAATTGGAGCAATCTTCACGTGTATGCCTTTCCACCTCTGCCTCTCCTCCCAAAGGTACTGCTGAAGGTCAGACAGGACAAGCCAAACATGATTTTAATAGCTCCAGATTGGCCTCGACATCACTGGTACCCATTACTGAGAAGTCTGGTACAGGAGCCTCCATGGCCTTTGCCTTGATTCCTCACCTGCTGTCTCAGGAGAACAGTCATTTACTCAATGTCAAACTTCATTCTCTACATCTGACAGCCTGGCATATTCTGTTTTAAACCCTGGAGGGTCTCAGCTTCCACAACAAGTTTTGAATGTTATTTTGGAGGCCAGAAGGCCTAGTACAAGGAAAGTTTACGCAGATAAATGGAGGAGATTTTTATTTTGGAGTACAGCAAAGGACTTTGATGTTTCTAAACCTAATTTAAGTGTTGCGCTTCAATACCTTACTGAGTTATTGGACAAAGGTTTGTCCTTCTCCTCTATAAAGGTTTATGCTGCAGCAATTTCTGCTCACTATGACTGTGACCCACCATTATTTTCTCAGCCTTTGTTTAAGCAATTCCTTAGAGGGGCAAAGAATATAAGACCCCCACGTAGAGCTCCTACTCCTGCTTGGGATCTCAATTTTGTGTTGGAGGAACTCACTCTACAACCTTTTGAGCCTGCAGCATCGGCAGAGTTGAAATATTTATCATGGAAGACTGCTTTTTTGTTGGCCATTACCTCTGAGAAGGGTTTCTGAATTACAGGCCCTTATGGCAGTTGAGCCTTTCTTAATTTTCCACAAGGATAGGGTGTCTTTGCGTACTAACCCTTCTTTTATGCCTAAAGTGGTTTCTAGTGTGGCTTTAAACCAAACTATTCATTTGCCTACTTTTTATGCAAACCCCAAAATAAAGGGAAAGGATTTTGCACACTTTGGATATACACAGACAGTTGCGATATTATTTGAGCAGAACTAAAGGGTTCAGGCAGTCTCAGCAGTTGTTTGTTTCTTTTGCTTTGGGTTCTCAGGGCAAACCTGTTTCAAAACAAACTATTTCTAAGTGGATTGGTTTTGTATTGCTTTCTGTTATTCCCATCATGGTAAGGAGATTCCAGCTGGGATTAGGCCTCATTCCACTAGGGCTACTGCCACTTCTACAGCTTTTTAAGGGGTGGCTACTAAAGATATTTTGGAAGCAGCTACTTGGAGTTCAGTGCATACTTTCTCTAAGCATTACCACCTTCCACTTTACTCTAAATCTAGGGCTGGATTTGCCACTGCAATTTTACAGGGCATGTTGGCAGCTCCTAATGCTTTATAGTTTTACCATCCTCCCTTACCTCTGCTTTGGGATTCTACCCATATGTAAGGACTGCAGCAATCTCCGTCTGTAGCTGAACAAGGCTCGTGTAAATCTGTTTAGAAGATGGCAAATCTACACTAAAAGATGCAATGATTTAAAAAAAAAACCTTTCAAATACCATCTCCAGAAATTCTTAAATAAAGCAGCCTTCATAGTACAAAATGAATGGTCTGATGCAAAAGCGGGGAAATTTCATTGTGGGAGAAAAAAGCTTAATTGACTAATAAAATGTATCAGTACAACAGCCCCATCAGGCAGTTTTAACATAAAGCAAATGTTATAATAGTGACCATCCAGAATGATATGAGGATGTTAGTTTTGTATTAATAACCACATTTTTCAGTTTCTGACAATGGTGGTTCTTTAAATTTATTCTTCTGAAATACATTGTTTTATGTTACACAAACACCATGCTGCATAATAATGTGATCTTTTCCTTTTAAATCCTCTGACAGCCAGGTTATGTCACTTTCCTCTTTTTTGCTGGAAGCCACATAAGTGTTCTTATTTTAAATACAGTGTACAGAACTTATTGGATACTCTGTTCTATATGAAATGAATATTACATTAGACAAGTGTTGAAGTCAAATTAAATTTTAGGTCATAATATATTTAATTTTGTTTTTAACTCATTTCTCTGGAAGTCTTTCTGCATTTTTCCACTGTTACTCGTGAAGTCAAACAAGATTTTTTTTGGTTTTTTTGGTTTTGCTGCCACTCTACCCAATCCTGCACCAGTCAGTCATTCGGCCCATTCTTTCCGCCGTGGATACAAGTCCTGTGGCTTTTCTGGGTGAAAGTCCAATACCGTGAGTGCTGCTGTCTTTTACATAATGGGAATGGTGTTTTTTTATGCAGCCCTCGCATCTTCTTGTGTTTGCGCGTGTGTGTATCTTGCAGGCAGTCAGGGAAGGAGCCTGCACTAAGTGCAGTGTGAGGCTGTGTTATCTTCACCAGGTGACATAACTCCCCCCCTCAGTCCCACCCTCCCAGCTTGAGTACATGGCTTCTGGTAGATCCCTGGACTTCACTGGATATTCATTAATGGAAATCTTGGGGAGTTGAGCAGACACCACCTCTTCTCTTGTCTCCTTCTTCGCCTGTCTTGTATAGCACTTGAGTTGCTACTTGAACCTAGATTGATCTTATAAAAGACAGTGCTCTACCTGAACCTAGATCGACCTTGTGAAAGTCAGTGCTCCATCCCTCTGTGTCTCAGAGCCAGTCAAGTGGATTTTTATTTTAAGTGAGCAGAATCCAGCATGCCTTTACTTTATATCCTCCGCTGATTTGCTAGGGTTTTAGCTAATGATATTGGGGAATGGTTGTGGCTTGATTTACCCTGGAATCTTTGTGCAAGAAAATTGATGCTCAGTCACAAGCACAGATATTACATTTGCAGAGTAAACAAAGACTTCAAATGGATGTGCAAAATAAGTTATTTGAATAAAATTCATAAAAGTGAATGGTTTATTTTTGGTCTTATTTCCTTTAGTTACAGCGGATATAAAAAGTTTACACACCCATTAAAATGCCAGTTTTTTGTGATATAAAGAAAATGAGACCATAATAAATCATTTCAAAACTTTTCCCACCTTTAATGTGACCTATAACTTGTACAATTCAGTTGAAAAACAAACAAATCTGTTACGGGAAAAAATATAAAAAATTAAAAATGTACAATAAGCTGGTTGCATAAGTGTGTACACCCTTAAACTAATACTTCATTGAAGCAACTTTTGATTTAATTAAATCATTCAGTCTTCTTGGGTAGAAGTCTGTCAGCATGTCACATCTTGACTTGGCAATATTTGCCCACTGTTCCTTGCAAAAGCACTCCAAATCTGTCAAGATTGTTATGCACGAACTTCTTCAGATCACCCCACAGATTTTCTATTGGATTTAAGTCTGTGCTCTGGCTGGGCCTCCAAAACTTTAATTTTCTTCCGGTGAAGCCATTCCTTTTGTTGATTTGGATGTACATTTGGGGTCATTGTCATGTTGAAAGGTGAAATTTATCTTCAGCTTTCTAGCAGATGGCTGAAGATTTTGGGCCAAAAGTGACTGGTATTTGGAACTCTTCATAATTCCCTCTACCTTGACAAAAGCCTTAGTTCTAGCTGAAGAAAAGCAACCACAAAGCATGATTCTGCCACCACCATGCTTCACCGTGGGGACTGTGTTCTTTTGGTGATGCAAAGTGTTGTTTTTGCACCAAACGTACCTTTTGGAATTGTGGCCAGAAAGTTCAACCTTAGTCTTATCAGACCATAACACATTTTCCCACATGCTTTTGGGAGACTTGATGTATTGTTTTGCAAATTGTAGCCTGGCCTGGATGTTTTTCTGTGTAAGAAAAGGCTTCTGTCTTGCAACCCTACCCCAGACGTGGAGAATACGGGAGATTGTTGTCACATGTAGTACATAACCAGTAATTGTCAGAAATTCCTGCAGCTTCTTCAGTGTTGCTGTAGGTCTCTTGACCACCTCCCTGGCCAGTTTTCATCTCGTCTTTTCATCAATATTGGAGGGGTGTCCAGTTCTTTGCAATGTCACTGTTGTCCCATATTTTCTCCACTTTTTGATGACTGTCTTCACTGTGTTCCATGGTATATCCAATGTGAAATGTTTTTGTACCCTTCTCCTGATTGATACCTTTCAACAATGAGATCCCTTTGATGCTTTATACCTTTCAACAATGAGATACCTTTGATGCTTTGTAAGCTGTCTGTGAACCATGGCTTTTGCTGTACCAGGCAACTGAGTAAATGTCAGGAAAATCCTTCTAGGACAGCTGAACTTTATTTGGGATTAATCAGTCTCTTTAATTGATGGCAGGTATGTACCCAAGAAGACAATGCTGTAATTAAATCAGAAGGTGCTTCAACAAAGTATTGGTTTTAAGGGTCTATATCACGTGGTCGAAAGCTAATAGCGAATGACCACAACTTCAAAAACACTGGAACTCAAAAGTTGCAATTGCCCCCCACACTCCCTGCTAAATAAATATACCAACTCCGAGATTGTACTGCAGTGAGGAAAGGGCAACTACTCCTATCTAAACTGTTGTGCAACCCCACAATAAACTTAGAGTTCTGGTGTTTTTCGAAGTTGTGGTCGTTCGCTATTAGCTTTTGACCACATGATATAGACCCTTGGTTTAAGGGTGTGCACACTTCTGCAACCAGCTTATTGTACCTTTTTTATATATATATATATATATATATATATATTTTTCCCCTTAACAGATTTGTTTGTTTTTCAGTTGAATTGTACAGGTTATAGGTCACATTAAAGGTGGGAAAAGTTTTGAAATGATTTATTGTGGTCTCATTTTTTTATTTCTCAAAAACCTGGCATTTTAACAGGGATGTGTAAACTTTTTATTTCCACTGTATGTAAGCAAACCAAAAATAATGGCTGTTCATGTTTTCACAGTAACAGTTGAACGGACGGTTGAATATTCTCCCTATACATTCTACTATTTATCTCAAATACCTATTCAGTCTGACCTGGCAGTTTGATAATATAACCTCTGCCTATAGACTGGTCTTGTCACTTATAGAGGTAATGGTGGCTATATATTCTGACTTCATGCTTTTTTGTGGCAACCATTTTTTTCCTATGAGTATTATCTTTGGCATGATGGGATAAAGCCCAGACTTCTTTACCCAACTGACATCCAGTTTCAATATAGTTAACATATTTTTAATCCCTGATTATTACACATTTACAATGTGTTACATGCTGGTATATGAATGCTATATTCAAGAGTGGAGAAAAATGTACATTTCATAATAACATTGCCAGTAAATACTTTCCCTGCAAAGTGCTGTACATTTTATTGTTGAAACATTTATACAGTAGCATACACTTTTGTTACTGTATGCTTTATCACAATGGCTTGGCTAATTCCTATTCTGTAACACATTTTCTCAGTACATGAAATGACTGCAAGCATGCAGTAAATTTGTAGAAGGAGATGAACCTTTCAATCTGCTGAAAGCTACCATATGTTCAGATTCAGTATTGGTTGCTCCTGACTTTACTAAACATTTTATTATGATCACAGTGCATCAGAAGAAGGGTCTGGAACTATCTTGTGTTAGCAAGTAGGGGTTGAGGAGCACCTAGTCTGTTATCCAAGCAAGAAGGTACTCTGTCATAGAACAAAAAATTCTAAGTGGGCACTAACTCTTTTATTGCATTTATTGGTTATGATGTAACTTTGCTTTGATAACTAATAGTGCATCCTTGCATTAAAGTTACCACGTCTTGTTAGGTTTAGATATATTATAATGTGCTTGCCAGATTTAAGTTTGTTAGCTATGGTTATTTCCAGTAACTTAGCATGGGTTACCTGTTCAAGGGGTACTGGCAAAAGAGGTAATTTGTAAGGGTGAACTTAGTGTTAATGATGTGCCAGCATCAAAATACATTAATATTTTTTGGGGGGAGGGGTTTAGAAGTAAATATGAGTTAGCTATTTTTCTAGGGTCTATATCACATAATCAAAGTTTTATAACTTCGAACACAGAATGTTCGAATCATTCCATTCCAAGTTACAAAACTTTGACTAGTGGTAAAAAAAAGTAAAAAAATAAACTGTTGTAAGCAGGGGGGCAAGCCCCCCTGCACCCCCTGCTACTTAAATATACCAACTCTGAGATCGCACCACTTTGAAATGAATGGAAACCTCCCCTTATGGAGATTTCTGTTTAAATGCTTGAACATGTACAAGTTCGAACTTATGGTCTTGACAATATGGGATTTGAACTTGTACAAGTTCGACTATGTGATAGGAACCCATTTTTTTAACCTGTAGAGATTTTGGCTGTGTAATTTGTTGGAGGTCATAGATGATGATAGATGTACAGATAAATCTGGAGCCATTAGCCTATTGGACCGAGTGGCCATTTTGGAGTGTGGTGTGTGTTTTTTTTAATAACTATGTTAAACAGCATTGATCCTAAGATGTAATATTGAGGAATGCCACTGATGGTAGATTCAAAGGAGGAAAAGATCTGATGTGATGTTCTCCTATCTCGCCTTCATTCTTAACTGGTTGGGTTCAGAACCAATCTTCGGTTCCAACTCGGCCCTGTACAAAAGCTCGAGGTCTTCCATTAGTTAGTGGCTGTAACCTTATCGCATCATCCCCTAAGAAAGCTACCCAGATCTCGTTTGCCGCTAAAAAAGATTGGGTGCTTTCATACTGACTCTTGTTCAATTTTTGGAATAATTGTGCTTTAATTACTTTTATTATATAGGCAGTATTTGAGTAGTTAAGTGTATTTGTTTCTGTTGTTGGCCTTCGTTTTCCTCTCAAGCCTTTTTTCTCTCCCCCTATCCCAGCTTAAATTCTCCTCTCCGAAGCTCGTTTTTAGTTAGATGGCTCCTTTCTGTTTAATTTTTTAGGCTCATTAAAGTTAGAGAGCCTGTTTGACTGTAGATCTTATCTTCTCTAGAGCGATTCCCTTATCTTAACTTGTAGGCTCGTTTAAGTGGGAGAGCAGTTTGACTTTAGATGTTATCTTTTCATTCCTCTGTAATTTACTAGGCAAGCTCCATTTGAGTTAGAGGGCTGCCTTTGCCTGTTTAATTTAGAAGGCATTTTTTTGTCTCCTTTATACGTGCTTGTTGATTAAAAAAAAAAAAAGTAGTACTTCTAGTAGTTTATTACCTTCTTGTTGTTGCCTTTTTTTGGAGACTTCTACTAAGCATTCTAAAGATAGTAAAGCCTCAGGGTTTAAAAAATGTGAAAAATGCAGTCAAAAGATGTCCATTACTGATGGGTCATACAGAGCAGTATACCTTCATATACCACTCCTTTAGCCATAGGGTACTGCTAGAGAGAGAATAAATTATCAAAGTACTCTTGAAGACATCTTTTTCAGAGGCTATTGATGAAGGTCAGGGTCCTTCAAAATTAGGCCATTCTCTATCGTCTAAATCAGACAAATTGGGAAAAAGCTCATCTTCGGAGGCTCAGTTGGAGCTGACAAAAAATTTCATCTTCGGACCTAGAGAGTGTCAGGCCTGAGAAGCCTTCCACCCCGACTCCTTTTGTTTCAGAACTGTTGGGTTTTCAGGTATGGAGCTGGTATCTCCAACCTTAAGATCACCTTTACTACAGGAATCTAGATGATCTGCTCCTTCCTCTCAATCCTCCAGGGGCCTCTTTGATGATGATGTGGATCGCATGGTGTGGATGCTATTGAAGACACCAGTGCTTGCCAAATTATTTTTTGATCCAACCCAGAGGGCTTTGGAACTGACCAAGCCTACACTTTCACCATCGATTCCTCCTCCAAGCCAATCCTGGATTTTGAGCCAGAATGTCTGGAACTGACACCTATCCCAGGATCTTCGGCCCCAATGTCCTCTGCTCAGTCTGAAGTTGAGGAGTCTAGGAGCAGACACTTTCTGGTCAGTTGTTGTATCCAAACTTGGCTCTCTGGGCTTTGGTGGAGGTGAGCTTGGCTCCTACATCGGCCTCAGAGCCAACCCCCTTATATATTACAGTTTATCTGTTATGAAGATAGTTTTTGAGCCAGTTAAGTGGTGTTGGGACTAATATCCATTTCTGCTAGTTTTTGAAGCAGTAAGGTATGAAGATTGTATCAAAGGCTGTGGACAGATCTAGAAATAGAAGATAAGGAGCTCTGTATTTATTTTTAGGTTGTTCGTATGTTTAATAGAAATTTCTGTACAGTGATCTGACTCGGATCCCTGTTATGTTTGTGACAGAAAGTTATTGTGTGATCTATCAATGAGCACTTTTAAGATTTTGGAGGGGACAGTAGGATAGCAATTGGTCTGTAGTTTTGACAGGTCCAGTCTGTGTTCCACCTTTGTAGAGAGGAATAATATAGAACTGTTTCCATAGTTTGGGGATGTATTGTTCAGAAACAGATATGTTGATTAGTTTTGCAAATGGGTAGGATGTAGCATCTGTTGCTATTGGGGATATTCAGAGGAATTTGATCAGGTGCAAAGGAGGCAGGCTTTATTTTTCAGTACAAGTTTTCTTCTGTGGCTTACATTGATAAGCTTTAGATTAAAGCTACCATTGCAGTTGCTTTTGATGGCATTTAATACTTTTTGCCTGAATTATTTTATATGGGCGGTAGTTCATTTTGTAAACTGTATTAAGTGTGCAGGTTGCATTAAAGTCGGTCTCCTAGGGGAGTGTATTAGGGATGGCTTTCTTGCCAGGTTTACTAAGTTTATTGTTGCAGCACAGTATTCAGGACTAAGTCTCTTTTTAATTTGAATATTATGAAAGAAGGATGGTTTATTTTTCTGCAGAATGTTTTAAACTTTGAGTTGTTTATAGATTTATTATTTCCATCATTTTGTCTGCTATGCGTTAGCTGTCTAATCACTTAGATCAACTAAGGTGCTTCAGAGTATTTTATTTCTCTGGGTTGGAGCTGTTGAGTTAAGAACTGACAGAAATATATTATTAAAGTTAAGTAAAGGTGTCATCCAGTCATAATACTTTTAGTGGGGTCCAGTTAAGTAAAGGTGTCATCCAGTCGTAATACTTTTAGTGGGGTCCAGTTACTTTAAGCTGTTAAAGGTGTGTAGTTGAAATGTTCATTTAAAATGTACCCAGCTATAGAAGTGCACAAAGAATTTTTATAATCAGCATATGTTGTAAGTAACCAACCAAACATGGAGATTCCAGTGGTTTTAGTATAAGTTGTGTAAACCAAAAGAGATTGTTTATACTAAGGGGACAGATGTAGGCCCAGTCAGCATTTGCATCATCTGTTATTACTGTGTAAAGTTAGACAGTCCAGGAGGTGGCTGGGGAATAAGGGGCAATGGGGGAGCAAAGCAGGCTACAAACAGAAAAGGTGTGTTACTCGATCAGTGCATGCATTCATGCTGTGTAAGAGCTAGCCAACTGCTACCCAGAGTGGTAAATATATAATTTATAGCATTCTAACTTAGCAAAGATTGCAATGTTGTTGAAATGGAAAGAGATTTCTTGCAGACTGCCTACAGTTCAAAAATTGCAAGCCCATCCAGAGCTTCTAAGCTGTTGGAAAACACCTGGAAAGAGTGACCAATAGTAAAGCCAAACCCAGTCAGTGGAAAACCTGAGTTGCAGAGTGGAATGGGAAGGGCCTGTCACTGCTGATATCTTACCATCCCATATCCATAATCAGTAGCTTCCAGTTTCTCAATTTTTGTATCCTCTTTTGTTTACTTTCTTCCCATATATCCCTTGCCATAACAATCCTTTTTAATCCATAAATCTAAATATTTCATTTTATGTCCTCAAAAGTATATATGTTGTGTGTATGTAATCATATAAATTCAAAGGTTTTACAGTTTAGTTTCTAATAAAATGTAAATGAATGGTAATGCACTTTCTTCCTTCTGAACCCAGGAGTTTCTTATTTTGGTAGTTTAGACTAAACCCCCTATAGTAGACTACTCAGAATACTGGGATTATGTGGAAGTGCTCCTTGATTTTTCAAACTGTTGAATGACCGCCTGTAGCAGTATTGGAAAAGGATATGTTGGGCTCGTTCATAGGTTCATACTAGGCTATCTACCCTAGGGCATTTATAAGCCTAGCCAGAGTGTGTTTGGCTTTTGCCACCCATTTTAAATTAATTTTGCTATGCCTTTTTTTGAGGTTAGTATACTGTGCCTCTGTCTAACAGTGACACAGAAGTGATAGCTGGGGTAAACCTACAATCTCCCATCCACTCATCAAGATTCCTCTTGAAGAGAGTCAATGTGGGACTCTGCCTAACCTGGACTGGGATTTTATTCCAGAGTGAAGGGAGCCTCTGGGTTATGAATCTGTCCCTCCAGCATGTCCTATTTATTTCAGTGCTGAGGTTCAAGTCTCTCGAGTGCGTAGCTCGATGGGATTTGGATTTTCTGAGGTGCAGCATGTCCATTAATTCCGGGTTGGACATGGCTTTATACGTCAGGCACAGATCGCCTCTGAGCAGGCGGTATGCCACTGAGTAGAGCTGGCGTTTCTTTAACTGGGCAGCATATGGCATCTGTTTGAGCCCTTTGATCCTCTTGGTGAGGTACTTTTGGGGTCTTTCCAGTTGCTGCAGGTGTCTGGTAAGGTACATCCCAAAAGGGGCATTGTACTCAATTATGGGCCTGATGAGGGATGAGTAAAGAGGCACGATGACCTCCCCTGATCTAGATGTGAATCCCTTCATGATTAGGTGGGCTATATAAAATGTTTTTCTAACCACTTTGGCCATGTGGTTGTCAAATGAGAGATTGCTATCAACATGGGTCCCTAATGACTTCTGTACTTAATGGATTACCACCTATGTGGTAATTTGTGGGCACTTTGTTTTTGCCAAAGGGGATGACTATACACTTTTTGGCGTTTAGCTTGAGGCTATGGCTCTGGCACCAGTTGTCTGTTTCTATGAGGCCCTTTTGGAGGATGCTTGTGTCGGCTGGAGAGTTGATTATGGCGCCCAGTTTGCAGTCATCTGCGAACTTGGTCAGCCATAGTCCTTCCGTGTTGGCCTGTACCGCCGAGAAATATATACCGAACAAGAGATGTCCCAGGACTGAGCCTTGTGGGATGCCACTTGTAACTGGTTTGGAGTCTGACATCGCTCCAGCAATTCTAACCATGTGGGTTCTGTCCTTGAGCCAGTTTGCAACCCATCTAGTGACATAGGGGTTTATATTTAAGCTGGTGAGCTCATCTATAATGCCCGAGTGGGGTATTGTATCGAAGGCTTTTGCGAGGTCCAGGTAGGCTGTGTGGACCACCTTCCCCTCATCAATGGCCTTGGTGACTGTTTCAAAGAAATCAACCAGGTTTAAGAGGCAGGATCTGCCCTTAACAAAGCCAAACTGGGTAGGATCCAGTGACTGTAGGTCCCCAATATCTTTATTTATGAGGTCCATGATGATCCTTTCCATAGCTTTGCAGACCAAGCTAGTCAGGCTTATGGGGCGATAGTTTCCAGGATCCGTTGAGACACCACCTTTGTGGAGAGGGACCACTGTTGCTGTACGCCACTCTTTGGGTACATATCCTGTAGTAAGGCTAAGATTGAACAGTAGTTTTATGTTTGGGTTTAGCTCTTCTTGGAGTTCATGTAGGATGCAGCCCGGGACACCATCTGGTCCCATTGATGCTGTGTTTTTTGCTTTGGAGAGGGCGGCTCTTACCTGAGCATCTGAGATGTCAGGGGGGCAGCACTCTGTTGGGATAGATATTTGCCCTTTTGGTGGGGAGGGGGGGAGAAGTTTGCACTGAACCTGTCAGCTAGGATGTTGGCAATGTCTGTGGGCTCGGTGTTTTTTTTTTTTTTTTTGTCATTTTGGACTAATTCTGAGCATATCTGGGAATTCCTACCCAGGTTCCTAACATAACTAAAGAAAGCCTTGTGATTATCCTTAGTGTCCTGTGCAATTTTCTCTCAAAGCTGGTCTTAGAGACGATTTTATGAGTGCTCGTAGTTCTTTTGCTAATACTGATCAGAGATGCCTTCCCTTTTTGGGATTTTGCTCTATCATGTAGTAGCTTCCTCCTTCTATTGTATAGTTTGTTTATGGCTGGGGTCCACCAGACAGGATGTCTGCCTTTGGAGGATTGGGTCTTGGTTTTATTTGGGATTGCATGATCCATGCATTCCTGAAGGTGTTCATAGAATGCGTTTATAAAGGATTCCGTGGTCTGGGCCATATTTTCCACAGGCCCGGGGGCTTTGAAGGATTTCGCCTCGGTTTTGAGGCATGTGAAATTTGCTTTAGAGAAGTTTTTCACTGTGGTTTTCTGGGCAGGGGGTGGGGTCAGGATGTGAATATCCAGTGAGATTAGTTTATGGTCTGATCTTACCAGTGAGGGATACACTTCTGGTCTGGAGCATAGTGTCCCCATGTTGGTGATGATCAGGTCCAGTATGTTTTCCCCTCTTGTGGGAGTGGTAACAAGTTGTTCCATAGCATTTGAGTTTATAAATTCTAGGAACCTTTGGGCTAGGGTGTTGAAGCTAGAATAATGCTCCCAGTCTATGTTTGGGTAGTTGAAGTCGCCCAATATAATGGTGTTTGGAGAGACCTTCATATTTTCCAGTATTCTCAGGAAGGCCAAGTGGGGTTCCTGTGTTTGGGAGGGTGGTCTGTAGCAGGCTATAAACTGGAAGGCAGTTTTACCCACAGTTAGTTGCACATGGATAATCTCTGATGCTTTGTGCTGTGCTACCAACCTGGAGGTGTGGGTATCTTTGACGAATATTGATACTCCCCCTCCTTTTGTGGTTTGGTCCAAGTTTTGGGGCCAAAAAGCATGGTGTGAGGTATAACCTGGTAGTGCTGGGGTGTTCTCGGGAGCCTTGAACCAGGTTTCTGTTACTGCACAGATATCGATGTTCTCCATGCTAAGGAGAGTTTCGAGTGCGTGCATCTTGAGGTTTAGACTTCTGGCGTTGGGTAGCATTACTCTTAGTTTCTTTTGATGAGCTTCCTTCCCTCATGCACTTGTATATACCTCAGAATGATCCTTTCTATATTGAGTTTATTGGGCTGTACCCTGAACTTTTTAAACCAAACCAGAAAATAGGCAACAACAAATTAATAGAGTTGCATATTATATGATAAAAATGACATTACTAAATAAATAGGAAATATGCATTTATACTAATGATAGTACTTGGAATCTGCATAACTTTAGAAACCATGTTAACTAAAAACAGAAGATGCATATGTTAAAAACCAGCCTGCAAAATTCAACACATTGAAGAACCAAACCAGCAAATGGAACAAGCAAGCACAATGTACAAATACATTTTACTAGTTCAAAAACCACATGTTGAACAATATTCCACAAGTTAAGCTTGCTCTATTTGCTGGTTTGGTTCCTCAGTTTGTTGTTGCAAAGATGTACAAAATTTAACACATTCAAAATGCTTTAAAAAATATAAATGATTCCTATTGTCAAAGTATAACCTAAACAAATAAGTGTATTCCTATCTAGTGGTGAATGGAAAGAATTGCATGCAACTGCAAAACAAAAAGTTTAGAAATACTAATTAAGTCTTGGGGGGGGGGGGCATGAGTAATAATCTGTCTTTGGGTCATAGGAAATTTAGAAGTTGTAACCACATAAAATGCCAGGTATGTGCAGACTGCTAAATAATATTTTCACTTCTACATGTAATGAAACTTGCAATATTATGCCTCTCAACCTATTAGCACAAGAAATCTGGACAAAACCTAAAATAATGGTGGGACAAAGGCCCACAAATAGGGACATATTTTAAATATTGTTCTTATAAACTTAGAAAGCTGCTGGAATGACAGGATTTGTACTAGCATGCATTTTCTGAATGGTATAATGTCTGAAATGTTATTATTTAGTGACTTCAGTCCTTTGTGATTAGCCAGAAAAGAACAATTGGAACAGACCAAAAATCTGGACAGTTGAGAAGTATGCATGCTCATTTTGTGAGAATTCATAAAAGTGAATTCTTTAGTTTTAAAAACATTTTGGCAGAAAGCACAATTTCCACATAGAAAACAGTCATTTAATATGCTGCTTATGTTTTTTTTTTTGGTGCCAATGAAATATCTTATGTGAACTAAGAAATTCTTCCACTGTCACTTCTCTTATACACACAATGGCAGAACTGGGGTAACAACTTACTAATTTCAGCTTCATCTTGGGGCATTAACCAAGAATAATTAACAGACTTTTGACATAAGAACTGTTACCAAAAGTAGTAAGAAAAGACAGTTCAAAGTTATCATTTTTTAAATGTGAAGTTTACTGAATAAGTTGACATCTGGGTCTCGTATCAGCATGTTGTTTACCACGTGCCATGTCTACCAATTTGTATCTCCTGATAAATTGATCCTCATTTCTTGACAGCAAATATCATAATCTGTTGGTAATAAGTATGATTCTAAGAAACTGCAGTTTTGATAAACACATAGTGGAGTGGATGGCAGCTTGTAGCTTATAATGAATTCTTATGGGTTTTTTTAATAAAATAGTATAGACATCCATCTGATTTGTTTTCTGTTTGTCATGTCCAGAAACAATCTCATTCAAATGATAGTTGACTGCAAATTCAATAGCTCTCTTGTTATTTCGGTAAAGAACAAACTCCTGTAACTTTTAGATGAGAGGTCCATAGCAGCTAGTAGTTATTTAGAAATCTACACATTTCCATGATGTAGAGAAGTGAATTATCACTAGTGTCCTATATTACTTCATCTTCGAAATACTCCATGAACTAATCTGCTTAAATAGAAGAAACATGTAGCACCTGTAGCTGTGCCATGTACTTGTAAGTAACATTGCTGGTTAAAGTAAAAAAAAAAGTGTTGCTAGTACATGTTCTATCAGGCATAAAAAAGTATTAAAGCCGGGGCTATAAAATTCTTAGCATGTTAAATCTCTAGCATGTCCTCAGTTCTGTCTTCACAATGGCTATGTTATTTTAGATACCCGGATGGTATTTTTGTTTTATGGAGAGAATTGTCTAATTAACCCCTGTTATTTGTGGATTATTTTGAATAGTTTGTGTCCATTTTTTAAATTTACCACAACTGCTTCTGAACATTCTATTGATTATTTAGATGTCACGATATATAAAGATTATGCTAACCATTCCTTTGGTTCAAAAATATTTAGGAAACCCACTTTTTCTAACAACTATTTAGATTTTAAGAGCTTTCATCCTAAGCACACCAAAAGGAATATTTTTAAAGGGCAATTAGTGGCAAGAATGTGTTTTGAACATGATGATGGAGAAAATTACTAATGTTTCCCCTGGGCTATTCTATTGATCTGCTTAGTAACATAAAAGTGGAAATATTAGTGGGTTGGGGAATGAAATTTAAACCATTATAAGGTGATATTAAGTATTGGGACTCGTGCACCAAAAACAGATGCCCCAATCATACCAACAACATGGTTATTTCATGTGGTCAAGGGGAGAGGGAGATTAGAAACATTATTTTGAGAAATTGGCTAGTTTTAAAAGCAATTCCAATGCATTTAAGACCTTAGGTGTTGAACCTCATTTTGTGTATAAGACCGGAAAGAACTTTATTCAAGAATATCAATTTGCACCGCACTTTAAATATTAAGGGCACAACAAAATGTGGGACTTGTAGACAATGTCCCTACATTTTGGGCAAGGACAGTATGTTCTTAAAAGATGTAGGTTGCACAGTTAAAATGACTAAAGGCAACTGTAATATTAAAAGACTGATTTATATTGCAATTTCTAAAAAGAACATCAATAACTCTCTATTTAAGTATTCTTTACAATGTCCAGGTTTTACAAAGTTTAGATTTGGTATTTTAGAAGTAATACCTTTGAATTCAAGAGGAGGGTAGTGGGAACTTTTTCTTGAACTTAAGGAATTTTACTGGATAATTAAGTTAAAATCCCACTTACCACCAGGTATTAATGACTTGGAGGACTTTGAATTTCTAAACTAACTGCATTTTTAGTTGCATTATTTTGTTGGAAATTTTATCTTGCATAACTTGTTACATAAGTTGTTTTATAATATGTGCTTATATATTTTTTTTTGTATGTATATCTAAGTGTATACCTGATATTGTATAAAAGAATATTTTTCTGTGTGTAAAGGTAAATGGGGTACTTTGGCCTTTAAGAAAATATAAAGGTAATAAGATTCATTTTAATTGCCATCTTAATTTCCTTTACTTAATAGCTGATTAAGTCATTTTTAACCATTTAAGCAAGTGACTCTGGGTATGACATTGTTCTGAAGAAGTTCCAAGTTTGTGGTAGGTACGTATTTTTTAAAGTTCTGTTTGTCATTTTATTTGCCTGGACGTCTGTTTTTTTTTTATACAGAATATATGCTTTTCTAGGAGTATGGAGCCAATTTTGTTTATTGGTGGCTATTTTCCAGCGTTGTTTTGTTATATGTTAAAAATCTAAACCAGTCCAATGTGGTATAGCCCAAACTACGTGGAGCTTTTCTCCCCAGGCCTCTGCTGAAAAAGGGCTTTAGCCCAAACACTCCTGGTTGACAAATGTAAAATAAATAATAAATCAATAAAGGGACTTCACATCCAATGTGCAAATTAACCAATCTGGCTCTGTTTTAATACACATAAAAACAGTGTAGATTCCTTAAAGTAGCTCTCAGTAAGCCTAATAATGGAGGCAGAAATTTAGCTGGAAAAGGCCAGACATAATAGATACGCCTGGGGGGACTTGTCGTGCTATTATGAATTTTAGGAAGGAATGAGAAAGTAGTCCCATTTGGGTGCAGTAAATAAAAGTTATGTACTTACCATAAAGAAAGATTTGTGTTGTACTATTTCTGTCTGGTTTGGCCTTTATGACTCGGATCCAGCTTTGGCAACTTCGAACCTTCAGATCGAGGGCTCTGACTCCTCCCCCACCCATACTTCCCTTGCCACTGTCAAATTACCTCAGATCAAGTTTGCCCCATGTAAAAATATACCTAATAAGTAATAAAATTACAGATAGATAAACACAGGTCAATAAGAAGGAAAGAAAAAGGATGCCAAATGGAAAATATGCTAACCCACCTGATGAGGTTAGAGACAAGTAAACTCCTATACATGCTACCTGTTCTCCCAAGAGCTGTCAGTGATAATCTGGAAGGGGGATGGTGGAAAGAATGTTGAACCAGATGAAAACAGGACAACATGGCTCTATCATTAGAAGTACAGACCGCAAAGGAATAAATCAAACCAAGTAAAAAATATATAAAAGAAGAATCCAGGCCACCGTTTTAAGGTGAAAAGTTATTTTATAACAACCACAATCCAAAATTTATCGAAAAAAATACTTGGTGCAACAGTTACCTGCATTACACCAGTCACCATCCCCAGGTACAAAAAAGAAGCCTTATTAAGGGTCAGGCTGTTAGAGTAGCAAGAATGACCTCTGAGTTTAGTGACTTGATTAGTGAGTTGATTTTCTTGGGAAAAAGCTTTTTGGAAAGAGGGTATCCTGTTGAAAAATTTCAAAAGAATGTTTGAACAGGCTGACAAAGCAACTACAATTTATAAAGCTACCACTTTGTGTGGTAATTGTAGTTTATGTCATCTTATTTTCAAAGAAGAGTGGGTAAGATTAAATAATGGTTTGAGCAGTCTAGTTAGATTTCGTAAGGGTAATTGTAAAACTAGGATGTTAGTATATATGGCCATGTGTGGAGGATGTCATGCATTCTATATAGGAAAAACTAAAACAGCACTTAAAGATAGAATGTATGAACATCAGTATAAGAACTAGAAAAGAGACCAGTGCCTTGTTTAAGCATTCTCTACCATGCCCTTCCTTTAAAGGATTTAAATTTGGTATTATTGACACTATTGTAAAAAATAATTTCAAAGGTGGGGATATTAAAAATTCTTTGTTGAACAGAGACTTAAAATGGCAGCTTAGGTTGAAATCCTTTATTGCACCTGGCCTAAATGAATATGTAACAATCAAACCAGTTTTAATAGCTAAAGCAGAAAATGTTTGATTTTCTGCATTGATATACTAATTTACACAGTTTTTTACAATTTTTAAATACTTTTATAATGCATATGTTGAATAAATTTTGGTGTTATGAGAAATGTAGTTAAAACATATTTTGTTATAATGTATTTGGTTACTAAGCATGAATAACATGTATATGTCTTGTTTTAAGTAACGAACATAGTGATGTGTAATATTTTTAAAGATATGTGGTCTCTTTAAATACTAATTAGTATGTATTTATACAAATATATATATATATAATTAGTAACACTTGTGTATTTATCTGAAGAAGTCTTGTTAGTAGACGAAAGTGCTCATCTGTGGTTGTTATAAAAGAACTTTTCACCTTAAAATGGTGGCCTGGATTCTTCTTTTATATATTTTCTATCATAAGAAGTACATAACTTTCATATCCGTTACCCATTTTCATCTGATTCAACTTTTGTGACAGAATATCTAGCTACATGATTTCCTGAGTGGACTTATGGAAGAATGCTCTTGAGAATAGTAGCTTCAAAGGAGGAACGAGCTCCAGATTGAGCATCTAGTTTATAGTGTGACACAAAAGTATGCACTGTAGACCATTTAGCAGCTGCACATATCTCATTAGTTGGAAATTGATGTTGAAAAACTGCAGAAGTTGCTACTGCTTTTGTGGAATGAGTTGTCATTTTTAAAGGCTTAGACCCAATCTTTCATAAACAAAGTATATAGAGTTTGATAGCCATCTTGAAAGGGTGATTTTGAAAACTCCAACTCCTTGTCCCTGCTTAGATTTAGAGAATCCAATAACTAATTGGTCTGATTTTCTAGTGTCCTTAGTTCTATGTAAATAAAATCCAAGTTGTCTATGAACATCAGGGAAATGCAATGCATTGTCTTCTTTATTAGAGTATTTTGGAAATAATACTGGCAAACTGATGGTCTAATTTATGTTGGACTCTTGATTCACCTTAGGGATAAAAGATGGATTTGGTTTTAGAAAAACCCTGTCCTTATGAGAAACCAAGTGAGGGGGTTTATATGAGAGAGCTTGAAGTTCTGAAATCCTTTTAGAAGTGATTGCCACCAAAAAGATAATTTTCAATGTCAAGAACTCAAGAGTCACTGAACCTGCTGTCTTAAGGGGGGGACTGTGTGATAGCCTGAAACATCACTGTGATGTCCCATGGAGGAACAGGATCTCAAATTGGAGGGCAAAGAAGAAACAATCCCTTAAAGAAAGCCTTAGATACCTTTAATGAAGCTATAGGAGTTTTGTTATAGCCTATGTGAAAACTGGAAATGGATGCCAGTTGAACTTTGATTGTTGAAAAACTATAACCTTTTTGGAATAGCTCATAGAGCATTTCTAGAATACAGGGAAGGTGAGCTGAGAAAGGTTCTACTCCTTTCTCCATAGCTCAGAAAGAAAACCATTTCCATTTGTTTGATACACTTTACTAGTGCTAGATTTTTATGAAGCAGAAAGAATATAAACATTTTTCTAAAAATCTGGCATCCCTGCCATCATTAGAATTGGAGTAAGCATGTGGTTAATTTCAGGGAGTCTAGGTCTGAGAGAGGATACCTGGAAGGTTGAGATCAAATCTGGCCTGTGAGCTAGAGTCCAGGGTGGACTGAGCAGTTGAGACCAATGATATGTGAACCAGACTTGCCCAGGCCGGTATGGGACAATGAGGATCACCTTGGCCTTGATCCACCTAGCATTCTGACTGAATTTCATAATTAGAGGGAATGCATAAAGGAGATGGGGCAACTGTAGTTCAGAGCATCCCTCAGTGTCTAATTCTCTGGAAGGATCAGGGCAAAGCAACTGCTGCATTTATTGCTCCGGTAGGAAACAAACAGGTCACAGCAAGGTTGGCCCCAGTGACTGAAGATTTCATTCACTACTTAAGTATTAAGGGACCACACACGAGGCAAGAGAATACACCTACTCAATTTGTTAGCTTGTACATTGGTAATTCCCTGGATGTGCTTTACCATCAGAAAGCAATGGGAAAACATCACTCATTGCCAAACTCATGGCCTCTTGACACAATGAGTAAGATCTTGGTTCCCCCTTTTTGTTGATGTACCAGACCACTGACATATTGTATATGTGGATTGCAATCACACCCACTGGAAGAGAGTCATGAAATGCCTGCAATGCTAATAGGACTGCTCTCATTTCCAGGACATTAATGTGAAGATTGGTTTCTAACACTGTCAATGGATCTTGAAACATTTTTTCCTAATAATGCCTCTCCCACCCTAAAACAGAACCATGTGTGGTAACTACTGGAGAAAATAAATGACCAGTTGTCAGTGCTGATGATGTGATCCACTATTTTACATGAGTTCTGCAAACTGAAGTTAATTTGATTTGGGGTGTTGACGGGGTGATGATGTTGTGACCACTGGACTAAGAGGGTCCACTGCAGAATCTTCATATAAAATCTGGACACAGAAACAAGACTTCTGGCTGAAGCCATCAGCCCTAGATGCTGGAGAGGAAGGATTGTTTAATATTTGTGATGCTACTAGTCAGATTGAAAGAATTGTGTGTGGAAGTGGGGTGTCATCCAATAAATTCTAAATTCTGAGTTGGGAGCAAGGAGCCCATAATCCCCAGAAGGTGTAGTAGTTGGCATAAGAGGTCCTTTTGGAGAAGCAACAGCTCCTTGGCCAGAGCAGTGAGGAGCTCATCGTCTAAGTACAAAAACACCTGGAGCCCTTTCAGTCTGAGATAAGCTGTTACTGCTGCTGCCATACATTTGATAAACACTGGGGGCCTGTGATGAGTACAAAGGGCAAGAGCTCTGAACTGAAAATGATTCGCTCCCAGCATGAAAAGGAGAAATCTCTTGGAGTGTCTGTATGTGGTAAGTCCTAGATCCTAGAGATCGATGGAACACATCCACTTGTCCTTTCTGAGTAGTGGCAAAATGGACTGAACTGTAATCATCCAGAATTTTGTCTGTTTCACATATTGATTAAATGATAGGTCCAGCACTGGCCTTAGGTCCCCTGTCATTTTTGGAACTAAAAATAACCTGGAGTAAACACCAGCTTCTGTTTAGTCTGGTGGGAGCTGCTGGATGACACGTGTTTCCAACATATTGCCGCCTCCTGCTGTTGTGGACTCCAGCTGATTGGATGGTGGTGAATCATTGATTTTGCCTGAGGCATTGTTAGAAATGAGACTGAGTATCCTCTGGTTATTATCCTTAACACGCAAGAATCTGAAGTGATGGCCTATCAGGTTTGAGGGTGTAGGGATAGGTGTCCCTAACTGCCTCCAGAATGCGGCAGTCAGACAAGCCTTCAGGGGTGATAGAAGGATTACTAAAAAGAGTCAACAAAATCCATGGTTTTGTGGTGCATTTCTGCCTCTTGGATGACATTCATTGAAATTACCTCCTCTGCCATGGGGAGGTCTGCCTGAAGAAGTATCCTGGGTAGGACCTTAGAATTTTTGGAACTACAATTTCCCTCCTGATTCATGGAGAAGGTTCTCTGAGGAGTGGAGAAATGGATTCCAATGACAGAAAGAGTCTTACCATCTTATTTGCTTCTCATCAGTGTCACCTTAACTTTCAGGCCAAACAATGTAGTACCATCAAAAGAAGTATAATGAAGGTCATCTTAAATCCCTCTACAAAATCACACAATTGTATCCAGGCATGAATTTGTAAAGCTATATCAGTATCTGCTGCCCTGACTGTCCTATCAGTTGCATTTGAAAACAGATGCAAGGAGACATTTGAAATAGATGATAAGGTAGAAAGCTAATATTCCACTATGTTCTGGATAACCATTGGCAAATTACCTGAAAGAGAATTGGTAATCTCCTTTGTTAGTTCTCTTTGGATCTAAATAATATGGGCCATGAAGTTCAGCTCTCTCAGTGAAAAGGTTGCTGAAGCATATGTCCATTTTCCAAATCTGTCCAAGGCCCTGGACTCCCTTTTAGAGGGGATGGGCAGACAAACTCTCCCCTGAGAGTTCCTTCTTTGTAGCAGCTGTTACAACCATGGCATCCATGGGGGAACCCTTGCTCCAGTAAAGTCTTTTTGTTGCCACCAGAGCCCTATCAGATTTCTTTGGTATAGACTCTGCTGTATCAGGTTCCTTACAGGCTCTCTGAGCCACTAGATCAATAAGAGTGTTGGGGGAGGGACCACACAGGATGTAGAAGAGCCAGTGCCAAAAGCCTCCAGGAACATGGATTCTACCTCGGAAGGCATACCTGTAAACTAACCCCCTTTCTGTTTGACCAATTCTAAAATTTCTCCAAAGGGAAATTTCAGGGAACCTTCCCCTTCCTCCAAATCCATGTCTTATGTGATAGATTCTGGTGATGAATCCAAGTGCTTCCATTTGCATGTCTGCTTTCTATGCACCTGTCATTGGGGAATATCTCATGATGGGTGTGAATCAGAATGAGAGCTCTTCCTTGCATAAGACTTTTGGAGACTGACTATCCCTGTCAATGAGGAGGAGTGGATTTCAGAGAAGAATATGTTTGAGGTCAGGTTGGATCCAAAAGGGATGGAGTCACCTGTTCTATTAAATGCGGAATGGCCCAGTGGAAAGCCTCAAAGTCCAAGGAAGAGATAGGAGCTGAGGAAGTCTCTTTAAAAGCTGGTACAGAGAGATACCCTGAAGCCCCAACCCTCCCTGGCTCCGAGGCTGACATTGGAGCCTTGCTATTGAGAACTCTGAGAAGAAGAGACAGCTCTGACGACTTTGGAGTTGAAGCCTCTCCCCAGATATTGGTTCCAAAGCTTTTGCTGTGACTCATGCCTCAATCTGAGAGCCCCACAGTTGATAGAGACTGGGTCATAGTTGGGGCCAAAGTGGATGGCTCTATCGGCATTGACAAAGGTGCTCCTGAGATTTTTCAGATCCAAGACTTTGGTTCAAAAGGACAGACCTGCAACACAGTCAAACAGGTAAGGGTCAATGGCGATGTTCCCATCTCTGTCAGAGGAGATGGAGCTGTGAGGGCCCCCAACTGTATCTGTGTCCTGAGGAATTTCCACATCATCTTGTCGATGTTGATAGTGACACTCCTGAAAGAATAGGCAGACTTGGAAGAAGCAATTTAAGAATCCCTGGATAGTTGTTGCAGAATAGCGGGTTGGAGCCAAGGAGTGATCAAATCCAGAGTGAAAAGCCTAGATGGAGAGCAGATCTGAGGCCTTGGATTCAAAGTGCCTGGTATTTTCAGTGCTGGAGTTGTTGAGGCTGTGGGATCTGGTAACTATTTTCTGGCTGTCTCAATACCCTTTTTGAGAGTCTTATCTTTAACGGACTCATTTGACTTTGAAGCTTCCTTATCTTTCTCCCTTGGAGTCAAAGATGTGGTAGAAACTACTGAAGACCGTGATGTAGAAGGAATTAGTCTCTTTAAAATTAGTTTTCCTCTTCTGCTCTTAAAGAGCTTTATGGCCAAATAAAATGCAGGCTTCACTTTCAATATTTAAGTGCTCCACTCCCAAACAGTATATGCACAGGGAATGGGGTCCTGTGGAGAGATTTTGTGGCCAAGTTTTCCACACTTCTTAAAACTTACCCAACATTCTAAGAAAGTCTAGACATGCTACAAATTTCAAATATTAGTACCTACTCTAACTGTAAGCACAAAAAGCTACAGCTAAAGTTGGCCTATAAAAAAACTATGATAAGAAAGTTATTAAAGTAAATGGAATAAATTTTGTTTTTATGTTACGGGAGAACAAATACAGAAGATAAAAGGTTATAATAAAAATAAGAAATACATTCCTAATGGTATTGGAAATAGAGAAAGCAAAAAATCACGTATCCCCAAACACGAGCTCAGAGCCTCTGTGACTGTTCGATTGAAGCTGCAAACGAGATTTTACTTTATTTGACATTTGTTTACCAGGATGGTCCATTTGGGTCAAAATAACAAATTTTCAGTGGACGCCTGGGGAGAAACTCTCCAAGTTACGTACTTTAATATACAAGCAATATAACAGTGAATTCAACAGTATACAAGAAATTGTTACAGATACATGTAATGAGACAGAAAATCAGTATTTTAACATTGGTAGAGGAAACACAATGTGTGTACATATTATACATATTATGCAACATGGCCTTAGGATATCTGCACTTAGGAGATTTGATGTAATTTGACAGTGGTGAAAGAATTATGGGTAGGGGAGGAGTCAGAGACAAAGGTTTGAAGTTGCCAAGGCTGGATCCGAGTCGGATCCAAATCCCAAAGGTTAAATCAGACAAAAATGGACAACATTGGATCCATTAGTTCAATAGCCATGGATTGAGAAACAATGTTTTTACCAACTGTGAATGACAAAAAATAATTTCTTTTTGAATTTACAAGTAGAATTTAACCTAATCCAGCCAAGGTGTGGTCATTTAGTAACAAGTTTATCATAAATGTCTTTAAGCAACTGTGCCAGCATAGAAGATGCTACTTGTAAAACTTGGTTACACTCTCTGGTTAAATTAAAAATATTACTGAGACTTGAATAACTATAAATGTAACCAACAGTTTACATAGAGAAAACATATTTCATCTGGCAGCAAAAAATGACAAGAAAATATAAGTAAAATAAAAAAGAAATTCTGGATATGTGAGCTCCAAACATGGTGCTTCATCTGATAATTTTATTAGCATTGCTTTGTCCTTGGCCGATATAGATAATGATAAGGACTATATATCCCCCAGTCAGAGAAGAGAGGTATAGTTACTACTAAGACTGTTATGGGGGGGGGGGCAATATGAACCAACTGGATGTTGATGATTAGATTATATTAGTAAATTCAACACAGAAACTGATCTTCTTTGTCATTGGCAGTTGATGAAGGTATTATTTCTTACTGCACAGCCAGAACTAATGGTTACTGCAGCCAACTGTCAGCATTTTTACATTCTTTCTAAAATTCATAAAGACCATGTATTATGCTTGGAAATGGATTTTTGACAGAGCCCCCACCCCCTCTATTTTTCTAGCTACATTTATGTCTCCATTAATAGGCTTAATGAGAGCTAGGATAAAAGACTCCACAGAGTTTATATATATATATATATATATTAGATCAGCTTTGACCAGCAATGTCCCTTACAAGTATGTGATCTAACTATAGATGCTACATTTGCACCCATGTATGCACATTTTTTCATGGGGTATATTGAAGAACAGCTAATATATAATACCACCCATAATCTTTTTCTCTATGCCAGGGACATGGGACATAGATTTTTAGATGACTGCTGCCTAGTATGGACCTCTCATCTATCTGAGCTACATAAGTTCAAAACAGGTGGGGTACTGAATTTATGATTAATCATTTAAATGAGATTTCTTTTCTTAATGTGGCAATCAGATAAATGTCTTCATAATGCTTTATTTTTAAAAGCATTCAATAAGACTTCATTAATGGCTATAAGTTGCCATCCACCCCTTTACGTTAAAAATATACCAAAATTGCATTTTTTTTTAATCAAACTTCTTTGTTCATTACAAGCAGATTGTGATATTTGCTCTCAAGAAATAAGGATCAATTTATCAGAGAGGGCTACAAACTGGTAGACGTGAGACATAAAAGTCAACTTATTTATTGTACTTTACTTCCTTATCACTCCTGCGCATGCCGAAAATTTTATGTAGACAAGACTTCTAGAATGATTGAATAATGAATATCTGGACATGTGAGTGGTAGCAGATGTAAAATAATTACTAATGTCTATAAAAACATTCTCTTTAACATCCTGGGGGCAAGACATAGTTTTTATGGTATTGATAAGGTTCATACCAAAGATATTCATAAAACAGGATCAACTACAAATACTAAGTACCAAAAAGCAAAGATGGATTATTACTCTTAGGGCTCGTTTTCATCTAGGACTTGATGTACATTTCTAAATTATTTGCATGATTTAACTTACTTATGTAAAATCCCATAGTTCTACAATGAAAATTACCTTCATTTCTGGATTTTTGTATATTTTCGTTTTGATTCTTGTATGTTTTTAATTTGTTTTTCTTATACTTATTTTTAATTTCTTTATTTGTGTATTTACAAGTTTTTGATTTTTTTTATTGTATATTATTTACTGTAGTGGCAGTTTTTCTCCCCGGGCCTCCAATTAAAACTGACATTTTTTTGTCTCAGTCAGACTTTCCTGGTAACGAATGTGAATAAAGCAAACATTTTTTTTTTTTTTTTTTTTTTTTTTTGCTTTGCAGTTGCATGCATTTGTTCTATTTGCCACTGGTGGCAGTATGCTTATTTTCTAAAGCATTTTGAATATGCAGACTCAGCAGGCTATGTTTTTAGCATGTAGCTCCTAAAGTTTTGCAGGTTTATAGATATTCAGTCCGCAGAATCATGTTAAAATTTACAACAAACCATATACCTGTTGTCCACATAAAGTCTACCACATCTGCAAATATGGGTCTATATGATAAGACTGAAGGTTCACAACTGCGAACACCTAAACAGTGACACATAAACGCCAAACTCCTAAATTAGCGACGGACATAAACATCAAAATCCAGAACACCAAATGCATTTCCAACAACAGTGCCATACAGATAAGCAAAACCTACATAAACAAACTTCATTAAACATACTTTTGCAGGGGGGTAAGCCCCCCTACACCCACCACACCCCCTCTACTTAAATATAGCAACTCCAAGATCGCACTACAGTGGGGAAAGGATATATTTCCTCGTCCCCACAATCACTCTGCTGGCCATAGAAATACATTCAGAGTTCCGGATTTCGATGTTGACATACTTCACTATTTTTGGAGTTCGGCATTTATGTGTCGCTATTTAGGTGTTCGCGGTTGTGAACATTTGTTCTTATAATATAGACCCGTAAATATACTGGATATATGCTCTTCGGCTTTATTTGGAAACAGGACTTTAGAAATCTTTCTGTGCAGCTGTTGAACCAGAATACAGATGTGAGGATATTGCTGATCCCAATGTTAAGGCAGAAGACTGACTTCACTTCCTTGTTATTTGTGAAAAATGAAAAGTAAAAACACTTGAGCATTACAGTATTAAACAACAGTAATAAACAGTTCAAAACCTTAGATGCTAATACGTCTTCTATGAAGGTACTGAAAAAACAAACTCAAATAGTCTTAGTTACTGGAATAATTCAGCTTTAATTCATGTTAAGCACTTTCATCCACCAACTGGACTTCATCAGATCAATTTTTCAATAACAGCTTAATACGTGGAAAACTAATATTGATACATAAAAGCACAAATGATCATAAATCACGACTGGCAACCTCATACATAGTAATGAGACTAGCCTAGGACTAAAATCTAGCCTGATGTAACACAAGATATTTGTTGCAATCCAAACTAAAATAAGAAACAGAAAGAGTACTAATAAAACAAAGTTCAACATAAAATGAAGTGCAGAACAAGCAATTAGCTCCTAGTCTGTCTCCAAACAAGGGCAAGGTGTCACAAACCTCCCTTCACTAAAGGCTATTTAGCACCAAGGTGGTGACAAGATCCTTCGAAAAGGAGTGATAAACTAAAAAAACTATTAAAAAAAATAAAAATCAGGGAGCTGAAGTTAAAAAGGGTGTCTGTGTGTGTGCATGTATGTGTGTGACAACAGGCACATGAATCAAGAAAACAGCACCCATTATATTAACCTTGGAAAAAATGTGATATAAAGAACAATAGATAAAATACAATCAAAATAAAAAGTGTAATTATAAGTGTATTAAAACAAACAAAAGTGCTTCTACCCATAGGGCTTCATCAGATCACTGTTAAAACTGAGCATCCATAAAAACAATCACAGACTAAAAACGGGAAAAAAACAGTCAAGAAAATGTGTGGAAACAATGCAAATGACTATGCATATGTCATAGCAGTAGTCCTGTATATAGGAGCCTTAAACAAGCAGAAACCATCAAAAACACATGCATAAAAATTGTCCAGGAAAAGTGAAGAAAGGAGCAAACATGTCATGTCAAAAAACATTAATGAAATAATTTGTAGTCTAGTTTCCTAAGCTGAAAAATGCATTTACTCGAACAAGCAGAATTGAGTCCAGGCAGGTTGTAGGTGTTAAGGCAAATTTATAATTCCAGCTTCTTTTTGAGAATGGCATTATAGCTCCCCTTAAGTGAAACCATCCTAATCATGTCAAAAATGTGAAAAGTAAAAAAGAATGACCTGGTGATTCAGTGCTGCATTTTCCAAGAGATTCTTTCTTAGTCTATTTCTAATTTCAGAGATGTGTTGGGCTATCCTCCTTTTAAACTGAGAAATAGTCTTCCCTACATAAAATAAAACCTGACACTTGGAGCACTGGGCTCTGTAATCAATCTTTTCAATGTTATAGTTCACAGCCACCTTACTGTGGAATTTCTAACCTGTACTGCAGCAGATGTAAAAAAATCTCTGCAGCTCATGAACTCACAAAAGGTACAGAAAGGGGGCCCACATTTAGAGGTACCAAGCCTCCCCATACTGTCCTTGTTGAGCATCCCTTCTAAATAAGACCTAATATTCCTACCTTTTTTGAAAACAAATGAGGATCCATGATCCAAAAGCTTGCTCACCAGTTTATTCCTAGATAAAATGGACCAGTTGTCAAAAATTATCATTTTAATCTCATATCTTTACTGAAAGTTAAGGTTGTACTTCTTTTTAGTTTATCTTTCCTTTTTTAAGTGTTGGGACTACTTAAACCATGTCAAAAACTTCTTTGTGGTTCATATAAAGAAGTGACCTCCTTTGCTTTTAGGTCCTTAATAGAATCAAAAATATGTCTGATAGTCCCACTTTGATACTCCCCACTGAAGAAAATCTCTGTGGAGGTCCTGCAGTTTCTTTATAAAATTAGCTGTTTCTCTGGATACACAAGTAATCTACATATCCTGTGACTTTTATTACATTATGCTTAGACATTTGCAGGGTGAATCCCTGACAGTCATCTTTCTGGAAATTAATCTTCAATATACTTGTCCAGTACAGATAGCTACAGTAATCTTCCTCTGAAATTACCCAGACCTTGGTTCAGTTGCTTTATCAACTACTGCATTCTTAAACTGCCAATGTTTCCATGGCTTTTGAATTTTTACTGTCTCCAACCTATAAAGCTGTCAGTTTTCTGCAGTTCCCATCACAATAGCATGGCTATCACTGCTGACTTCTTTCCAATATTTTCTTTACATTAATTATGCTCATTCTCAGATATCCATGATGTTGAAATTATTTGTTATTTCAGTTCTAATCAACAGCAGATGAAAGAGCGAGAAACTAAATCCTTTGCAGTGGAGTAGTCCTATAGTCAAGAACTGCAAGGTGACAATGCTTATAGCTTTTGCTATAGCACTGTCTTTTTTTAAACAAGAAACATCTTTATTACATTATTACTTATGACATAGACAATCATACATTTATATAAAAGGAAAACAAGCCATAGTAACAGATTTTTAGCTGCAAACGTTATACATCACTTAGAAGCTGTCCAGTCATTGACAGCCAAACATAACATGGCTCATTCAAATCCTGCCTTCTTTTAAACATTCCTCCTCCAAAATATTATTCTGCATGTGTTGTTCCCATAATTTACATGTAATTTGTTCCTGCCCTTTTCTAAAAATCCCATTTCCAGCTGTTTTGTCTTTGTTACTATATTCACTACTAGTAGGCTTGGTTTAGACTGATTTCCATTTTCTAGTAATTGCTTTTTTGGCAGTCACCATAATTAGACTCAGCAAGGCCTTACCATATCTAAGCAATTCTGCTTCTGTATCATAGTTCAGAAATCATTCCCTTAGTTATAACAATTTGATCACCCAGTATTTCTGACAGAGTAGTCTGTAGGGAATTGTTAAAGTCTGTGAAACTGCAGCAGTATGAGGACAAAGCACCTCTGAAGAAACAAGACATTTTTGCCAGTTTTTAAAGTCTGCCAACTCATTACACTCCCAAAAAATGTTCCTGATTACTTCTTTCCTCCTCATCACACCTCCAACATTTGCTATGAGGAAAAATTCTTTGGAGTTTATGTGGGGTATAAAAATACCTATGTAAGCAAAGAACCTAAATCTCATAGATGTTGCATATTTGGGAGTCATATATATATCCCCATTGTTTCTTTCTGAATTGCTTATCCAATCTATCTTCCCAATCCATTCTAACCTCCTCTGATTGATTCTTATATGATCTACTAATTATCCATTTTCTAACAGTAGCTTCTGTTCTAGAGTCTACTAAAAATTCTACCAGTGCTGGTCTTTCACTTAAGATCTCCTTATTTCTTTATCTTTGCCTATACTCTGATAGCAATCCTTGATAGGAAAGGCAATATCTAGCCTGCAGTCCAAATAAATTCTTGGCCTCTTCCCATTCCATTGCATTTCCCTTTCTAATTATTTGCTCCCAATATATTGGTTCCTTTGATAGTTTTCTCAAGCAAATTCCAGCCCCCCCCCCTGTCTATTGCCTGTATCCTTAATCGCAGTCATCCCTATCAGAAGAATCTCCTTTCTCCATTCCTTTTTGGCTTAGTTTTTAGAATACTTTCTGCTACTTCATAAATATAATATTATATATGGTTATTGTTACTCTCCTTAAGGATCTGCATCCAATATCCCAGTCTCTCCTTATTTCTTGAGCCCCCCCATTAAATCATCATATGTTTTTACTTTGAATTATAGCTTTCTGCTTGTGCTATAATATAGGAGCCTTAACTGTGTAGCAATGAAATACCTGTTCAATACGATAATCCCAAACCACTTTGTTCTACTGGAAGGATCAACTTATCCCACTTGACTTTTGGCGTCTTCCCCTCCCAAATAAAATACTTCAGCTCTTTATTAACTGCTATCCACAACTTCTCCTCTGGTTGATAAAAATAAGCCTGACCTCTGTATAAAGCTAACAGGACTAAAAATATTTTGACTGCATTTATTTTGCTATCTATGTTCATAAAACAGCTTCCAATTTATTAACTTGTGTATTATCTTCTCTTTACTCTTTTCCCACATATCCTTAGCTGCCATAACAGAATCCTTTTTAATCCATACTCATAAGTACTTCATTTTATAATGTCCTCATAAATATGGGTATTGAATCAAATCATATGTGGGCACATAGTTTACAGTTATTGCCTTTGGTTTATTTTCATTAACTTTGTATCCAGAAAAGACTTGAAACTATCTCAAAATGTTTTACAACACCGAAATGTCCTTTTCTGGTTTTATCAGGTATAAAATAATACCTGCAGATAAAGCCAACTTTTCTTGACTACCATACCAGTTATATCCTTGAATTTCTGAGCCCCTTATTTTCTTTGCTATTTCACTTCTAGTTATGGCAACCCCTAACCGGGAAAAGCCAAAAGACACAACATTATTTCAATTCTAGTTAGAACCATTGGCAAAGGGGAAAGAGGACACCCTGCCTGGTTCCTCTGCTGAATCAGAACTTATCAGAGAGGAACCCACCCAATTTAATTTTTGCCTGCAATCTCTCATATATCCTCCTAATTAACTTTATAATTTTATCAGGGAATGCAAATGCTTCCATTGCCCTACTCATAAAATCCCAGCAACTCTGTCAAATGCTTTCTCTGGATCAAGACCCACCAAAAACAGTGGTATCGTCTTACGTTCTACTTCCCTCTGGGTCATCATTGATCTATTAATATTGCCAAACGTTTGCATCCCATCCACAAACTCACACTAATCCATATCTATTAATTTCAGCATCACCTTTGCCATTCTTTTAGCCATTATAGACAAACACTTTATAATCATGGTTTAGAATTGAAATGAACCTATATGAAGCTGGATTTGATGGGTTTTTAGCATCTTTAGCTATTACAGCCACACCACTTTCTTCTGAGATGTTGGTGCTTCTCCTCCTTTTAAAATACTATTAAAGAAAATTTTCCAGATCTTTATCAGTTTCTTCCCTATCTTCTAGACTTCCACATGAATACCCACTATTTCTGAGGTCTTTCCTGTAGATTGGTTATACTTCTCCATTTTTATCTCATCTCCTCCTATCCCACGTTAGTAATTGAGTGTCAACTGCCTCTGACCTTGGCATGTTTAATTCTTCCATAAACATTTCCATTTTTACCTTTTATTGCTTTCCATATTTCTCTGCTTTATACAGAGTCTCATAAAAGTATTTCCAAAATATTCTAGTACCACTACAGGATCTTTGTTCATCTCCCTTGTTATAAGCTCCCTAAGCTTGGTGACAACCCTGTCTGTTTTCTGTTGCTTCAATCGTTGTGCTAAATTTTTTTTACTCTGAAGTTATCAAAAACAGTTGCTTAATAGCAGTTTTTTTTTAAACTCATGCATATTATCAAGGTAATCCCTTATTTTCTGTTTAACATTCTGCAATTGCTCCTCTTCTTGTTCTGTGACATTATTCTGCAATACTTTAACCTTTGACAGTCTCTCTAAATAATTCTTATTTCCTAACCATATTTGTCTTTCTTTTATTTCCACCCTATTTTTAAACTCCACTTTAATTTTATCCCACTCTCTAGCTATATTTTCAGAAGAAATTTCTATATTCCCTAAAAACTCCCAAATAATTTCTACTCCCCATTCCTTAAAATCCTCTCATTTTAACAGATTGTTGGGAAGGCACAAGTGTCTCATTTGTATTTTATTACCCTGCATTTTTATTTTAGTTATTATTGGTGCATTAGCTGAAATTGTTATTGGATGCATATCAAAACTTTCAATTAAATGCGTGTCTTCATATGAAATATCATTTCTGTCTAGCCTAGCCCATGTTTTTTACCTTGAGGAATTTGCTACAGTACTGTCTTATGAGATTCTTCAATGGTCGGACAGTTTTCTTCATCTGGTCTTTGGAATGAGGAAAATGGCAACTGCACGAGAACATATTAGATCTCCCTAGATACACAAACTTCTAGATCTTCTAGATACAC
This sequence comes from Protopterus annectens, assembly GCF_019279795.1. Classification (NCBI taxonomy): domain Eukaryota; kingdom Metazoa; phylum Chordata; order Ceratodontiformes; family Protopteridae; genus Protopterus; species Protopterus annectens. Next base: position 113,186,324 of record NC_056731.1, on the reverse strand, counting down.
AAACCTGAATTACTGACTTTGCCAATTGTAGAAAGCTGCAGCTTATAAGAACATCAGTTATCCATTCTCTCAACTTGAGAATATACACTGCAATTCATTATTGTGTTTGTAATTTTATTTCAGATAACTTAGAATATTACTCCATATACACACACACATGATATATGTGGCTTCTTTGACATGGGATAAAAACAATTTTCCCGTTCAACCTCATGGACAAACTGGTATACTAGCATGTCTTCAGTTGTACTATTACAGTATACATTGTAGGTGGCATAACCCGTTACCTTACCTGGCCAAAATATTCCCTCTCTTGATTTTCTTTGTACTTTAATATTCTCAGATGGGATGCATGTATCACCTGAAACATCTGTTTCCTCAGATAATTGGAAAGTACTTAATAAGCTTTTAATTTCAAGACTTAGACAAAACTTGTTTTCTTCTTGAAAGTAAAGAATGATTCCTTTCTTTTTTGATTCTTCCTCAAGTCATCCTTTCATTGCAACAGCTCTTAGATGATGTATTTCTAAATTGATACCAATATACTTCTGTAGCTCTTTTATATTTTCTTCCAACAATTTTTATGCTTCTCTGGTAAATGTGCTCTGCTCAGTATATCTGCTATGTGTAGTTTATTGCCTGGTCTGTCTCTCACTTAAAGAGAAGACTTCTGTTGGTTAAGTAACATCCTTTGCAGTTGTGCACCATAGTGGCACAGAGCTATAAATCCCTAACTACTAGTGGCTTGGGTATCTGTTGCACTGGCAGGGAGGGATGTATACGCCTATTCCAGGGGATGTCATTCACCAGGATGTTCCTGCCATATGAACTGTGGTAGAGGACATGGACGTGAAGGTAGTGTAGTCCAAGGAGGGGAAGGGGTGGACCAGAGCTTCCACAGAGGTGGGGTGATACATCAGCATATTCAAATTGCACCTGCAGCCCTTGAATTACTGACAGACATGGGAAAGAATGACATATTCCAAAAACCCACCCTCTCTGACATCACCACTCCTGGCACATGACAGGAGGAATGGACATGTTTATTGAACATGGTGGGTTGGGTGACTAGATAGTCATGGGTGCAAGACCAAAAAACATTCTTTGCCATCTCTAGGTGTCTTGTACAGACTTTCTTAATATGCCTTGCAAGGATTTTTTTTTGGCTGTTTCCACCTGAACTTCTTTACCATAAACATATTCATATAATTTCTCATTCCTACATACTACTGCTAGAAGCTCCATTTCTATATGAGCATATCTCATTCATGCATCTGTAAATGCCCTTGACCAATAAGCACTTGGTCTATTCTCTTGGAAGATCAAACTCTAATACCATTCTGACATACATCTACTTTAATCAAGTGGCTTATTCACATCACAGTATGTTCATGTTAATAAAGACGTGTTTCTAAGTTCATAAACTTATCTAAATCATACCCCAATTTACAGGTTGCATCTTGCTCTAACAACTTTTTTATAGCCATTATCTCAGACTTACTAGGTATAAACTTTACAAGATACCAATACTCTTAGATATTTTTACAATCGTTGCTTGTCTTCTGAGCTTGGGATTTACATAACTATTATTTTTTAATTTTTTTTTTTTTAATGAATCAGGTTTCAGAGCTTGTGATACTAAAATATGACCCATGTTTTTTCCGGTCTACTTTGTTTCATTGAATCTCATTGCACTAAATTTTATTCCACCCCAACCACATCACTGAAAACTCAAATTACTAAAAACTCATTTCACTGAATCTCATTTCAGTGAACTGCAGTTAGTATATATGGCACTGTGTAGAGTACTGTAAGGCAAATAAAAGGTATATGCCCTTTTCCTCACTGTAGTGCAATCCTAGAGTCAGTATATATAATTAAGGGGTGTTGTCTTCTGGAGAGAGTTAGTCATTGGTGTTGAAACTATGCCTGTCTGTTGTATAAAATGTATTGTTATGAAGATTTTGGTAAAATACAATATAAAACAAACAAGGTGGGGTGCTATGCCACCCCCCCCCCCAACTATATATACTAACTCCAAGATTGCACTACAGTGGGGAAAAGGGCATATACCTTTTATTTGCCTTAATGTACTCTGCACAGAGCCATATATACTAAGTTCAGTAATTTGAGTTTTCAGTGAAGTGGTCGGGGTGAAATGAAATTCAGTGAAATGAGATTCAACAAAACAAAGTAGACCATTTTTTTTCAGGCTTGTGATTCTGATTTCACAGTTGCTCTTATTTAACTCAAAGTTATACTGTTTTTGTCTGTTTAGTAGCTCTGTCATGCTCTTCTGTTGTTTGAGCCCTCATTAATAGATCATTAATTAAGTCTGAAACTCAAAAGTATATCATTTTGTCTGACTTCAGTCCTCCATGATTTGCCAATGATTTACCAGAAAACCAAACATTTACGAGGAACAGACCAAATATATGAGACAAAAATCTGGACAGTTGAGAGTTATGACCAGCACTTATGATTCCATTGTCAACCTTGGTGTAACTGGTATCAGTAGCTGATAAGATGGCGGAGTGCTGAAAGAGTTCCTGAAATGATATTTTTCACAGAGAGGTCCACAACTATTTATATGTTTGAACAGTTGCTGATATAACATTTTAAATACCTTAGTAAAGGGGTAGAGATTAAATATAGGTTGGTAGTCTTTAAAATTAGATAAGGCATGGACTTTAGGTGAAGGAATAGTGACTGCATGCTTGAATAATGGAGAGACTGTGAGCGAAAAATTAAGGATATGTGGTTTTGCAGTTTTTGGATCTTTTTTTGATCAATACAAATGTGAAGTTTTTCTTTCTTTCTTTCTTTCTTACAGAAACCATGTTATTCCCCAAGTCTTTTGACTCTTATTGCATGATACTTTTCTGAAAGGAGGGGTCAGTGGTTCAGCACCAGCTTTAACCTGTAGATGAAATTCATTCTAGCAAGCTTCTTAGGCTTGTGAAGAAATCAGTAGTGGTATGCAGGATATCACCACAACGGCTTCACACAATACCTGATATTTCCCTGGGACAGTTTGAATGATTCTTTACACTTAGCATGTGTTTAAAATCATTCACAAATACCGTCTTTGCTTTCACCATGTGAATTCTTTCACTATTACTAACTTCTTAAAAGCATAAGTTACATGACTCCAAAATTAGAATTTGAGGGCAAATATTTGATAAAGATGACTGGACACTTTATTCTTGCAAACGCATGTCAGCCATTTCGGACCTAAATGTTACTATCTGGTGACAAGAAAAGACCAACAATGGACTTATAGCTTTATCAAGTACTTTATGACATTGTGTTCTGCTTCTGTATCCAATTTAAATGAAATACCTACTGTCCATTAAGTCTTATCAATGAGCCTTACACTCTTGCTTCCAGATGTACCTTCTGATTTCACTGTAGGTCTTCCCTTCAACAATACAAATGGTTCATTTATGTTATTTTAACCTGCAAGCTCATTTTACCATGTTTTTTCCATTTACGCATTTTAGATTGCCACTTTTCTAGTAGAGATTTTGCAAAATTAAAAGCCCAACAACTGTTCCTTTTATAAATATAGGTACATCCACAGTCAAGTTGAATTTTAATGCGACAATGCTTTCTTTGGCTTCAACTTAGATCTTTTGTTACAGTACTTTTCCCCTACTGCTTTTTTAATTTCCATTACTTTTACAACACATCTTGCTTTGCTCTCTCATTTTTCCCTTAATATTTGTCAAGTCTCTGTTTTTATCAGTTGATTTTAATTGTACACTAGTGATTTCACTTGCTCTGCACACATCCAGTTTGTTGATAAAGTTAGGTCTAACTACTTACCCCTAGTTTCATTTCTTAAACCACAATCATGCAGCTCCTTAAGAATTTTAGAGTCTGGCTGGTCTTCATTTCAGTATGATGTGCCGCTATAGTCTTTGTATAACCTTGTCTGCTACACAGCAAAACATATAATGAAGTTTTGTCTCTTTGGGCTGGAATTGGTATCTTTGTGAAGTAAAATAAGACAGGCTTCCTCTGCAGTAATAAACACGACTGCAGCAGACTGAACCCCCTTCATATTTCTAAGGTAATCTGCTTGCAATGAGATATCAAATTTCTAGACCCACAGCTACTGCTTCCAATCAAGTTTCCCTGCTTGCAGCGCAAGTATTCCACGAAGGGTGCAGTGACGCTTCTGCTGAGAATTGTAGTTCTCTTGTTCAAAATACTCTTGACAGCAAATTATTTCTTCATTTCTGTAGACATCTTTCTTCACTGTACCACATACTTCACGCATTTTGACACCATATCATGTCAGGAGGCAAATATACAGATAAGCAAATTTAGTCTAAACTTCATATATTAAAAGCAGAGTTCACTGGACGTTCTGTTTACCAAATGACATTCTAATCAGTGAAAGTAGCTCTTTAGCTTTTAAAAGTACTTACCTAATACCTAACACTATCCAGTCTACCCATGTGCCCCTCAGGGCTAATGAGCAAAATGAGACCATCTTTCCAGACGCCCTCCAAAAAATAGGGACTACAATATGCCAGATACCCACAAGAGCATGTAAAGATAACAACCTTCACACGACATGTAAAAGAATCGATATGTTCTAGCCTAAAGAATGGAAAGCACAATAGACTGTGCGCGCATTAAGTTTCATTGTATTTTATTTTATTCATTACAAAGTTTCTTTCCCTGCTACTACTTTAAAGGGGGGGGGGTGAGACAGAGGTAAAACTTGTTATTTATTTATTTAGACATTTGATTACCAGGAAATCTGACTGGGTAGGAGACCATTTTCAACAGAGTCCTGGGAAGCAAAGCTTCAAAGTATTGTAAAACATTTTAAGAATGACATTCACATGTTACATAAGATCATAAGTACATTAGTATAATACAAACAGAATTGCAATACAAAGTGAGAGAAAAGCAGGCTAATGGTATATTTAGATAGAAAGCCAGAGGAGAGAAACTGATAAAAGAAAGGAGGGAGAATACAGAGATGTAAGGTATGAATAGGTATTTGTTTGCATTTAGGGATATAGTTTGCCCTGGTGTTGAACAAAAACAGTGCAAGCTTTGGCTAGGAAGTCTTTCAGAATGGTTTTGAAGGATGGGAGGGAGAGTATTGACCGGGTAGATAGAAGTAAGGAGTTCCAGGCCTTAGGAACATGGTACGAGTACAATGTCCAATAGATTTGTGGACAGACAGGAGTTTTTGGTCATTGGATTGTAATGACTGACTTGGAAAATGTTCTTGTACAATATTATTTAGTGCTTAACAAGCACATGGATTAAGGATAACTTTATAGGGGGGTATGGTGAGCCATTCTGCTGGTGTGTTAGTTATAGGTGACTCAATGATTAGGAAAAGTATAAGACCATTTATTTGTACTGACAGAGAGAATAACAGTTTCTAGTTTAGGGGGGATGTAAATTCCAAGATATTTACACATACCTTATCAAACCAATAGAGAAAAAAATCTACTTCTTGCTCAGTAATTATGCATGCAGATGTAAATGATCTGTCAATGACCCCAGTCTTTCACACTTATGGAACAGTTGAAAGTATTTCAGAGGTTTGCTTAAACAACAAACTCAAAGTTTGCTTTTCAGAAATGTTACCCCTCACTAGCCTTATTAGATTATTAATTCACAAAAGCAACATTCCTCAACAAATGGTTGCATAACTGGTGTATTCAAAATAAAAATGATTTAATTAATTCCTGGGATGATTTTGTGAATAACACAAGTTTATTTGAGCAAGATAGCTATCATTTTAATTATTTAGGTGGTAAATTGTTGAAATTGAAATTGGTTGATATAGTGAAACATTTTTTAGATTTTACCCAGGAATTAAGGTTAGCTACAACCAGGTTACTAAAAGTGTATTATGCTAATGCTAGAAGTTTGACTAATAAAATAAATGAACTAAATACAGAGTAGACTGCTGACACCCCCTCTCAAACCATTATTCTCCTTGTCCAATTTCTCAAATCTGTTTCCTGGAGCAGTATAGATCCTAATAAAAGTCCACAAATCATGCCAAAATAGCTTTTTTGATCTTCCACTACATCCCCTTTTCCATATCAACCCATGCACACATCTGTTCAACCCTATGACCCCTTCTCCCTCAATATGAGGAGCTTTACCTGCGTAACCTCTCTAACCCACCATTCTGCCACTCTACTCCCCAGATTCAGAATGTGCTCAAGTGGTTGCTAATCATTTCATTTGTGCCTGCAGCTCTGTTCCTCTAATGCTCTACCCTTCTTCCCCATTGCACTTCCTCCAATTCCCATTCCAGGGCTCTTAACTCTTGCTCCATCTTACCTTGAGCATGATCTCTCTCCTCCATTCTACCTTAATACCATCCCACCACATCTGCTTCACTTCTTTCCCCTTTTGATTAGAACTACACACCTCTCTAGCCATTAAATAAACAATTCTGCTTAGTATCATTCCTTAAAGATGTACTCATTTCTCTCATCCCAGTGTTTTCTTTGCGTCTACCAGCCCCCATCCTCTTTTCAGTCCTTTTTTGCACTTTTAGTATTCTGTTGCTCTACATTACCAACTTTTTTTCACATTCAGAATGGCATGGAAACTCCCTTCAATGCTACATGATCTCTTCCAATAAAAATTAAACTCCCTCCCTAAAAAAATCTCATCTATATTCAGTCTGTAAAAAGATTCCAAGTTCAACTCCCTGTCAGTTGCGCTAGCCCCTAATCCAGTTACTTTACTTCTAACTACTGTATTCTGCCAATTTTAGCTATCCCTGTAGTATGACTGTTCCTTTCCTGCCTCCTCCATTTACAGTCTGACTCGACCCTACAATATCCTCTCCTCAGGTTTCCACTCAGTCAATTTGGTGTTCCTCTTCAACCCGCTTTGATTCTCCCCTCCAAATGAGCTACCAGTAGATAATGACACTTTGTAACTCAGTCCTGTCTGATGGAACACACCTGGAATTCCACAGATATAAACCTTACTCACTTCTGACAGATGTCAGTCCAGTTATGCCTTGCCTAAGCAGTTCCCTACTTTTGGCCAATGTTATTGCTTTTATCAATATCCAAAATTCTAAAAAAAGAAGAAGTGTAAGAGAGAGAGATGAATTCACCATATCAACTGATGTATAACAGTTGCCCCCTTTGCTGTTGTACAGCTGAGATAGTTTCTCTTTCTATATACAGACAGGCTCTTTTTCCACATCACCTACTTGAGGTGCACATGCTGGACTAGGAAAGGAGACCAAGCTTCTGTGCCTACCAGTTTGCCTGTCTGTACCATATAATCAGTATGCAAGACAGGAACTAAAAAAAAAAAAAAAGCTGTAAGACTATATAAAATATACACTTTCCCATTTAACAGGAAACTCCAACAGAAGCCAGGGATGGGGGAAGAGAGAGACTGTCTAAACACAGACAGGTGGGCAGGAGTAGTTAGCACTCACAGATGACAGCCTCAAAGATCAAGTGATATGCTTTGAACCCATCTGTTGTGTGGATATTGAGAGTCTTTCTTGTTGAGTGCATCAGTGGGGAAAGAATCACAAGCGCTACAAAAACATCCTATTAAGGCAAAGCCAAAGACAAGACAAAACGTGAAAGCTCACAAGTCTGACCTTGATAACGCTAAAACATGCCAGAATTCAGGGCTCATGAATAAAGCAACAATGTTTGAAGACATTAAATGATGACTAAGCAGCTGCAACACTTACATCCATGATGGAGACATACTCACAGCAAGCACTAGAAAACAGAACTTATGTACTTACTATAACTGGATCATTTTAATCCAGGCCCTTTCAGGATGACTGATGGATACCAGGCCACTTGTCAGATCCAGTACTGCCCTGTTAGTGCACAATGCCTCAAGCTCCTTTAAGATTAATTAGATTCAGATCAAGTTTGCTGACTAATGCTATGTGATTACAAAATATTAGAGGTATATAAAAGCATTGGGCAGAAGAGCTTCAGGATAGCCTGGCAGATCCGCAGGAAGAACTGACCATTTGGAAGAGGACAGTGGAAAGGAAGTCCTATCAGACATGCCAACATAAAAAGGATCCAGTGTTAAGTACATAACTTCTGTATACTATTCACCCAGTCCTTCCAGTCTGATGGATCAGAAACACAAGCTAACTGAAATTCTGTGTGGCATTATAACAGAATACCCCTAATAAATTTATCTCTAAAGGAAGCTCTGGGTCTGGAAATTATATCTACTTTTTCGTGATTGGTTTGACAAAGATGTAGACCATGTTGCTGCAGCACAAATTTCATATCTTAGACAGATTTCAATCTAGTTTGTTAGATGCAAATTCTTTCTTTTCTGAAGGACTCTGTTCTGTGGAGACAGTCTCAGCTGTCTATGAAAATCTAAGATATGAAGAATGTGCTTTCCTAAAACAATTGAGAGAGAAGACAGACAAGTGTATATACTGTTTTTTGTTCTTCAAAGCAATCTTGGGAATAAAAAGATTAGTCCTGAAGAATACTCCCTCTGTGTAAAAGATAAATTATGGAGGACTCATAGACAAGGCTTGTAGTTCTGAAATTCTTCTTTGAGATGTAATGGCTGTTAAGAACAGTTTTCCAGGAAATTAATTAGTTATGCCAGAGATGCTGGCTTAAAAGGTTTTTGTCAACACTTCTAGGACAAAATTCAGGTTCCAAGGTGGAAATGGGTCCTTACTGGAGGGCCTAGGAGAAACGATCCTGTGAATACAGGCTTGCATAACTTGTGAGAGGCAATGAAATGTGTCAATGCCATTATGAAGTTGGAAATTGATCCTGCTTGTACCTTGACTGCAGAGTAACTTAAACCAGCATTGAATAAATCTGATAAGAATTGAAGGATTACAGAAATGGAAACAATGATGGTATCAATGCCTTGATTCCCTGCCCATATAGAGAAGTGTTTCCACTTGTTTTTGTACACTCTAAGTAGATTTTTGGGGGATGCAGATAGGGTCATTTTCTAATTCACAGAGATACTCAAAGAAAGGGAGAGCTATAACTTAGAATCTCTTGGCTTTGATAAGGGGCTCTCTGGTAATAGCAACAGGAAGCAAATCATCCAGTGGGATGATCACATAGATCCCGTCAGGTTAGGGGTTGTGATGAGGCCTAAGGGTAGGACTATGAAAATTGAAAAGGATTGTCTCCTTGCTGAAAGTGTAGTAATCTCCTGGAAGCTTTGGCTATCTTAATATGAAGATATGCATCCTGGACATCTATTGACCACATCCAATCATTTGCTTTCAGACAGGACAAAGTTACTTCAGCAGTGACCATTCTGAAAGGAGTCTTTTTGATGTGTAATTTTAGGCTGTTGAGCTCTAGAATGGCCCAAAAGTTCTTTTTGAATATATTTCTGACTCTCTCTGGTCTTTGTTTTTTTTTTTTTTTGAGAAAGTATCGCTCTTCTGGCCAATTTTTGTTAGCAGAATGAAACTTCTGGCAGCAGATGAGATTTAGGGAATGGAGGATGAAAGAAGGGTTTAGTATAGCCTCAGGATAGTATCTCTCTCTCGATCAAGAGTCCTGTGTGATGGCCATCCACATAGACAAGTGGAGAGATAAATTGCCCCAATTGCCTCCACAGAGGGACAGTCATGCAAGTTGTCAGGGACATTGGTAGTTTGTCTGAAAAAAGGGACCCCAGAATCCCTGATTTTTGAGGACCTCCACTACCTCTAGATGGGCATCCATTGAAAAGGCCACCTCTGTCATGGTCTGAGGTGGAGTTAAACAGCTGACACTGGGTCTTCTTGAACCATAAGGATTTGAACCCCTTCTAATTCCTGATGTAAAATCTGTAAGGGGCCTCAAGTTTGACTCCTGTGGCAGACAGGATCTTACCTTCCTGCATGTACCTCAAATTTTCTTTCACAGTATGGCCAAATGATGCATGAGTGACGGACGCCTTAAAACTTTCCACAAAGGCAGTCAGTCGTGATGCCTCATAGTAAAGGCTGTATTATCTGCCCTGGTTGTTCCATTGGCTACATTATGTAAGGGCCCGTGCAAAGAGGTTGTTAATGTTTAGCTTAGTCCTCCATTGTGAACTCTGTTTTCTAGACTCTGGCATGGGTAGCTTCTGAAAATAATCTAAAGCTTGTTCCATTAAAGCTCTTGGAAGCAGCTCATATTAAGTAGCATCATTCAACTTTCTGTCCATTGCCCAGGACTCCTTGTTGGGCAGATGGTGAGCAACTGCATTATCTGACAGCTCTCTCTCTTGTTGGCTGCTGCTGCTATGATCATAGAGTTCTTCAGAGGTCCCTAGACCAGCCCTACCTATTCTTAAGTGGACAAAAATATCTTATCTGGTTTTCTTGAAATGGCTTCTGAGGAATCATGTCCCTGCCATACTCTCCTGGCAGACAAATCTATCAGAATGTCAGCAGAAGGAACCATCCAAGAGGCAGAGTGTGCAGATTGATCATCTTCAAAAAAGCTCCTAATCCTGAGGGGGAGGTAAGTCGGCCAGGATCCCCCTCCCCAGTCTCACTGATTCCAAGATTTTGCCACAAGTGGCATTTTCTTGAGGGGATCAGTGGAACCTACTTGATCATCCAAGTTTGTGTCTGATGTCAAATGCTTTGTAGAGGAGTCTGGGCCTTCTCTTGCATGTCCTCTTTTTAGGGGCACCGGAGGAAGAATCCAAATCCCTCCCCAGTGGATTCAGGATGGACCTGTGCAGTTTTCCTAAGGCAATTCATTCTGGTATAACTCTGGGATGTCTGATGAGCAGGCTGACACTGATTCTTGGGAGAAATTATCTTTGGAGGCTGTGTGTGTCCCTGGAGGGAAAATGGCAATCATCCTGTCCACCACATTGAATGCCAAACCCAGATCTACTGGCATCAGAGAACTGAAAGGGCACATTGTGTGTATACTCCAAACCAGGTTAAAGAAAGCAAGCTAGACCTTTAATAGTAAAGATGCAATCCCACCAGCAGAAGGAGTTGATTGTAAACAAAACTGTGGCAGAAGGACAAAGTACTAAAACCTTGGGAGACAGAAGTGTGTTTATGGAGAATAATTACTCATTGTACACCAGACAGAAGAGGAGCAAATTTATTCCACTATTCAGGGAATGTTGAGTTGCAGGTGTGAGACTCAAACTGGTGTACCCAGCTGTCTTTAAGGTATTCCTCCCTGGAGGGACAAAATCATTTTTTGATGAAGTACATGCTAAGGAGGAGATACAAAAGTTTGTCCAACTAAAATGGAGCTGTGAAATAGAAGGAGATTCTGCTGCTTGTTCTTCTGGTAATAAAGACCACAGAGAGACTCTACCTGTGAAACCCTTTCCCCTGTTTCAGTGGAAGATAATGGAGAGAGGGAAGGGAGCACGAGAGTTGACTAGAAGAATAGAGAGTACATAGAAACTAAACCAGAAACAGGATTTTGGAGATGAACAGTAACTTAGTGTGGGATTACAATGCAGTAATTGTATTTGTGAAATATGACTCAACCAGACTCTGCTACAGTTTGCTGTGAGGGAAAGGTTAGTTTGCTTTTTATTTGCTGTATTTTGTATTACTTTATTGCCTTTTTCTATTTTGTATAGTATGATTTGTTTTCTTTGCACTGTGTTTTACTTGTATTCTGCTTTTAACTGCATATTAAAACTTGAAAAAATACCACAGTTCTGTCTCTTGGGAGTCAGATAAAAATTTTCCCACCCTCCCATGTGGTTACTGTTGTGTTCTTAAACATCACTGTCTTTCTAGTTCCCTGCCCTCATCAAGTAAAGAAAGGCACACAAGTGGAGACAGCACAATGTATTCAAAAAAAGGCTTTATTCCACACAATAATTAAAACCAGTAAAATGGAAGATTAGTTTTCATCCAAACCAAGTCAGATGTCATCCAAAAAACTCTTATAAAAGGACCAACATCCCCTAAACTCAGAACTCAACACAAACTTTATTTCCCACCTTGATAGGACAATGTTAGTATAGGTGGGAGCACAGTGGGACGACATCTGTGTTTTTTGGACAGATACTGAGGACCAACTTGTGAGATTCATAGACTTTCTTGGTAATACCACTAATTTCTTGGCATTTACCCACAAGGTTACCTATTATAGAATGGACTACCTTGATGTGAATATTTATAAGCTTGACTAAGGATTTAAGTCCACTGTTTATCGTAAAGAGACCTTCTCCAATTTGTACTTACATTTTAATAGTGCACACCCTTTATATCAAAAAACAGGAATTGTTAAGGGGCAGTTTATTAGGGTGAGCCGTTTGACTTGTAACGATGAGTTTGAACTGGAATGTGATACACTGGAAAGATTTTTTTACAAACAGCATTTGGTGAAAAAGCTCAAGGGGAAGTACTATCTAAGAGAATGGATCTCTATTTTCCCTTGTTAGGGAGGGGCCCACTAGAGACCCCAACTATTAAACCAGTGGATGATGGTAAACTGATTAATAGGATTTTTTCCATGGATTTTGTGGGTAATGTCCCTTTTGTAAGACACTATCAACAGGGAATGGGAGAAATTCCTTAATTTCACTGATTTGACTACATTGTGAAAAGAACCCTTGAACTTTGTATTTAGGAAGGACAGGAACCTTAAGGATCTGTTCGAGTCGCACACACCTATTGGAGAGACTAAATGTAAAAAATTTGGTACGTTCAACTGTGGTGCTTGTGTGCATGTTGTTGACTGTGACAAACTACACATTCAACGTAGGGGGGAGAGATGTCATTAGTAGTGCTTTTTCCAACTGCAATACCAATGGAGTTGTTTATTTGGCTTCCTATTCACTATGCCAGGCATTTTACATGAGGAAAACGGAGCATAGATTAAGGAAGCGTGTATATGAGCACTACTACGACATCAGGACATCTAATGAGAAAAATGCCTTGTATAAGCACACCTTGATTTGTGCTGGTGCTAATTTTGTATTCTTTGTGGTGGAGCAAGTTCCTATGGAAATTAGGGGTGGCCCTTGGGAGGCTCGCCTTGAGTACCGGGAATTTTTTTGGCAGGTTACCCTTGATTCTGGCAAACCACCTGGGCTCAACGAGTATATCAGCATTGCACCTCTTTCAAAACTTAGAGCAGCTAAACTGATTTTATAACCTATTTGGTTAAAATGTGCACCAGCATCAAATTATGCTAAACTTGTATTGCACTGTAAAAAAATTATTTATTGTGCTTTTATGTAGATTCACTACAACAAGTTAGGTATTGGTGCTATATGGTTGCAGCATTTTATGCTTTTTTATGTCTTATATTGACATTCAGTTAGTCTGTCATAAATTTACACTTTATGTACTTTAGAATTCTTGCTTCTCACACGGGAGACTGGGTTCAATTCTAGACCATTTGGATGTGGTTTACCTTTTGGCCACTAGATGGTAGTATTTATATACTGTGCTAAACTATTATATTTTTAAAAAAAAATGTTTCTATATAAAACTTTTTTACTGAGTCACTTTTTACCTGAGTAACTTATTTGTATATTATTTTTATAATTGTTAGAGTGGTTTTAAGGCATGTTCAAAATATGAGCAACACTACTGAATGTATTTGTGAAAAATTTTGACATCTCCGAAGAAACATTTTGAAGGAACTATGGAGTTTTACCTACTCAGTATGTGATTCTGATTAACTTAATTGGGTTAACAGGATTAGATGAAACTTTTTGAAATTATTTTTAAAAGGAACTTGTGAGTTTGATGTATGTTATCTGAAGTCTGACTTGGTTTGGACGAAAACGACTCTTCCATTTTACTGGTGTCAATTATTGTGTGGAATAAAGCTTTTTTTGAATACATCGTGCTGTCTCTCCACTTGTGTGCCTTTCTTTACTTGATTTTGGCTTTTTGGGCACACTATCCTTGAAACTATGGTTATTGGCTTTGGTACAAGGTATGGAGTATTGAATCCTCACATCCACTTCTGGGAGAAAGGAACGACGATGTAGGGGAAACCAGAAGGCTTATTGGCCAGCTGTCTCAGCTGGTGGAACTGTTAACTCCTATCGGCCATTCATTGGCTGGTTTATCTGGTGGATCTATTCCGTGTAACCAGGAAGGGTTACAAAGTGCATCGCCTCCAGCAGCTTCCCTTTGTGACAGTGACAATGGGGGGTGAACCAATTTGGGCAGTATTGCCTCCCATAGCCAAATACAAGTTGGTTGTGGCTTGGGAAGTTCAAACCTTTCTTTTTCTGGAGCCGTGTCTGCTGACGTTAACAATGCTGCAACTGGTGGTGTTTTGGATGGAGGCAACGGACGAGCAGTACAAAATAAAAGTGACTATCGATAATACAGCTTCGGCTGTAAACAATAGAGACTTTAAAAGCTGGTTAAGTACCAGATATGTATTTGAGACAACTGAATCTGTGGTTGAGTCTGTTGGGGAAGGGGAAAGTTATGTGTTTAAGTAGACTATCTGATTTACTAACAAAGTTTAAAATGTTATGCATTGAAAATGATTATTTAAAGGAGTGCCTTAACAGAGGCATTGTCCCCAAAGGGTTAAGGATATACAAATTTCCAAATAACATCAATACAAGTTCTGACATTTTTGATGAACTAATTTAAGTGTTTAACAGATGTGGTTTGGATGTTGTTAAACTTATTAGACAGAATGAGATTACTATAGGCAATTTAAACTTACAGATAGAGAATTTGAACAAACATGCTATGGGTGACTTGATGTTTACTATTGAGGCTGAAAAACTAAAATACTGCAACATTTTGGAGGATGTGGACAAGAAATGTTCATTTTTAAATGCCCGAACGGGGTTGGTTTGGGCAACCCGATGTTTGACAAATTAGTTTCTTTCTTCAACGATGCTGGTTTAAGTTTTCTTAAACTATTGATTGACAACAATATTCAAAAAATGGGGCTGCTAAAAAATGAAATTATTAACATTGAGGCTAATGTCAAAAGCAAGCTCACTTTTGACAGTTTTAATTTACTTTTTCAAAGCTTGTCTCAGGAGGTTAGTCAACACTCGGTAGAAGTAACCAACAGGAAACAAATGAAACTGAGGCGTGATATTGCCTCCTACAAAAACAAAACTGCTTATGACAATTTTGCCTTGAACATTCGTGGCAATAACTCTAGGGGACAGAGTACCAATGTCAGTGACAAACGGGATCATCGTGCATTCAGCGACATTGTTTCTACTTCCAAGGCTGACTCCAATGTACTGGTTCTTAAAAGTTTGGACAACAATACTATTTTGAACAAATCAAATGCAGTACCCAGTTTGTTAGTTGATAATATTTCAACTGAAATCAATCAAGGCTGTGGGGTCATAGACACCACTCGACAAGATCTTTGACTGGTTCATCACCTGTTAAAACTAACAAAGATAAAATTGTTAGAAGCAAATTAGGCATTAATTGTAATGATTCAACAGCTAACAGAAAGAATCAGCCTACTACTAGCAATAAAACAACAGTGTTGACTCGCAGTCGCACTTTTTTGGGGTCGAACTCGTCGGGGGACGAGGCATGATGGAACATAAGGATTGTTTCAGTGTTTTAAACTTAACTGAACATGTTTTTAGTAGTGTAGAGTTGAATGTTTTAAAGTATGGTTACAATTTTGTACCAAACAGTAGAGCCAATTACAGCAGGACTGTAATTGATGTTAAAAAATTTACTAGAAACCTGAATTTATCATAATTGATGCATGATTTGCCTAATTCTAACAAAGCTCTAATTAAACCTTCCAGTTTTACACCTTGACTGCATCACACTATTAAAGTTTTTGAACAACTTTGCATTGAAGATCTTAGCAAATTGTTAAAAACAAGGGGAAATGTTCATGATAATTTGAACTTTAATGAAAGGAAAGCTTTGGAACATTTAAAAACTTTAAGTAGTCGGTTCAGGTTCATGAAGAGCGATAAAGGCTCGAACATAGTCATTATGGAGCAAGAGGTATATCAGGCTAACATGTCAAAAATATTAGATAATGTGGACGAATACCAACTGGTCACTCTGTTTGACATTCATAAATATTTTCGTTTTATAAATTCTTATTTGTATGATGCTCTTATGTCTGGAGAAATTAGCATTGAACTATATGAATTTTGTGTAGTGCAGGAGCCTAAGATAGGGGTGATTTTTGGAATTCCAAAAGCACATAAAGATTTGATGAATCCCCCCTTCAGACTCATAGTTTCCTCACCTCATTCCATGACTGAGGGGATTTCTTTGGCCATAGATGCTGTTCTGGGGCCTCTTTTGAACAACAATCAATCTTTTATCAAGGATTCCTGGCATTTTCTAGAGAAACTAAAGGTCTTTTTTGAGAGCGGAATTTTTGATCCCAATAAGCACATCATTTTCACTCTAGATGTGGTTTCCCTTTATACATGTATCCCACATCATGATGGTATTGAGGCTGTGCGTAGTTATTTATTCAAAAAGAAACATTTCACCAATAGTGTTATATCCACAATTTGTGGATTAACAGAAGTTATTCTAGAGAATAATTTATTTTTGTTTAACAACAAATACTACAAACAAAAAAGAGGTATTGCTATGGGTTCTCCAGCTGCTCCTGCATATGCAAATCTGGTTATGGCCTGGTGGGAGTCAGAAAACATTCCCACCTTAAAAGAAAAATTTCATATTGATTTTTTCTGCAGATTTATTGATGATTTAATATTCATCATAGAAGGTAATGTTAGTACTGTTGAAGCCTTTATTTCGGATGTCAATTTGTCATCTGATTTTTTAAAATTTACCAAAGGTAAAACTGGCTTGATGGTCAATTTTTTAGACATCTGCTTCTGGTGGGATCTTATTGACAATAGATTTCACAGTAAAATTTTCAGGAAGCAAACATTCACAAATGGGTATTTGCACTACCAAAGTGGCCACCCGAGACATATTATTAGAAACATTCCAAGAGGCCAATTCATCAGAGCTAGTCGCATGACTAGCAAAAAAGACGATTTAGTTCATGAATTTCATTTTATTGCCTCTATGTTTCTACAGAGGGGGCATGATGAACTTTCATTAATTGAAAGTGGTAATGAAATTTTTAATAAGCATTCAACTCATTATCCAGCTATCTTGAATAATTCAACTGGTATTAATGTTGATTACCACAGTAATTCAGAAGTTAATCATTTTAATTTTGATTCACTGTGTTCATTTGAAATGAGTGGGGACATGAATGGTATTAAATCTGTGCTTGAAAGGAACTGGAGGGTTATTCAGGGTAATCCTGATATCGCCCGTGTAGTTGGAAGCAAACCGCGTTTTGTTTTTCGTAACACTCATAACATTAAAAAGATGTTAGAGCAAAATAACTCTAATTCCAACAAGGTTGCGACAGGAAAGAAGGGTATGTTTTGTTGTCAAGGTTGCAGGATCTGTAGATACATTTCGGTAGGTACTAACATTGCAGTTGCAACTATTGATAGAACATTTGAGGTTCCAGAGCTTGTTAATTGTAATTCACATGGGGTGGTGTACATCGGCATGTGTACGGCGTGTCTAGCATTTTATGTGGGAATGACCACCAGAAGTCTGGGCACGCGTATCAAAGAACATTTATACAGTATTAGATGAAAACAACGCATTATACAAGCACTCTGTCGCTTGTTCTTTTTTTAAAAAATTTGTTTTCTCTATTTTAGAGGTTTGCAAACCAGACAATAGAGCAGGGGATTTTAAAAACTATCTAGAACAAAGGGAGACACTTTGGCAGATCAGATTAAATTCTGACAAAATACCTGGTTTAAACGAGACTATTAATGTTAAATGTTTTTTAAAATATCGTAAACTAGCCATTAATAAACAAAATGATTTGTCCTTTTTCTTTGAAATTTAAACACTGTGGTTTTAAATTTTAAGTCAATTATTATTTAATTGGTTACAATTGTGTTGATTAGCAATTTAGGCATGTATTTAAGACACTGACTTTTTTAATGGAGTGTATTCTGATGAAGTCGTGTGATGAAAGCAGTCATTAAAGTTCCTGTACGCTATTTTGCCTTGAATTGTGAATTGTGTTCGTTTAGTTTCCTCTGCCATTCATTTGGATTTACAGATAGAGAATTTGAACAAACATGCTATGGGTGACTTGATGTTTACTATTGAGGATGAAAAACTAAAATACTACAACATTTTGGAGGATGTGGACAAGAAATGTTCATTGGCAGTTGAAAGAAAAATTAAGAAGTTAAATAGGGACATTTTAGAATACAGGGACAAAAAATGTTACCCTATACCAAATAGGGGTAGAAATATGGTACACACTGATGACAGTGGGGGCTCTTACACAGACTACCCTTTAAATAATGATCATCTAGGTGAACCCATAGATGAAGAAGACTCCCAGGAGCAGCAGATTCCCCGGAGGTCTGAGAGACTTAGGAATCAAAATGTACACTACTATAACCACAACCATTCCTTTCGTGGAGGGAAACTGGGGGGGGGGGGTCGTGGAAAAAGCAGGTTCTGATTCTCTCTCACATATTGTTACAGTTGACTGTTTTAAACACACTTATGGAGGTTACCATATTTTCAACTACAGTAACATCAATCTTACTGTTGAGCACTTTAACCTTTTTTCAAAAGGTTTTAATTTTGTACCTAACAGAAGGTGTGACTTGACAAAATTAATTTTGGATCTTAAAACTTCTGTACGTTATGTCAACTTAGAATTGACATTTAATAACACCTGTGGTCCTGTTAAGAGCGACAAGCCTAGGAGAAAAAGTGTCTTTAACCCTCCTTAGCACCCCCAGTTGGCCAATTTTGAGGCTGTTGTTGAAAGGGAACTTAGGACCACAACGCCTACATACAAATGCAGTTTTAGCCTTCTTAGTAGAGAGGAATGGGCTATTGTTGAGCATTTGAGGACAGACAAAAACACACAGGTTATAAAACCTGATAAAGGGGGGGGGTACGGTTATTATGGACTTAATTATGAAACTAATATGTTGGACCTTTTAGGTGACACCTGTACTTACACTCATGTGTCAAGGAATGACATCAATATTGCCCATCAGATTTATTTACTACTTCAGGATTTATTACTTGAAGGGCTTATTGATCTGGAGAAACACAACTATCTTGTCAACACTAGGCCTAGGCTACCTAGCATTTTTGGTATCCCCAAAGTCCATAAGGACCATGCCGACCCATCGTCTCAGTTGAAGGCTCCAAAACTGCCCCTCTGTCCAAATATGTAGACCTAACACTTAAAGCTATGTGGGGAACTGAGAATGAGATCCTTAAAGATTCGTGGGACTTTCTCAGGTGTATTGACCACAATTTAAACATGGAGAGTATGTGGTTTGTCACTATTTAAGGATCTCTTCTCAGTTATTCCCCACAAGATAGGTCTAGAATGGCTGGAAGAAGCCTTGGCAGAGAAAGGTGTTAGTTCTCACCACTTACATGTGATATGCTTGATGCAGACTGTGTTGGAAAAACAATTTCCTTTTTTTTTGCTGGTGATTTTTTCCAACAGGTTACAGGCGTGGGCAACAGGAGCCCACTGTGCTCCCACCTACGCCAACATTGTCCTATCATGGTGGGAAAGAAAGTTTGTGTTGAGTTCTGAGTTTAGGGGATGTTGGTCCTTTTATAAGAGGTTTTTGGATGACATCTGTCTTTTTTGGACAGATACTGAGGACCAACTTGTGAGATTCATGGACTTTCTTGGCAATACCACTAATTTCTTGGCATTTACCCACGAGATTACCTGTGATAGAATGGACTACCTTGATGTGAGTATTTATAAGCTTGACCAAGGATTTAAGTCCACTGTTTATCGTAAAGAGACCTTCTCCAGTTCGTACTTACATTTTAATAGTGCACACCCTTTACATCAAAAAATAGGAATTGTTAAGGGGCAGTTTATTAGGGTGAGCCGTTTGACTTCTAACAACGATGACTTTGAACTTGAATGTGACACATTAGAAAGATTTTTTTTACGAAAGGGGATACCCCCCAGCATTTGGTGAAAAAGCTGAGGGGGAAAATACTAAGAGAACGGATCTCTATTTTCCCTTGTTATGGAGGGGTCCACTAGAGACCCCAATTATTAAACCAGTGGATGATGGTAAACTGATTAATAGGATTTGTCCCATGGATTTTGGGGGTAATGTCCCTTTTGTAAGACACACTATCAACAGGGAATGGGAAAAATTCCTTAAATTCACTGATTTGACTACCTTGGGAAAAGAACCCTTGAACTTTGTATTTAGGAAGGGCAGGAACCTTTAGGACCTGTTCGAGTCACACACCTGTTAGAGAGACTAAACATAAGAAATCTGGCACCTTCAAGTGTGGTGCTTGTGCACAGTGTGTGCATATTGTTGACTGTGACAGTACACATTCAAAATAGGGGGAGAGATGTTAGTAGTGCTTTTCCAACTGCAATACCAATGGAGTTGTTTATTTGGCTTCCTGTTCACTATGCCAGGCATTTCACATAGGGGAAACAGAGCGCAGATTGAGGAAGCATATATATGAGCACTACTATGACATCGGGACATCTAATGAGAAAAATGCTTTGTATAAGCACACCTTGATTTGTGCTGGTGCTAACTTTGTATTCTTTGTGGTTGAGCAAGTTCCTATAGACATTAGGGGTGGCTCTTGGGAGGCTCGCCTTGAGTACTGGGAACTTTTTCGCAGGTTATCCTTTATTCTGGGAGACCACCTGGGCTCTACGAGTATATCAGCATTGCCCCTCTTTTAAAACTTAGAGCAGCTAAACTGTGATTTTATAACCTATTGGTTAAAATGTGCACCAACATCAAATTATGCTAAATTTGTATTGCACTGAAAAAAAATATTTATTGTGCTTTTATGTAGATTCACTACAACAGTTAGGTATTGGTGCTATATGATTACAGCATTTTATGCTTTTTTATGTCTTATATTGACATTCAGTTAGTCTATCATAAATTTACACTTTATGTACTTTAGAATTCTTGCTTCTCACGCAGGAGTCCCTGGTTCAATTCTCAGCCATTTGGATTTGGTTTACCTTTTGGCCACTAGATGGCAGTATTTACATACTGTGTTAAACTATATATTTTTTAAAAAAATGTTTCTATATAAAACTTTTTTACTGATTCACTTTTTACCTGAGTAACTTATTTGTATATTATTTTTATAATTGTTCAAGTGGTTTTAAGGTATGTTTAAAATATGAGCAACACTACTGAATGTATTTGTGAAAATTTTTGACATCTCAAGAAATATTTTGAAGGAATTATGGAGTTTTATCTACTCAATATGTGGTTCTGATTATCTTAATTAATTGGGTTCACATGATTGGATGAATCTTTTTGAATTTATTTTTAAAAGGAACTTGTGAGTTTGATGCATGTTATCTGATGAAGTCTGACTTGGTTTGGACGAAAACTACTCCCTCATTTTACTGGCATTAATTATTGTGTGGAATAAAGCCTTTTTTGAATACATTGTGCTGTCTCTCCACTTGTGTGCCTTTCTTTACTTGATTTTGACTTTCTGGGGCACACTATCCTTGAAACTATGGTTATTCCCTGCCCTTATGTTAATTTGACCATATATCTCATTTCCTCTCTACTGGCTGGTGTGAGTAAGCACAATATTATCATCTTGTGAAATCACTCCCATTCAACTATTCAAATTTATTGGACATCCTACTGTATTCAATATTACCAGAGTACAAAAGTGACCACCCCCTTTGAATCTATCTTGCTGTTTTAAAAATAGTGAGACTCTACTAAAACTTAACTTTTTAGACAGGTAAAATTTAAGTTACCTACTTTCACATCTAACTCCTCTAGTGCACATTGCAGTGTTTAGGATAAACCATTTTTTTCATCTTACCTTTAAGCATCTATTGCAAGACCACCAGTTATCGGAGAGCCCACATTCTGCCTCTTAGTAGTCATCTTGGGATTAGTGCTTCTACTTTCTCCTAGTGAGAGAAGGAGTGCAGTTACAGTATTTCCTGGAGACTGCTGATCACCAGAAAACTTAACTGCTTTGTGGGCGACAGCTTGGAATCTGTGCTTATATTCTGATCCTGGTGAGAGTAGGAGCAGAGTGCATTGATTCCTGACTCTTTCTGCTTGGAGAGTGAGTGTCTGTGCTTAACGTACCTGATTGGTCTGGTTGCTATTCGAGGCATCTACCAGAAAAAGGCTACAAAGCCTACAGACCCTTGCATAATCTGGGACAAGACTGTGGATCACCAAACAGGCCATGGCCTGCTTCTCTTCTTGGGATTGGTGCTAACATTTTGCTTCTGGTGAGAGAAGAAGAAAAGGAGTATTGTATCCCAACAGAGTGAAGCTGTGCTGAGACCAGCATTAGTAGTATCCTAGCAGTAGCCATTAATGCGACTCGCCTCTTTTCGTCATTCTTGACAAGCTAATTCTTTATTTTTCAGTAACTACTGCTTGATTTCTTTCTAATTTCAGAGTATCTGCCCAAATACTTCATCCTTAAATTTTCAGGGTTTATGTATTGGTTTCCTCTCAAGTGTTTGGCAGTGCTCTATACAGACTCAGTCACCTTGAGTGACATTTTTCCTGTAAAAGGAATACATAAGGAAACAGCTCCAGTATTTAGTAATAATGTCCATCCCTCCTTGCATGTCTAAAGGTCAGTTCCCTGTGCTTTCTCCTATTAACTTGGTGAACCAGGACATTCTGAGGCAGTGTAGAAACTGCCTCATGTACACAGACAATCCTCTCTTCTTACCTCCCAACACTCAGACTTGTGAGAGATCCACTTATATATCCAAACTGAAAGTCATGCACTCTCAAGCCAAGACCGGAATAACTGTTCAAGAGAAGGTCAACACCTGCACTACACCACATAGACCTCCAGACCACCCACCATCACAGCTCTCACATAAAAACACAAACCACACACCCACCTTCGCAGACGCTCTCAATAGAAATCTACCCAAACAGCAGAGACCTCTCCAAGGTAGAAACGCACTTGACCACCACAACACAGCACAAACCACAAGATACATAGCTCACCTACACAGTGTGCCCCTCAACCTAAACCTCCAAGGCAAAACAGCTTGCACAATACACTACGCATAGGTGGCTCGATAGTGAGAGACACTGATGTCCCACTCACTAGGTTGAATAAGAAGGTAACAGTCAGCTGTCTATTAGGTGCCAGAATCTGACACAACGCACTCACTCAGGTCACTCCACAAGTACAAGTATGACTCTGTCACTGTCCATGTGGTTGTAAATGACCCAAGAAGCACCTCCCTGGACTACATGAAAAGAGACCTGAAGAAGCTGTCAGATTATGTGGCCCAGGCAGGTATGACCCTAGCCCTGAGCAGCATCCTACCATCACCCAGAATGACACTGCAGTACAAGCAGAAAATGATTGACTTCAACAATTGGCCAGGTTTCTGGTGTCATTCTAAGTGGATCCAGTATCTGTCTGTTTGGACTGACATGATTGACAGACCTCGATGCTTTGCCAGAGATGGCCTGCATCTGTCACCCCTGGGTTTCCAGATACTGGCTAAGGCTCTTGCCATCCCTATAGTGCCTTTTTTAGGTGATGTTCCAAACACCAAATTACCATCATAACAGCTATAAATAAATGCAATCTGAGGGTCATACTGCTCAATGCTAGAAGTCTAAATCTCAAGATGCACTTGCTCAAAGCACTCTTCAAAATGGAAAACATCAACATTTTTGCTGTAACAAATGCCTGGTTTAAAGCAGCAGAAAGCACCCCTGTACTACCAGGCTACAACTCATTCCACACCTTTCGGCCCCAGAATATGGACCGAAGCTCCAAAGGCTGTGGTGTCTCCATATTAATAAAGGATATGCACATCTCCTGACTAGTAGCCCAGCATAATGCATCTAAGATACTTCAGGTACAACTAACACTGGGTAAGATGGCGATTCAGGTCATAGCCTGCTAGAGGTCCCCAACCATGTCCCAAGACTCTCACTCCACGTTTCTAAACATCCTAGAAACTATTAGGGTCCAACCCAACACTCTCATACTAAGTGACTTCAACTACCCCTCCATCAACTGGGAAAACTACTCATGCACCAATACACTGGCCCAACGTTTCCTGGAATTCATCAATTCCAATGCCCTGGACCAACTCATTCTTACCCCCACTAGAAGAAGCAACATCCTTGACCAGGTTATTACTAACATGGGCAACCGTTGCTCTACACCAGTAGTCAATTCCTCCCTGGTTAGAATTTGACCACAAACTAATCACCATGGAAATCCACATCTTACCCACACACCCCCCACAAAGGTAAACACCATGAAAAACTTCTCCAAATGTGACTTTGGGTTCCTAAAAACAAAGGTGGTTAACTTCACGGTACCCATGTCAATGGAAAATAGATTCATGACTACTGAATCATACATCGATACACTGTACGAACACATACATAAATGCATGGAACTAGCCATACCCAACAGAACCAAGATGCTCTCCTCCAAAAAAGGAAGCAAATCTGGTGGTTTTGTGCCATTAATAAACTCTACAACAGAATGAAGAAACTGTTGCAGAAAAAGGTGAAGTCCCAAGACTGGAAAAACTCCCTTATTAGACTCAACAAAAAGTTGAGATCCCTCACCCACAACCTCTAAAGCCAGCTATGAAGGCAGAATTGCGGCACACACTAAGAACAACCACAAAGCCTTCTATAGTTATATCAAGAATCTCCACGGCAATATCCAGGTTTGCTCTGAGTTACTGCACAATGGTTCCTCCTATACTGAGCCAACAAATATTGCCAACAGATTCAGTGCCAACTTTAACCCTCTCTCCCCCCTAAAAAACTACCATTAGAAGAGGCTATATAGCTCACTTTAACACTAAATTCCTAAGTATCCTTGATTCCCATGCTCCAGCACGTACAATAAAATTTAGATCAAACACAGCACTATGGCTCACAAAAGATACCAAATATAAAATCAAAACTAGAAACACAGCCTGGGCCAGCTGGAGAACAACTAAAGCCCCACTTGACCATCTAAAATATTGTCAACTCAGGAATGATACAAAAAAATCTATTTTACTAGATAAAAAAAGCTTCTACCAAAATCTCCTACAAAAACACCAAAACAACCCTCAAAAGTTCTGGGCAGGCTTAAATCAACTACTTCATCCAGGTCATTCTACCACCCCAACCCCAGCTAACCACACCCATAGTTCTCCAGAGACCATAGCTGGCGCTTATAACTTTTTCACTGAAACAATCCAGTCCCTAGCAAATCAACTAATCCCCACAAACTTAAACCACACACCTAATCTACCCACTAATCACCCCCAGTTTAGCTTCCAACTGATATCCACTAGTTTTATCAAAACAGTTATACAAAAACTAAAACCTACCACCCTCACTGCTGACCTCCTCCCTGCAGAGTACCTACAAATAGCTGCAGATGCAATTGCATATCCCATATCTATCCTTATCAACAGAACCTTATCTGAAAGTGCTATCCCCTCCCTCTGGAAAATATCCCATGTCATCCCACTCCATAAAGGTGGTAGTTCTACAGACATGACCAACTATAGACCCATTGCCATTCCTTCCCCACTAGCCAAAATAATGGAGAAATGTGTACACAAGCAATTAATGCAATACCTTACACAGAATAACTTATCATCTAACTCCCAACATGGTTTCAGCCATACCACAGTGCCACCTCAGCCCTCTTTTCCATTACTAATGCCATAAACCAAAACAGGAATGACAATAGGCTATCCTCCGCCCTCTTTCTTGACCTATCAAAAGCCTTTGACATGGTCAACCATGAACTTCTCATTCTTTCTCTAAAATCTATTTCTCTCAATAAGCATGCAATCCAGTGGTCCCTGTCCAACCTGACTGGTAGACAACAGGCGGTACTATGGCAGGGTAAACTCTCCAGCCAGCTCTCTCTCACACTTGGTGTCCCTCAAGGCTCCATACTAGGTCCACTAAACTATATTTATCAAGAGCCTTCACACTGCTATCCCTAAAGCTACCTGTATTCAATATGCATATGATTCCACACTGATCTGCTCATCCACCTCCCCATCAGAACTACAAATCCTAACCCAAAATACATTTAACACTATTGAGAACTATTAATATGCGGAATTCAAGCAAGAGCAACAGCAAAGTAAAACATAAACCAGATTTTTCTACTTTCTTACGAATTTCAGACTGTTTATTATTGATAAGCGCTTTCGCTAACAAGTAGCTTCATCAGATCATACACACTTTATAAAAAACGTATTGCTTAAATAGTATACATCATTAAGCAATTCATTCAAAAGGACCAATCACTAAACTATAAAGATATATACATATAAAAAGCATTTAACTATTTGAAGACCAGTTTGTAATAATTGTGGTCAACTTCCTTGTAGTAATCTAACTATTGCACTTAAAACTAAAAGCATATAACATTACTATTGTACATATAAGCATTTGAAATTTCATAAATATATCTTAAAAAATAATCTAAAAATGTATATAAGTATATATATATATATATATATATATATATATATATATATATATATATATAGTACCATCTAAACAGCAGTCTAAGAATATATGTGTATATGTATATACATATATATAAAAACCATCATGGAAAAGTATATTCATACATATATATATATATATATATATATAAATAAACAAAAATAAAACATTAGTAAGAACAGAAAACTTTTTAAAAGGTTTATAAAAAGTTTATAAAAGGTTATAAAAGATTTTTAAAATATATATATAGAAAGTTTATCATGTATAAGTGTCATTTTATATGCCTACATTGTTTTAGTGTAGGCTTTATTGATACCTTGTCATTTAAACCTAAACCTTTGTCTGCTCTTAATCTAATTATCCAACTATTTTCCTTTTCTTCTGTTCGTAACATAACATTTCCCCCTCTAATATTATTTGTAATTACTTCTAGAACCCTAAATTTAAATTTATGTTCACTACCTTTTAAATTTACATGCTTTGCTAGAGCATTCTGCATGTTGTTTTTCTTAATGTTGTAAATATGTTCCCTCATTCTATCAAGCAAAGGACGATTTGTCTTTCCTACATAGAATGAGGAACAGATTACACATACTGCTAAATAAACAACATTAGCAGTCATGCAGTTAGCATCTACTTCAAAGTGAAATATTTTTCCATTGTCAGGATGGTAAAAATCTGTGTTACTATCAATAAAACTACAAAAGTTACAGTGTCCACATTGTTTAGTACTACCGAGATTGGTATAATTTACACCATTTATTTTAGGATAGCACAATAGCCTCTTCAGATTACTTTTATTTCTATATAGAAATGAAGGTGTTTCACCTACTATCTGGTGAATTTGTTCATCTGGCTTCAATATATTCCAATGTCTATTAATAATTTTTTTAACTTCAAATAAATCTGTTGTATAATGCGTTGAAAATTTTATATTAGAATGTACTGATATATCCTTTATCTTATATTCATCATAAGAAGGTCCAAAATAAGGTGAACCTTTTGTCTGACGTAGTTCATGTATATCTTTAAAATGTTGATTAACTTCAGCTATCCCATAACCCCTATCTAAGAACCGAGTTTTTAGGCTGGATAGATCATTTTCTAGGCCACTTTGCAGTGGATTTAACCTTGAACATCTCAATGATTGTCCTTTTATAATATTTCTAAAAACATGAGGTGGATGCATACTCGATCTATGCAATAGCATATTACAATGACATGGTTTACGAAAGACACCAGTGTTAATAATACCATTGTGTAGTCTTTCTACATAAATATCAAGGAAATTTACTTTTTCAAAGGAAAAGTTCATCGTAAATTTCAGGCAATTAGTTAGACTATTCATTGTTTCAAAAAAAGTTTCTAGCTCATTTACAGTGCCATTCCATATGATAAAAAGATCATCTACAAATCTACGATATAAAATGACATGTTCTTTAAATTGGGGTTCACAAAACAATACTGACTCCTCCCAAAAAGCTAAAAACATGTTGGCGTAGCTATTGGCACACAGGGTGCCCATAGCTATGCCTTCATGCTGCCTATAAAACTGGTCACCAAATATAAAAATATTGTTGTATAGTACCAGTTCCAAAAAATGGACAATCAAATCTATTAGTACATCAGAATAATCACTGTGTTGTTTGAGATAAGCTGAAACATAAGACAAACCCAATTCATTAGGTATCACTGTGAAGAGGGATTGTACGTCTAGAGTGACAAAAAGACTCACATCAACAAATTCATCTTGTGTAACACATTCGTAAAGATCAATTAGAAACTGCTTTGAGTCACGTAGTACATATTTGTTATTGTTCAAGATACATCTTAGATGTTTTTCTATAAATACTGAAAGATGTTCAGTAACCCACCCTCTTCCAGATACAATTGGCCTCATGGGTGGGTCATTTGGGTTCTTGTGCATCTTAGGGAGCCCATAAATTATGGGTACAGATGGTTTTTCAATAAAAAGATATTCAAATAAGTTTTTCTCAATTAGCTTACTCATAAATATGTCTAACAATGTACATAATTACATGTATCAAAAACGTCTTGTTTATTAATAGGAATATAGTATTTATCTTCTAACATAGACAACATAGCTTTTATATAATGTGTGTTATCCATTACAACAACCCCAGAGCCTTTATCTGCTGGTCTTATAATAATATTAGTATTTGCTTGTAATTTGTTCATACTTGTCCTTTCATTATACGTAATATTATCAAATTTCCTATATCTTTTATTTTCCCTTGTATCATAATATTTATGTAAATCATCTTCAGTCACTTTCATAAACGCTTCCACTAAGGGATGGTTTATTGGAATAAAATCATTAAGATTTTTAAAAATAAATTCTTTTTTAACTTCATTAATGTTAGTGTTGTCTTTATGAATATATTTAAGCATGACAGACCTACAAAAAAATTTTAAATCAGTTACAGTATCAACTCAATATGACATTTCTCTATTATGTAAAGGCCTTAACTTTATTCCAAAGAGAGTTGGGTGTTTAGTTGATACTGTAACTGATTTAAAAAATTTTTGTAGGTCTGTCATGCTTAAATATATTCATAAAGACAACACTAACATTAATGAAGTTAAAAAAGAATTTATTTTTAAAAATCTTAGTGATTTTATTCCAATAAACCATCCCTTAGTGGAAGCGCTTATGAAAGTGACTGAAGATGATTTACATAAATATTATGATACAAGGGAAAATAAAAGATATAGGAAATTTGATAATCTTACGTATAATGAAAGGGCAAGTATGAATAAATTACAAGCAAATACTAATATTATTATAAGACCAGCAGATAAAGGCTATGGGGTTGTTGTAATGGATAACACACATTATATAAAAGCTATGTTGTCTATGTTAGAAGATAAATACTATATTCCTATTAATAAACAAGAAGTTTTTGATACATGTAATTATGTACATTGTACATTGTTAGACATATTTATGAGTAAGCTAATTGAGAAAAACTTATTTGAATATCTTTTTATTGAAAAACCATCTGTACCCATAATTTATGGGCTCCCTAAGATACACAAGAACCCAAATGACCCACCCATGAGGCCAATTGCATCTGGAAGAGGGTGGGTTACTGAACATCTTTCAGTATTTATAGAAAAACATCTAATATGTATCTTGAACAATAACAAATATGTACTACGTGACTCTAAGCAGTTTCTAACTGATCTTTACGAATGTGTTACACAAGATGAATTTGTTGATGTGAGTCTTTTTGTCACTCTAGACATACAATCCCTCTTCACAGTGATACCTAATGAACTGGGTCTTATGTTTCAGCTTATCTCAAACAACACAGTGACTATTCTGATGTACTAATAGATTTGATTGTCCATTTTTTGGAACTGGTACTATACAACAATATTTTTATATTTGGTGACAAGTTTTATAGGCAGCATGAAGGCGTAGCTATGGGCACCCCGTGTGCCAATAGCTACGCCAACATGTTTTTAGCTTTTTGGGAGGAGTCAGTATTGTTGTGAACCCCAATTTAAAGAACATGTCATTTTATATCGTAGATTTGTAGATGATCTTTTTATCATATGGAATGGCACTGTAAATGAGCTAGAAACTTTTTCTGAAACAATGAATAGTCTAACTAATTGCCTGAAATTTACGATGAACTTTTCCTTTGAAAAAGTAAATTTCCTTGATATTTATGTAGAAAGACTACACAATGGTATTATTAACACTGGTGTCTTTCATAAACCATGTCATTGTAATATGCTATTGCATAGATCGAGTATGCATCCACCTCATGTTTTTAGAAATATTATAAAAGGACAAACATTGAGATGTTCAAGGTTAAATCCACTGCAAAGTGGCCTAGAAAATGATCTATCCAGCCTAAAAACTCGGTTCTTAGATGGGGGTTATGGGATAGCTGAAGTTAATCAACATTTTAAAGATATACATGAACTACGTCAGACAAAAGGTTCACCTTATTTTGGACCTTCTTATGATGAATATAAGATAAAGGATATATCAGTACATTCTAATGTAAAATTTTCAATGCATTATACAACAGATTTATTTGAAGTTAAAAAAAATTATTAATAGACATTGGAATATATTGAAGGCAGATGAACAAATTCACCAGATAGTAGGTGAAACACTTTCATTTCTATATAGAAATAAAAGTAATCTGAAGAGGCTATTATGCTATCCTAAAATAAATGGTGTAAATTATACTAATCTCGGTAGTACTAAACAATGTGGACACCGTAACTTTTGTAGTTTTATTGATAGTAACACAGATTTTTACGATCCTGACAATGGAAAAATATTTCACTTTGAAGTAGATGCTAACTGCATGACTGCTAATGTTGTTTATTTAGCAGTGTGTGTAATCTGTTCCTCATTCTATGTAGGAAAGACAAATCGTCCTCTGCGTGATAGAATGAGGGAACATATTTACAACATTAAGAAAAACAACATGCACAATGCTCTAGCAAAGCATGTAAATTTAAAAGGTAGTGAACATAAATTTAAATTTAGGGTTCTAGAAGTAATTACAAATAATATTAGAGGGGGAAATGTTATGTTACGAACAGAAGAAAAGGAAAATAGTTGGATAATTAGATTAAGAGCAGACAAAGGTTTAGGTTTAAATGACAAGGTATCAATAAAGCCTACACTAAAACAACATAGGCATATAAAATGACACTTATACATGATAAACTTTCTATATATATATATTTTAAAAATCTTTTATAACCTTTTATAAACTTTTTATAAACCTTTTAAAAAGTTTTCTGTTCTTACTGTTTTATTTTTGTTTACATATATATATATATATATATATATATATATATATGTATGAATATACTTTTCCATGATGGTTTATATATATATATATATGTATATACATATACACATATATTCTTAGACTGCTGTTTAGATGGTACTATATATATATATACTTATATACATTTTTAGATTATTTTTTAAGATATATTTATGAAATTTCAAATGCTTATATGTACAATAGTAGTGTTATATGCTTTTAGTTTTAAGTGCAATAGTTAGATTACTACAAGGAAGTTGACCACAATTATTACAAACTGGTCTTCAAATAGTTAAATGCTTTTTATATGTATATATCTTTATAGTTTAGTGATTGGTCCTATTGAATGAATTGCTTAATGATGTATACTATTTAAGCAATACGTTTTTTATAAAGTGTGTATGATCTGATGAAGCTACTTGTTAGTGAAAGCGCTTATCAATAATAAACAGTCTGAAATTCGTAAGAAAGAAGAAAAATCTGGTTTATGTTTTACTTTGCTGTTGCTCTTGTTTGAATTCCGCATATTAATAGACTTTTATTTTAAAAACAAGAGCATTAACCAGTATAAGCAGCTATTATAATTTTCTTCTTTAGTTACTATTGAGAACTAGCTCACCAACCAATGCCTACTGCTGAACCCCAATAAAACTAAACTTCTACTCTTCACCCCCACTAGTGGATCTACCACACTTTCTCTGTCATGTCTAATAATGGTACCACTATCTCCCCAGATCAACACACCAAACTTCTAGAGGTTATCATAAACAATAATCTCAAATTTGACCTACAGGTCAACAAAACCATACAGACCATCAACAAGAAGCTTGGATCACTGTACAGAAACAAGACATTTTTAACCCCACTGGCTAGGACTGCGATTACCCAGTCACACCTACTCTCTACTCTTTTATATGCCTCGCCTGTACTCTCAAACCTCAACAAATCCAAACTAGGTAAGTTGTCCCATAGCTACAACCATATTGCCAGATTCGCCACTGGCTCCACCTATAGAACCCACCACCGCCAGAACCTGAAACAACTAGAGTGCCTAGAAGTGGCCAGCTTAATTCAATCAGCTCTTAATAGTGCATAATATTCTATACCACTCTGAGGATACCTCCTCACTTATAAATATTAAGCCATATAGCAACCTGAGATCCCTACGGTCAGCCAACAAACTACTGGTCCAAACCCACAAAGCTAATAACTCTGCTGGTGAATCCCTGTTTGCCAACTTTGTTGGCAAATCCTGAAATTCATTGCCAAACTATACAACCCTACAATCCTCCAAAAGTCTCTTAAAAAAAACCTCAAACAGTATCTCAAAGTGAACTGGCTTTGCCCATGTACCAACCCTGATTAAGTTATATACTTAAAGCATACTCTGTAAATATCATAAAATGCAACTACATCACCAAGCTCTATATCCATTCTGACATCTCTTGCTTTTAATTGTCTGTCCATGAGAATTGTGAGTCCCTACTAGGGAACACTACTAAACCATTGTACATAATCACTTTGTTTTATATTTTCTGTTATCCAACTTCTTGTGTAATCTATGTAAATTTGTTTATTTTGAGCTTTTTTCCCCAGGCCTCCACTGAAAATGGACATGTATCCAGTCGGACTATCCTGGTAAACAAATGTAAAATAAAGAACCAATCACAATACCGGAGGAATGCCAGGCACCCAGCATTACTGCAGCACAGGTTAAAGCTGCATTGTCCAAGGCCAAGAATACAGTTTCCATGGGACCCAACAATATCCCTGGATGTGTTCTACATGAACTACAAAGTGAAGTGGCACCACATCTGTGTGTCCTGTTCAATCACAGCCTCGCCTCAGGCTTTGTCCCTACCAAATGGCATATTGCTATACTCATCCCTCTCCATAAAGGGGAGAGGCTACAGACCCTGGGAATTATCGTCACATTAGCCTGAGTCTGATATGTAAGGCTATGGAGTGCATCATCAATCGTCTTGGACCTAATTAACAAGGATATAGGGAATCTCCAAACACTAGATCCCACACAATTTGGTTTTGTGAAAGGTCGCTCATGCCTGCTCAACCTGGTTGACTTTTTTAAGTCAGTCACCAGAGCTATGGAGGAGGGCAAGGCAGTTCATACAGCCTACCTCAATTTGGCCAAGGCCTTTGATACCATTCCCCACTCAGGAATTATTGATAAACTCACTAAACTAGGCATCAACCCCTATATCACTAGGTGGGTTGCAAATTAGCTCACAGATAGAACCCACAGTGTAAAAGGAGCAGACTCCAAGTCAGACTGCCGACCAGTCACGAGTGGAGTCCCACAGGGATCAGTCCTGGGTCCTTCTCCTATTTGGCATCTACTTCTCAGAAGTTCAGGCCAACACGGAGGGACTCTGGCTGACCAAGTTTGCAGACGACTGCAAGCTGGGAGCCATTATTAACTCCAAAAGTGATGTAGACATCCTACAGGAAGACCTCACTGAGACCATTGACTGGTGTCAAAATCATGGCCTTAAGCTTAATGCCAAAAAATGCTTCATCATCCCCTTTGGGAAAAACTGAGTTCCCACTAATTAACACATTGATGAGAGCCCACTGAAGGTGTTATAAGAGATCTGGGGACACAGGTTGATGGCAACCTCTCCGACCACCACATTGCCACTGTGGTCAGAAAGTCCTTCTGTGTGACATTACCAAGGGTTTTTCATCCAAAAAGAAAGAGGTCATCATATCTGCCTCCTCTTCCGTCATTAGGCCAATCATTGAGCATAATGCCCCATTTGGCATGTACCTCACTAGACACATGCAACAGCTGGAAAGGCAACAAAGGTACCTCATGAAGAGGATCCTAGGTCTTAAACACATGTCCTACATGGACAGAGACAAAAAACTCCAGCTATTCTCGATCTCATATCTACTAAGAGGTGATCTCTGCTTGACTTACAAAGCCATGTCTGACCCAGCTCTGTAAGAAATGCTACATCTAAAGAAATCTCAGTACCTCCACACCACACACTCCAGAGACCGCAACTTAATTACCACAATCAACAAAATATATTGGAGGGACATGTTCATAACCCAGAGACTGCCCATGCTCTGGAATAGACTTCCCATACATGTTAAGCAGAGCACCTCACTGACTCTCTTCAAGAGAAATCTTGATGAGTGGATGGGAAATAGAAAGTTCACCCCAGGATCACTCCAGTGGCTCTACTTGATAAAGGCACTGGGAACTAATATCGGGTAGCATGATACCAGGGCACTTCTATGGGCTAGGCTTTAAAGGCTCCAGGACCATTAGCCTAGTACACACCTATGAACATATGACAAAACAAGAAAATCTGGAAATATTGGACTTTTTCAGAATTTGTTGGACTTGTAGGGGACTCTAAAGCATATGCCCTACTTCATGTCATTAATGTTCAGAAAAGTGCCTTGGGAGGGAAGAGGAGGGAGAAAGTCAGCTGTAAGTAAAGATTTTTTTTTCTTAAATAGTAACAATTTTGTGGCATGTGGTTTTCTTTACATGTTACAAAGTTATGTTTTTTTTTCAGTTATTTTTAAGTGTAATAGGGATTGTAAACAGTTGCTGTTTTTTTTTTTTTCTTCCTCCCTTCTCTCCTTTTGTTCAGTTTTAAGAAATGTAGGTACTGCAATGTATAAAAAAAGCATGATAAGAGAGATATTAATGTGCTTTTTCTCATTCTTGCATGAAGAAATTACTGGATTAAGGACCTTAGATTGATATATTAACAAGTTTTAAGATAGAGCAAGTAAATGAAAAAGAACATTGAATATTATGTGGCTCTTTTCTAGCAAATACGTGCAAGCTCAGTAACAATTATGCAGCTGGTCTTCATGTTTCCATGGAAACAATCTGATAGAGAGAAACTGGTTGCCTGGTTCTCATGTCTCCATGGAGACAAGCTGATAAAGAGAAACTGGCTACAGTCTAGTGGAGAGTGACTGGCTGAGGGAAAAGGAAAAAAAAGAGAAATTGGCTAAGAGATAATGTTCCCTGAAAGCATTCAAGGGATTCCCCAAAGTAGATAATGTTCTCTGAAAACATTCAGGGATTTTCCCAGCTGGGTGAGCTATAAAGATAAGACAAAATAATCAGCACTTAGTAGAAACACAGGCTTCACCATGAGTCTTATCATGGATAATCTTTCTTTTAGATGAACTCAAGTCTGGGTGTGGCTGTCAGTTTGGGACTTTTGTTCCTATTAGGAGGGGAAAACTTCAATATTTGAATGTGTACATGGTTTTGTGTGTTAGTATTGTTAATAGGTTTTAGGGGTATTGGGGTGTGCTATTTTATTTATTTATTTCCGTTTGTTTGAGGGCTTTCAATAAAACAAAGTTTTATAATCTGTGACATAGGCTGAAATGGATATGACAAGAATCAAGTGTATAAAAGTTCGACCTGCCAAACAGTATATAACACAAAAGCTGGAACTAGACAAAGGTGTTATATATAAAAGGTGGGAATAACTTAATGCAATGATGCTTTCTTTAATGTCTTTAAATGTAAATGGCCTCACAGATAAATACAAACAAGAGTAGTGAACTATATTAAAAATGTAGAATGCAAATAGCTATGTTATAGGAGGCACACTTGGAAAGAAGTGAACATGTGAATTTGACGAAAAAAGATTTATAGAATTGTTATTCAGCAGAATACCCGGGACAAAGGAAAAAAGGAATACTTACTTTAATTGCAAGAGATGATCCAATAGTGATAGGAGAAGATAAAAAATATAATTGCAGTGCTAAGGGGCTACTGGCAAGGGAGGAGGATTATACTAGCATGTATTTATATTCCACGTAAAACTGCTGTAATGGATCTTAAGAAAATTCTGGGAGAAATAATCAGTTTTCAGCAAGGAATATTACTTATAGGTGGGGACTCGAACTTGATTTGCAGCAGTGAGGATCTGTCCGAGGGACCCAGAAAGGAAAATATAACAAAGGAGGGTAGATTTTTGAAGACATTTATGAAAATATCAATCAGCTCACCAGTGCCCACTCCATTATCCAAAAAATCTGAAAACTGCCCTGCACTCTCCAACCTAGTGCAACTAAATACCAACTCCAGGACCCTTAGATCATCTGATATTCTTATATTAAGCCCCATAATTACTTTGGTGACTCTCTCCTCCTTCAAAGTAGCCAAACAGTGGAACCTATTACCCCAGGAAATCCTAAAAAACACAGATAGTCATAGCTTCAAACACCTCCTAAAGGAATACCTTACTCAACAATGGATATGCTCCTGTAATACTCCTGGCTAGTTTCTCATGCCATTAATTGTTTCTTTTCTGCTATCTTCTCCTTGTCTTACTTCTACCAAATGAAAATACTACAATGGTTTATTTTAGTTATATATCTAATGAGTTTCATATTACTGTCTGTAGTAAGGCTTAGGAAATGTAATGTTCTTCTGTTTTGCATTCCCTTTTTGTAAATTGTGATTGTTAGCAACTGTTAAACCTTTTTGTATATTGTTTGTAAATATTTTTAAAAATATTTTTGTAATATATTTTGTACTATTGTTATGGATCTTTTCTCCCCTGGTCTCCACTGAAAACGGGCTACTTGCCCAGCCGGACTCTACTCGGTTAACAAATATAAAATAAAATATTTAGCATGGAAGATGTGAATTCAAGAATAGGAGTTTGGAGTGAATGTATATATTATTCCCTGAGATATAAATACTGGGCTATGTTAGACAGAATTTACAGTTCACAGGAACATTGGCATTTATTTGAAGGTCTTGCTACCCACCCAATAACTATTTTAGATCATGCACCAATGATAGCTAAAATAAAAACACAGGGTAATGAAAAAAATGAGACATTGGCACTTTCCCACATATCTGTTGAAAAGAGAGGAATGGGTAGTGGAGATTATTCAGGACATGCTAGAGAGAGAATAGAAATTTCTTCTGATAATATAGTTAGGGAATGGGATAAAATTAAGGTGGTGTTTAAAAATAGGGTGGAAATAAAAGAAAGGGAGCTATGGTTAAGTAAGAATTATTTAGAGGGATTGACATATGTGAAAGCAATGGAGAATAGGGGGATTCTCTCAGAACAAGAGGATCAACTGCAGAATGCTAGGCAGAAAATAAGGGATTACCTCAATAATACACACACACGTAGAAAGACTATTAAGCAACTGTTTTCTGATAACACTAGGGCACAAAAACTTTTAGCACAATGACTCATGGAACAGAAAATAGAAAGGGATGTCACCAAACTTAGGGAGCCTATAATAAAGATGGTAACAAGAGATCCTGTAGAGGTATTAGAAATATTTTGGAAATTCTATCAGTCTCTCTACAAAGCAGAGAAATATGAAAATCAAGTAAAGATACAAATGGAAATGTTTATGGAAAAACTAAATATGCCAAGGTTAGAGGTAGCGGGGGCTCAATTACTAACAGTTAGGATAGAAGGAGATGAGATAAAAATTGTGATGTATAACCAGTTCTACAGGAAAGTCCCCATGAATAGATGGTATTCCTGTGGAAGCTTGAAAGCTAGGAGAAAAAAATGAAAATCTGGAACGTTTTGTTTAAGAATATCTTAAGAGTATTAGTACCACCATCCTGGAAGAAAGCAGTGGTAGCTGTAATTCCTAGAGAGTAAGGATCCATCAGATCCAGCTTCATATAGGTCCCTTTCAATACTAAACCATGACTATAAAGTGTTCATGTCTATAATAGCTAAAAGAATGGCAAAAGTAATGCCAAAGCTCATAGATATGGATCAGTGTGGTTTTGCGGTGGGGAGGCAAATATTTGACATTAACAGAACACTGATGATCCAGAGAGAAGCAGAATGTAAGAAAATACCATTGTTGTTGGTGGGTCTTGATTGCAGAGAAAGCATCTGACAATGTAAACTAGGACTTTATGAGCAGGCAATAGAAGTATTTGCATTTCCTGAAAAAATTATAAGGTTGATTAGGAGAATATATGAGGTGAAAATTAAAGTGGGATGGGGGGTCTTCTCTGATAATTTCTGCTTGAGCAGAGGAACAGGCATGGGTGTCCTCTTTCCCCTTTATTATTTGCATTATATTTAGAATCATTCACAAAGAAAAGAAAATAAGAGAATTCAAGAATATAATTGGTATGGTAGTCAAGAAAACATGGCTTTATTTGCAGATATCATTTTTGTACCTGACAAAACCAGAAAAATACATTAGTGTTGTGGAACATTTTGAGACAGTTGCAGATCTTTTCAGGATACAAAATTAATGGAGCTAAAACAAAGCAATAGTGGTAAAGTATGTACCCACACATGAACTGGTTGCCCATATTTATGGGGGCATGATAAAATGAAATATTTTGAAGTGTGGATTAAAAATGATTCTAGTGTGGCAGCTAAGGATATGTGGGGAAAAGACTAAAAAGATAATACAAAAGCTGAGAAAATGGAAGCTTTGTTATATGGATATGGATAGTAAGATACAAGCAGTTAAAATGTTTTTATTCCCTTTAGTCTTATACTCAGGTCAGGCATATTTTTAACAAGAGAGAAGTTGCGGGTAGCAATTAATAAAGACGTGAAGGACTTTATCTGGAAGAGGAAATGGCATGAGTCATGTGGGATATGCTGACTCCTATACACACCACAAGCAGAAAAGTATCATTCAAAGTGGAAACGGGTTGATGATGAACCATAGGGGGAAGCTCAAGAAACAGAGAAGACTGGGATTTTGGTTGCAAGCCTTTAAGTAGAACAATAATCATGCGGAATATTATATCCATAAAGTAGCAAAAAGTATTCTAAGAACTAAACAGACACAGGAATGGAGAAAGGAGATTCTGATGAGAGGGATGGCTGCAATTAGGGATACATACAATAGACAAGAAGGGGATGGAATTTATTGGGGTAAACTGGCAAAAGAAACCAAGATTTTGGGAGCAAATAACTAGAGAGGGAAAGATGATAGAATGGGAAGACGTCAAGAATTTATTTGTACTGCAGGTTAGAGATTGCTTTCCCTGTCAGGGATTGATATCAGAGTATAGGCAAAGTGAAAAAAATAGGGGGGATCCTAAACAAAAAAAAAACACTGGTAGAGTTTTTAATAGAATCTAGAACAGAAGCTGGCATTAAAAAAAGGAATAATTAGTAGACCATATAAAATATTGCACGATAATTATAACAATCAATCAGAGGAGGTTAGAAAGGATTGGGAAGAGAGATCATAGGAGGTTACTAGACCAATGGCCCCAGGGTACTTACAAGCCTAGCCAAGTTCAACATGTGTTCTCAAGGATGTCTGTTTCAAGCAGACATTAAAATCAGCACAGATTGCCCCTCTCCAAGAGGGACACAGGTGGAACCCCCGGAGTGAATTTCCAGATAGCCATCCAATCATCTTAATTGTGCTTAAATAGGGCCAACAAGGAGCTTTGTTTAACATGAATAAGAAACTTATCCCAAAGGTGGAGCAACCTCTGTGAGACAAATGTCTCTCTCCAGCAAGTTCTATTGATGTCGAATACCAGGTTAAGGTCATTTGAGCAAGTGACCCATGTGCCATTTGACTTGTGAATGTGCATTTCCATCAAAGCATGGTCATAGATTGTTCTATATGTAAGGCATAGGTCACCTCTGAGCAGTCTGTACGACACAGAGTAGAGACACAATGATTTCAGTCTGTTCGCATAAGACAGACCTTGAAGACCCTGGATTTTCTTCATAAGGAACATTTGTGGTCTCTCCAATTGCTGCAGGTGTTTGGAAAGAAACCTACCAAAGGGAGCATTGTACTCTATTGTTGATCTGATAAGGGAAGAGTGCATGGGGTTATAACCTTTTTTTCTGGAGGCAATGCCCTTATTTATGAGATGACCAATATAAAATGCCCTTCTTACCACTGTGGAGACATGGCAATCAAAGTTAAGGTTGCTGTCAACCTGTGTGCTCAGATATCACACCACTGGATGTGTGTTTAGGGTATTGCTATTAATGTAGTAGTATCACCCTTGCTGAAAGGGATGATAATGCATTTTTGCATTAAGTTTAAGACCATGACTTTGGCAGCAGTCATTAGTCTGTGTAAGACCTTTTTGCAGGATGTTGACATTGCTAGGGGTTTCAATGATCACTTCCAGTTTACAGTCATCAGCAAACTTTGTCACCTAAAGTCCTTTGATTTTAGCCTGCACTTCAGAGAAGTATATTCTGAACAATAGGGGTCCCAGAACTGATCCCTGTGGACCATTAGTTATGGGTCTGCTGAAGGAGGTCCCAAACTGACAGCCACACTTTCAGACTTGAGTTAACTTAAAAGAAAAGTTATCCATGCTAAGACACAAGGTGCAGCCTGTGCTAAGTGCCAATTGGTTTTGTCTTACCTGTATAGCTCTCCCAGCTAGGAAAACCCCTGAATGCTTTCAGAAAACATCACCTACCTTGGGAAAACCACTGAATGTTTTCAGAGAACATTATCTCCTAGCCAATTTTTCTTTTCTTTGTTTCTCACCCACTCTCTCTCCATCAGACTGTAGCCAGTTTCTCTATCAGATTGTCTCCATGGAGACATGAGAACTAGGCAGTCAGTTTCTCTTTATCAGATTGTTTCCATGGAAACATTAAGACCATCTGCAGAATTGTTACTGAACATACATATATTTGCTAGAAAAAGGCCTCATAATATTCAATGTTATTTTCCACTTACTTGCTGTCTCTTAAAATGTGTTACTAAATCAATCTAAGGTCTTTAATCCAGTCATTCTCCAATGTAAGAATGATAAAAAGCACATTAATTTTTCTTTTATCGTGCTTTTTAACCAGTTTTTTTTTTAATATTGCAGTGCCCACATTGTTAAAACTGAGCAAGGAGAGAGAGAGAGAAGGGAGACAGAAAAAAGAAGAGCATCATCTGTTTACAATCCCCTTTATACCTAAAAATAAATAAAAAAAAATGATAGTATGTAAAGAAAAATGCATGCCACAAAACTAGTACTATTTAAGAAAAACTCTTTACTTACACTTAACTTTCTCCCTTGTCTTCCCTCCCCAAAGCACTTTTCCAAACATTAATGACATGGCATATGCTTTAGAGTCCCCCACAAATCCAATAAATTCTGAAAAAGTCCAATATTTCCAGATTTTCTTGTTCTGTCCCATTTCACAAATACAACTATTGTGTTGTGATCCCATATTAAGTTGCTGGTTTTATTACTGTTCTTCTCCAAAATCCTGTTTCTGCTTCATTTCCAATGTACTCGATTCTTCTAGCCAATTCTCGTGCTCTTTTCCTTTTCTCCAACATTTTACGTTGAAAATTTTGAAAAGGTTTCACAGGTACAGTCCCTCTGTGGTCTTTATTACCAGAACAGCAAGAAGCAGAATATCCTCCTGTTTCATAGCTTACTTTTTGTTGGACAAACCTTTGTATTTCCTCCTTAGCATGTACTTCATTAAAAATGATTTTCTTCCCTCCAGGAAAGAACACCTTGAAGACAACTGGGTACAGCAGTTTGAATCTCACACCTGCATCTGAACATTCCCTGAATAGTGGCATAACTCTCTCCACTTCTGTCCGATGCACAATGAGTAATTCTCCACAAACACTCTGCTGTCGCTCACTTTTAGTATTTTGTCCTTCAGCCGCACTTTTGTCAGAATCAATCCTTCTGCTGGTAGGATTGCATCTTTACTATTAATGGTCTATGTTGCTTTCTTATAGCCAGGTTTGGAGTATACACATGATGTGCCCTTTCAACAAACTCCTCCTGCTGTGGAATACCAGTCCAGTTGCTTTTTTGTGCTTTCATAAAATTAATGTAGTCTGCTCCTTCCAGCTTCTCTGGTATAGCTGAAAATCTCAGGTTTTCCCTATGTGCTCTGTCCTTGAATTCTATTTTTTGTAACATCTCTTCCTGAGCAGTCTCATATTCAGCCAGCCTTTTCTTCATTTCGACCTCTGATTTTTCCAGCTTTATCATCTCAACTGAATAGCTCTCTAAAGATTCCTCCATTTTTTGCAGCCCTTTGTTTGTGTTGATATATTCCATCAGTGTTTTATTTTAACCAGGTCTGTAGGCAGTTGTCATATCCTGCTGTAGGTTACTGGAAGGTTTCGTTGCTTTTTGCTGAACAGATGCAAAACATTCCCCAGTTAGTGTTTCCTCCCCACATTTTGTAGCAGAATTTTTACAGGCCTTCTGTATTTCTTTATTCCTGGCATCCAGTTACTGAAATTTGCCCATAAACACAAGTCTACTGGCCCCCTCTGCTAAATTTCTGTTTTTACACTGGAAGAGTTAGAACTAAGCTGTTACTCATTGTGGAGCCATCTTGGAAGTTTCTGTTATATGCTTGTTATAGAATTGCTGACCTTCTGTTGAAATCAGTGAATGCTATAACAGATTATACCAAACAAGTTTTGTTTGGGAGGACAATGATACGAGTATTTTGTGTTTACTTTTTACCACCACCAACTAAAGGAGAAACGTATTTCCAGAATATTATGGAAAATGCTGGCAACCCCCTTAAAAGGGAAAAAAATGCAGGTAAATGTCAAGACCTAGTGAGAGTCCCTGTGATGAAAGCCATGCATTAGAATCAGAGCCCCCTGCTGCTTTACAAGTTTCTGCATTTCATATGGTTTTCAGGGAAGTTCAGAATGTAGAAGCCTCTGCACTAGCTTCACAGAGGATGAGGGTACCTAATGTGATCCTGGAATAGTGACTATGGCTCATGAATAGATGCTAGTAGGGCCTAATGCCCAGTGTAACATGACTCAATCCTAAGGTCTAGAACATTACACTAGATACCAAGTTGTCTTGGGCACTGAAGTTATATACTGAAAGCCAGACAGCAAAATGCATTGCAAGCTTCCAGCAGGAAAGCCTGTAGAGTGTTAATATCATAATCACATTTATTACTGCCTTTTATAACTATATGGTAAGAAAGAAGATATGTTTACTACCCAAGACTTCTGACTGTTGCTGTGGAGTCCAACCTGCTACTTTAGGGGTATTACAATACAGTGGTGAGATGTTTTTCATATTGATCACTGCTGCAGTAGCCTAAAGCTATATGCGTTATATCCTGCATTAAATACAACAGCCAGCCAGCATCCAAAGCTTCAGAGTACCTTCCACACACCCAAACTGTCAGTCAGCTCAATTGGAGCTGACTAAAAAGGCAAGTTTGGAGACCAAGCCCTGCAGAGCTTTTTTTTATGCTGAAAAGAACACTCCTCTACAAGGATGGGTCAAGTAACACAGTTTTATTGCTGGGCAGGCAAGTTCTCTTCAGGAAAAAACCTTTAACATCACTTAAAAGTCATGTAAACTTAGTTTTTGTGAAATACTATTAACTATGGAAAAGTAGTTTTCTTGACTGTCTTGTTACCGTTATGTGCCATTAAAAGGAATAACATTTTTATAAGTTAAAAGTTATTTAGAAAATAAATGTTTATTTTAAATTTTGGGGCTGGGGAAATAGTTTAAACTTTTTTACTGTGTTTTTGCAAGGGAAAAAGTGACTTCTGCTACTTTCCCATTTTACTGACTATTGCTGCTAACCTTTTCCAGAAAAAAAGCAGTTGCAGCTGTTGGGGTCCCCTCAGTGGGTAAAGGAGATTCACTTTTGTTGGTCATGGGAGAAGGGGCAGGGAAGGTGCCCATCCCTGAGGAAGCTGTTGCTAACAATATTAGGTCTGTTTGCCCCAACTTTCCTGTCAAAAGACACAGAAAACTAAATATTTAACTTTTTCTCTGTCAGTTTCTGTGGAGAGGATTAATTTATTGGGCTTGGCTCAGGTCTTGTGCACTCTGACCCTCCTTGGATGATGGTTTCTGGTAAAAGGAAAATGGATTCCTCTTTCCTTGA
Organism: Protopterus annectens; assembly: GCF_019279795.1. NCBI lineage: Eukaryota > Metazoa > Chordata > Ceratodontiformes > Protopteridae > Protopterus > Protopterus annectens. Next base: position 113,142,112 of record NC_056731.1, on the reverse strand, counting down.
AGAGGTTCAATATGTGGATAATGTGGATAATGTAGAGAATGTGAAGGGATGGATGTATTTTTCTCTTTAGGTTTCAACAAAAAACAAGTAATCTCTGTGCTATCCTCAAAGTCTCAAAACAACCACTAAACAAGTGTAGTGGGTCCAAAAACAAAACAGTGCAAGAAACGTCTGTGTGGAAGATTTTCATCTGAAGTCAAAACAAAATAAAGAAAATGTGTACCAATTGTGTTTTACAGCACAATAAACCACTCCCATGCCTGATAAATAGTGTATATATATATATATATATATAAAGCTTGTGAGGAAATTTCTCTACTTTTGTTTTACTTGGATCACTTGTCTGTGCACTTAAAGGATTTTTGACTGGAAACAGATTGCCTGCCTTGCTTGGATTACTTTTGAATACTTAGTAATGCTGTACAATTATATACATATATATATTTTTTGTTTTTGACATAAGACGAGTTTAAGTTTGCTACTTCTACTACTATTGTCTGATCTGATTAATATACAGTGATTAAATAGAGATATATGGACTGAAAATCTTCCACACAGAGAAGTTTCTTACACTGTTTTGTTTCTCTTTAGGTTTCTGATTAAGGTTCTTAAAAATATGGTATCTGAATCTGAGGGATACACTTTCTCAGTGACTATTACAAGAATGTACAAGTGTTTTCAGTGGGAGAAGACTGAGGATTCTCTGTCCCTTAGAAATACTAAGAATTGCTAGAGCTGGAATTCCCAGAATCCTCGTCCATCCCCTTCTAGTGCTGAAAAAGTGGAGGATGTTTGGCTGTCAGAGAAACCACATGCTAACAACATGCTGCGCCTATGAAAGCAGCTAGAATATACAAATTGCTCGCTCAAGTTCTTCTACACTAATACCAGACCTGACCCAGCAGTTATAGAGTTAGTTAATCCAGCTACTGCAAAGCATTTAGTTAATGCTAATCCTTCTCCAGAAAAATAATTGGCAAGTATGAGAAAAAGTGTTTTGATTTTTTTAGAATTCTGAATTGTTTGTGAAAATATGAATAATGGTTTAGCTGCAGTTTCCTCTTGCGAGAAAAAAATCTGCTTTGTGTATTCCAGCTTCTTCTGTCTCTCATGTATCTACTCATTGTTTGAAGAGTATTTATGACTGCAGATACCGTTTCCAGGGCTTTTAACAATTGTACTGTTTTGAGGAGGTTTGTTTGGCTGCATTCTAAGAACCTCCCAGATGATGTCAAAAATGAAATTTTGAATTCTCCTTTGGACAGACATTTAGTTTTTAGACACTATATTGTGGAGGTTATCATAAAAAAGTACTTTGAGAAAGGTAAACTGATTTAGGGAATTTCTCAAGATTTTCAGCACTTCTAAATTTTCTGAGGGGTTTTCCGCTCCCTTGTCCAGTTTTTGTAAGAAACAAAATAGTCTCATCAGAATGCTAATAAGCACACATTTGAAAAGCATTGGCAAGGAAGTTCCAAAAAGAAAGCTAGAAATACCCAGAACAAAGGACAAACAAGGTAGAATGACTACTTAGGGGACCTTGACTCCCCACCCCTAGCCTGGTAATCCCTTACCCCTTTCAAAAAAATAAATCTTCATTTCTCTATTGGTAGCAGAATTATTCAAACAAACTGGTTCTGAAGCTGATCCAGCTATGATACAGATGGTAGTGGAAGGAAATTCCTTCTTTCCAGAGGATTCTCCATCTGCCAGACCAAACCCTTCTCTTTCCTCTTGGCCTACATCATATTCCACCTCAGGGGATAGTAGAAGCATTTCCTCCTTCCCAGCCAGGGAAAGGATTTAAATCAAGAATGTTTCTAGTGCCAAAGAAATTTTTTGGAGAACAGTTCTGAACATTTCTTTCCTGAAACAGGATGTGAAATTGCCCAAGTTCAAAATGCTTTCACTTCACAACCTGTTGGCCCTTTTAAGTTTTTTAGTAATTTTAGATTGGAGAGACACATATAATCACATTCCTACTCATCTAGATTTCAGCTGTTTAAGGTTGTGTTCATGTGGATATCAGTTCTCTTCCTTTTGGCTATACACTGCTCCAAGAGTGTTTGCAAAATGTTGAGCTCCTGAAGTAGCCCATTGTATGCTACAGGGTATTCACATTTTTTCCATATCTAGAATCTTTTTCAAAGTGTCAGGTATCTCTCACTTGGGTAAGTGATCTCCTACATAAGCTAGGATTCCAAAAGAATATTCAAGAAGCATTTCTTGACTCCATCACAAAGGAGTGTGTTTCTGGGGTGCATGTTAGACACCTTAATGCAGAACGTTTCTTCAACAACAACAACAAAAAAAATGTCTAGATCTATTCCAGGGAATTTCTGCTCAGACTTCTGTCATATCAAGAGTGTACCTCAGGATTCTGGGTTTCCTGGCATTCATGATACCCTTGCAAGACTCCATATAAGAAAGGTAAATGGTATCTTAAAGTCTCTTTGGTCCAAGCATCAGCACCCATTGTCTTTTAAAATTCCGTAATACGTGGACAGAGAAATCACTTGGTAGAGACATCAAATATCCCTGAATCCATGTATCCCATTCTCTCCTCCTACTCTAACGCTATGACTACAGACCCCTCTTATTCTGCTTGGGGAGCAGTGTCAAGGAGAATAGAAGGCCAAGGTCTCCGGAATAAGGCAGACAGACCAAAGCACAGACATGAGAGACGCTAGCGCTTACAAAGGCTCTCGACATTCTGAATCTGTGGTCTTCAGGACCTCTAACTCATTACAGCCAAGTGCGTCTTCAGGCGTTTCTGCAGTTACCTCCTCTTGTGCCTTTAGGCATCAAATATTGCTTGCTCATATTTGCATTAATAATTCAAAAACCATGCTTCATACAAAGTATCAGTATATTTTATCTTAAAGCATACATGATGGCAAATACAATTGTATTGATATTTGATCTCTGTCAATGAGTATTTGTTAGAACTGTAAGGCAATAACTTCATTTTCTTAAAGGTTCAAGCCACGCCCACTGGCAGTTAAAAGTACACAATTAAAACTGTACTGGAGGGAATGAGTTGAGTAGCTACAGACAATACCACAGTGATACAGTACATAAGCAAGTGGAAACCAGATCTTACCCCCTATGCAGATTGGACAGATATAGCTTTACACTACAGTCTCACTCTATAGATAGCTTTCATTCTGTCAGGCAAAATTGTGTGGCAAACAAGCTGAGCAATATAAAGGCAGACCCTCACAAATAAAAACTGGATCAGGGGTCTTTCCAATATTTAACCATCTATGGGGAATTCCTCAGCTAGACTGTTTGCCTCCTTTCCAATTAACTGATACAATTATGTTCCAGGACTCCATGGAAGACAAATGCCATTTCTTTTCCTTGGACAGGAATGCTCCTGTATGCTTTTCCACTCTTTCCGCTGCTATCCAAGGTACATCTAAAGATTCAGAAAGAATCCCCCCAGAATCATTGTGATGATTCCTTCTGAGCCAATGTTTCTCCCCTTCTTTTGGAACTGGTCATGGGCAATTACCACAGGCTTCCTAACAGACTGGAACAGGGGTGTTTAATGCATCCAAACCCTAAAAGAACTACAAATGACTGCTTCAGTGATAGAGTCTTAATACCTTTCGGGCACCTGTTTTTTGAGGACAAGCAGTGAGTACTAAGAGAGACAAGAAAGCCTGATACTAGAAAAAAAGTTATGTTCTTATCATAACATTCCATGTGAATTGTTCATCTCGACACGGGTTCGGAGCCGATCCTTGGCTCCGAGTCGGCCACATCACCAGGTCCGCATCTTCGAGAAAGCTCGAGGCACAGTTCTATCCCATGATCCTCCTGTGCTAACCCTCAGATCTAGTTTGCTAACACCAGAAGAATCCCACTAGTTACTGCGCCCTAAGCACATAGAAAAAAACACAACCACACTGTTTGATACTCTGTCATCAATAGAAGAGAAAAGATGCCATCCCTGATGTACACTAGAAAGCTCAAGAATAACAATATCTAGAGAAGACTGAACCCGAATGCAGTCTTACCTATTCTTTGAGAATGCAGGACAGGGGATAGAGGGGGGAATGTAAGAACAAAGGCGAGATGAACAATTCACATGGAATGTTATGGTAAGAACATAACTTCTTTATGTGAAATTGTTAGCTCCTTTATCCTGGGTGGCTCACGGGAGAACATTCCTGAGAACAGTGGAACCAAATGTTGCCCTGTCTCTGGAGTTTTTATCTAATTTGTAGTGAGCGATAAAAGTATGTGGTTTCACCCAAGTTGCCGCTGCACAAATGGTATCTAATGGCAAGCGGGCGGCATGGGCTAAAGAAGTAGCAATCGCCCTCGTAGAATGAGCCTTGGGTTTAAAGGGGAGTTGTTGCTTTGATTCTGAATATACAAAATTTATACAGTCTGAGAGCCATTTGGATAAAGTAACTTTTGTTACCGCCTTTCCCTTCCTTTGGTCAGCATATGATATAAACAGTTGGTCTGACTTTCTGTATTCCTTTGTCCTAAGTAAAATCTCAGCTGCCTGTGGACGTCTAATTTGTGCATGGATTCCAACTTACTGGAGTGATTTTTGAAGAAGGTGGGTAGTTCAATCGATTGATTAATATTTTGGACCGAACAAATCTTTGGAAGGAAGGATGGATTGGTGCGCAATGTTACCCTATCTGGATGAAATATCATATATGGGGGCCGGACAGATAATGCTTGCAACTCTGAACCCCTCCGGGCGGAAGTGATGGCAACCAGAAAAAATGTCTTCCACAATAAAAATTTAAGAAGGGTTGTAGCAGCTGGTTCGAATGGGGGCAACATGAGCCATGATAACATCAGGTTAAGATTCCATGGGGCCACTGGATTATGAAAGGGGGGACGGAGGTGAAAGGTACCTTTCATAAAGGCTTTGCAAAGTCTGTGGGACATGAGGGAACTATCTCCCTGACCAACATGAAAATTAGATATAGCCGCAAGTTGTACCCTTATCGTGGAAGTCGATGCTCCTTCATGAAAAAGTGTCAAAAGAAACTCTAATATCTTGTGTACTGGAGCCCCTGATGGATCTATACCCTGCTGAGAGGCCCAGTACACAAAACGTTTCCATTTGCTGTTGTATAGCTTCCTTGTGGATGGCTTGTGGGAAGATACAATTATGTGTTGTACTGCAGGGGACAATAAATCTGACCTGGCTAAGATGGGAAGCGGAGCAGCCAAGCTGTCAGTTTGAGGGACTTTAGAGATGTGTGAGGAACTCCCGATGAGTGTGTCAACAGATCTGGCACTGGGTCCAGAATCTACGGTTCCTCCACCTGATGAGTTTGAAGAAAGGGGAACCAGATTTGTTGAGGCCAGAATGGGGCTATCAGAATTATGGTCCTTTCCAGATGTTTGGCTTTCTGCAGGAATTTGGGAATTAACGGAACTGGGGGAAAAGCATAAAGGAGACCCGGGGACCAGTCGTGCACAAGTGCATCCCTGGGGGCACCCCCCCAGAGGGTGTAGTAGGGCAAAGTAGCTTCTGCATTTGGCATTCAATGGGGATGCAAATAGGTCGCAGCAAGCCTGGCCCCATCTGTGGAAAATCTTTTCCGCGACTTGAGATTTGAGGGACCACTCGTGGGGCAACAGGACGGCTCTGCTCAACCTGTCCGCAATGATGTTGGATGTCCCCGGGATGTGCGTTGCTATCAGAAAGTGTCCGGTAGACACAGCCCATTGCCAAATCCTGAGGGCCTCTCTGCACAATGGATAAGACCTGGTTCCTCCTTGTTTGTTTATGTACCAGACTACTGACATGTTGTCCATTTGAACTGTCACTGTTCCCAGAGGTAAGGGCTTGTGAAAGTGTTGCAACGCTAGAAACACTGCCCTCAGCTCTATGACATTGATGTGCAGGTTGTACTCCAAGTTGGACCATTGACCTTGGACTGTTCTTCCCTGAAAAAGTCCCCCCACCCTATCAGGGAAGCGTCCGTGGTTAAAGTAGCTATAGGACTGGGCAACACAAACGGTCGGCCTACTGTTAGGTCCTGACTGTGCATCCACCATAGGAGATCCCGTTTGCAGGAGTTCGTGATTAAGATCTCATGAGATAGTGGAAGCTGTCGGTAAGACCACTGAGCGAATAGCATCCATTGAAGGATCCTCATATGCATCCTGCCTAGGGGAACTACGATAAGAGCAGCTGCCATCATTCCTAGCACTTTCAAGATTTCTTGAGCAGGGACTCTCTTGCTCTGAAGGAGGATAGAAATTTGATTTCTGAGGGCTGATATTCTTAGTGGGGGGAGATTTATTCGAGCCAGGGAAGTGTCTAACTCTGCCCCTATAAATGAGATACACTGTAAGGGTGATAAGACAGATTTTCCAAAATTGACTGTTATGCCCAGAGAGGAGCAAAGGTTGATGGTGTAATCCCTGGCTTGCACAAGACGATACTCAGTGGTGGCGGACAGGAGCCAGTCGTCTAGGTAAGGAAACACTTGGAATCCCATTTGTCTCAAGTGAGATGCTACTACTGCCATGCATTTGGTGAACACCCTGGGGGCTGAGGTGAGGCCAAAGGGCAGAGCACGAAACTGGAAGTGACTGGCTCCCAGCCGGAAGCGCAGATGATCTCTGGATGCTCTGGCCATCTTGATATGGTAGTATGTGTCTTTGAGATCTATAGAGCACATCCAGTCACCATCCTGTAGGAAAGGAAGGATCGACTGTAGCGTGACCATCTGGAACTTTTCCTTTTTCACAAAAGTGTTGAGTTTGCTGAGGTCCAAAATTGTCCTCCAGTCCCCTGTTTTCTTTGGAACTAAAAAGAATCTCGAGTAAGTTCTGGATCCTTTCCGGTCCACTGGGACTGGTTGGATGACACTGTTTTCGAGCAGCTTTTTTATTTCTATGGCTGCCTGGTCTCGCAGACTGGGTGGAACATCTGGGAGCTTTTTGGGGGCAGGTGGAATTTTTATAAATGGAATAGTGTAGCCTCTGGTAACTATGCTTTTTACCCAGGAATCCGATGTAAGATTTAGCCAGGCCACTGGGTATAAAGCAAAATGACCCCAGACTGCCTCCAGAGTAGGACAGCCGGGCATGCACTCAGGAGTGCTGAAAGGGCTTCCCAGAGAACGTATCTCTGTCGCCCTGATTCTGCGGACCATCCTCTGCTGCCTGGACAGTGTCTTCCATTTCTTCCCCCTCCTCTGCCTCTGGAGGGGGCATCACTCTTGTGTGGGCTGAAAGGATCCCAGAGTCTTTCGGAACCACATTTTTCAACCTCTCTGCCCTTTGGGGTATGGTCTAGATGGGGTGGAAAAACGGACCCCTACGGTAGACAGGGTCTTCCCTTCTTGCTCGCACCTAGTGAGAGTCTCCTTTACTTTGGGACCAAACAGTGAGGCACCATCAAAAGGGGCGTTAGCAAAGGAAGACTTGAAGGCTTCCGCAAAGGAGCATAGGCGCAGCCAGGATCGTCTCCTCAGAGCAATTGCTGAGGCTGCCGCCCTACTCGAACCTTCGGCTGCATATGAAATGAGCCTCATGGACGAGTTAACTATGGAGTTGAGGGTGTTAAGGTGTGCTGTCACTTTCTCAGAGACAGCAGCATCTGTATTGCCCTGGAGAGTATCTCCCAGTTCCTTGAGGAGATCTCTCTTGTAGACGTGTGAAATGTGTAAGGTAGTTCAGCGATCGCATGGAAAAAGTCACAGAACTAAACATGCACTTCCCATATCTGTCCATCGTCCTAAAATCCTTATTAGGAGGATGAACAGAGGAAGATGATTCGGACATTTCCTTCTTAGTGGCTGCCGCCACCACCATAGTATCCACTGGCACTCCTTTAGTCAGAAAGCTTTTGTCTTGAGGGGCCGTGATATACTTGTTGGGTCTGCGGGGGACCGGTTCCACTGTATCAGGTGTCTCCCACACCCTTCGCGCTATCAGGTCCATGAGCTCGTCAAAGGGAGGGTCACCTAGGAGGTAGAAGGTTGAGCCCCAAATGCCTTCAGCAATACCAATTAGTCTACAGAAGGGGCAAGGGTCTGCCAGTCTCCCCTCTGTTTCAAGATTTCCAAAATGTCAGCAAGAGAGACATCTTCAGAGGGGGGACACTTCTGCTTCGTCCAAACCGGTATCAGATGTCAGAGATTCCTGTGGGGAGTCAATGTGCCTCCTCTTGCACAATCTTTTCCTCGGTACATCCTCAGAGGGGGCTTCTGGGGAGGCATCCGAGGAACCAGGGGTGCCCTCTGGGGCTGGCTGAGGCATTGGGTCTTGACGCTTGGTAGGAACCGAAGGTACAGAAGCAGAACATGGACCCTTTGAGGGAGGAGGAGAAGATGCCGATGACGTATGTGTCTGTTCAGACAAGACCTTCCTCATGATGTCGAAGGCACCGGTGCCCCAGCCCGAGGATCCCATCGGTTCCAAAGAAGCCAGTAGTTTCCCCAGAATGGGACCACGAGCTCCAACCCTGAGGACGGATCTGAGCTGGTCTGAGCCGAGGCCCCGAGGGGGAGAGTTGGAACCAAAAGTTTGGTTCGACTGTCCCCCCCGGAACCTAGGAAAGACTGTCGGCACTGAGACCCCCCAACTGGTTCCAAAGGTGTCAACGGTGCTAATAGCGCTACTGGAGGCTTCGGCACAGAGGGCTCTACAATCATCTTCTCTTCGATTCCTGGCTCAGACGACTCAACAGGTCTCGGAGGAGGATTTGTCTCGAGGGCGGGAAGAGGCTCGAGTTTCGAAACCAATTGGGATGAAACTGATTAGTTTGGACAGAGCCGAGTTCTCCATTAGCTTCTGTACCACTCGGTCCATGTCAGAGTCGGAAAGTGGCCTTAAAGTATGGGTCAAAGGGGCGAAGCAGTCACCAAGTGAAGGATTGAAGGCGGTGGTACCTCCGATACTGGCTCCAATATCTGAGTCTCAATCAGAGACAAACATTCGACACCCGACCCCGAGGTCTTTGGAGCCGGTGTCCGAATCTGAAAAGAGGTGCTCGGAGCCGAGGACTTAGGCTCCAACACTCTTGAAGACTTGGACCCCTTCGAAGACTTGGACACTTGTTCAGTCTTATCCAGGGCCTCCTGAAAATCGGGTTTTAATAACCCTCTGTCCACCAACTTCCTGCGCCTTTCTAGCATGACCCTCCCACTGAAGGAATGACAGATGGAACAGTCTTCCTGCAAGTGAAGAGGGCCAAGACAGTAGACGCAGGAAGAATGGTTATCAATTATGGACATCTTTTGTCCACACTGACACCTCTTAAAGCCTGACTTGGCTTTTTCAGACATACTAAGATACCTAGTAAACAAATTACTAACACACTTGTATGTATATATGTATATATAACAACACGCTATAACACTTCTAAAAGTATGAATAATACTTATCTCTCTCTCTCTCTCTCTCTATATATATATATATATATATATATATATATATATATATATATATATATATATAGGGAAGAATAAGTTAAGGCAGAAAATAACAATTTAAACCCTACTGTCAGTCCTGACAGAATTACAACAAGGCCTTAACTGAAGTAAAAATCACTAAACTATTTAAAACCACTTTAACTAATGAAAAACACACACACTAATAAACTATCACACTTTACACTAATAAACTACTTTTTACTATTTTTAACAACTACAACTTCAAAAAGGATAGTATAATAGAATGAAAAAATACTGGCCCGAGCCTCTCACGATGCGATCTGCTGCTAGCGGCAAACTAGATCTGAGGGTTAGCACAGGAGGATCATGGGATAGAACTGTACCTCAAGCTTTCTCGAAGATGCAGAGCTGGTGATGTGGCCGACTTGGAGCCAAGGATCGGCTCCGAACCCGTGTGTAAGAACAAACGGCGAGATCGAACAATTTCACATTCATACATAAGCAAACGGAAAAGGTTTTCTACATGGTGCCAACAAAACCACCATCACCCATTCAGGTCAATTGTTCCCCAGACTTTATAGTTTCATATGGCCTGTTGTACTCCTCTCTTATGGTTCATTTGTTAGCCATTTCAGTATATCTGCTCATGGATCTTTTGCTGACTGCTCTGACTTCTGCGAAAAGTATCCAAGTTACAAGCTCTTATACTAGGTCATTCTTGTTTTTCATAGAGATGGTTTCTTTGATAAATAATATTTTTTACACCTAAAGTGACAGAGTTTAAGCCACAATTTACATGTCCGTTTTCTTTCCAAAACCTAAAAATGAGGGAGAAATGATGCTTCATATATCTAGGATGTCCACATGCAACTAGGGTACTGTTTTGACACCATCTTTCAGGAAGTCTGATCAGTTGTTCATTTCTTGTCAAGTTAAGAATGGACAACCTGTGTCAAAGCAGCCCACTTCCAAATGGTTCTCTCCGACCATTATTGCATTTTATTATTCCCACAACAAAACTATTCCTGACAGGGTCAAGGCATACTCTACAAAGGCCTTGGCTTCATCTGTGCTTTTTTTTTTCTTTGAAAAGGTTGTGTGCAGTTGTCTTGTATCTTCCTGTAGGTTACTGAAAGTCATGTCTGGAGGTTGCATTTCTTTTTGCAGAACTTTCCCAAGTTAGTATTTCTTCCCCACTTTTTGTACCGGATTTTTCCAGGTGCTCTGTGTTTCTTTTTCCCTGACATCTACACAGTACCCTTACCAGCCAGTTACTGAAATTTACCCATAAACACAAAAAGTCTACTAACCTACTCAGTAGAGTTTTTGTTTTCATACTGGGAGAGCTAGAGCCAAGCTGTTACTCAAAGTGCAGCCATCTTGGAAGTCTCACTTTTAAATGATTTTGATAAGTTCACTTTGTGCTACCTAAATAATCATAATGGCACATATTCTTACATCCCTATTGTACCTCCAAGTCCTTTCCTGAATTTGAAGTATCAGGAGACATATCCATTCAGCTTTCTAGAAGTGTGGCACCTAAAACAATGACATGTTTGCAGCAAAGCAGAATGTATCCCTTGCTTACTTTTGCTGAGTGAAACAGGATAAAGTACAGTTGTGTACACTTACCATAAATGTAGATGTTAGAGTGTATTCACTGTTGCAGTCATTACATTTGAGTTATCTGCTTGCAGGTAGCCCTCAGCCAGCCTGAATATCAAAGTCTTGGATTCCTGCATCAAATGCTGTCTCTTCTTCCATGACGTCAGGTCGTCAGGGGTATAAAACATGCAGCCGACGCTATTACATCAGTTTTTCTTGCCCCAGATGTCAGGTTCCCCCATAATGGTAAGCAATTATATGTAAGGTTACACCTCCAACAAAAAGCAAATACACCAGAAAGCTTAAATACACCAAACAAGAAGAAAGGTATAGCCAAGAGTAGTCAGGGGGCTGGAGGGAGAGTAACCAGGACTGCAACAGTGAATACACTCGAACATCTACATTTGTGGTAAGTGTACATAACTGTACTATGTTCTTCATGTTTCACTGTTGCAGTCATCACATTTGGGTTAATTCCCAAAACTAAGGAAGGGAGGAGGAAGTTAGAGAGTATTAGGACCAGCTATTAAGTGCTGCAAGACTGCAGTGGCAAAACCAGCTTTGGATTTAGAAAAAAAATAGGCATGTGGTAATGCTTGGTGAAGGTATGTACAGAGCTCCAGGTAGCAGCTTCTAGGATGTCCCTGATATGGACACCTCTGAGAAAGGCTATAGAGGTAGATGCAGCCCTGGTGGAATGTGATCTTATCCCCTGTGGGGTAGGTTTTTCCATGGTGCTTATAGCAGAAATTAATGCATTGGGCTATCCACTTAGAAATGGTTTACTTTGAAATGGCCTTCCCCTCTGCCCCTGCAGCAAAGCCAACTAGCAGCTGTTCAGATTTTCTGAGAGGCTTAGTCCTGTCCAAATAAAATCTAAGTTGTCTGTGCACATCCAAAGAGTGCAGCATTCGTTCTTCTTTGTTTTGTAGATTCAGGAAAAAAGTAGGCAAATGAATGGACTGATTAAGGGGCACACTAGACACCACCTTGGGCATAAAAGGAAGGACTGGTCCTGAGGGACACCCTGTCTGTATGGAAGATGAAGGGCTCCATTGCCATGAGGACCTGTAATTCAGACACTCTTCTTGCTGAAGTGATGGCTGGAAGGAAGGCTGTTTTCCAAGAAAGGAATTTTAACTCTGCAGTTGCAGTTGGCTCAAAAGGAGGTAGAGTGAGATTTTCCAATACAAAGTTAAGGTCCCAGGCTGGATTAGGGGCTCTCCTGGATGGTCTTAAAATGTTGACCCCTCTGAGGAATTTCTTTAGCAGGGGGTGAGAGAAGAGGGGTGGTTCAGTATTATGTGCTGAAATGGCAGAGGCATGAATTTTAACTGATGAGAAGGAAAGGCCCTTGTGGAGCATCTCTGTTAAGTACTGAAGAATATGAGGTAAGCTGGGCACCGTTGTGCCAATCCCAGAGTCTGGCTCCAGGAACAGTATCTTATTCACTTTTCAGCATAGGATTTTCTAGTACTAGGCTTCCTTGCCTCCAGAATGACATCTAGCACCTGCTTACTGAGGGATACTGTTGGAGAGCTCAAGGAATTAGCCAGGCTGCAAGGTTCAGGGTTTGAAGCTGAGGGTAGAGGATCTGGCCCTCCTGCTGGGACAGCAGGGAAGGGGTCTGAGGCAGGTGCCATGGTTCCAGCAGTGTCATGCTGTGCAAGAGGGGGTACCACCAGTTCTGGCATGGCCAGTCTGGTGCAATCAGTATTGTCCTTGGTTTGTCCTGTTTGATCTTTAGCAAAACCTTCGAGAGGAGAGGCAGAGGCATAAACTGAGAGGCTTTCCCAGGTAAAGGACAGGGCATCCACTTTCTAAGCTAGACTGTGGGAAGTCCTTGTGCAGAATTTGTCCAATTGGTAGTTCTGAGAGGAGGCAAACAGGTCTATCTATGGATTCCCCCATTTGTTTCTCAAGAGGTTGAATATCTTTGGCTCCAGTTTCCACTCGTGTGGGTCCATTAGATTTCTGCTTAGGTCTGCCAGTGAATTTAGCTTGCCTAGCAGGAATTGAGCTTGTATGTGCACTTAGTAGCTCAAGGCTGTGTTCCACAGAACCATGGCTTGTCTGCAGAGAGGGTACGAATGGGTTCCCCCTGCTTGTTTATGTATCACATAACTGTGTTGTCTGTCTTTACCAATAATTGTCCTGGAAGAATGCAGTCCTCAAAGGCTGTCAGAGAATTCTGTACAGCAAACATTTCTTTTTGGTTGATATGCAGGTGCCTTTGTCTTGGGTTCCATTTGCCCTGAATGCACTTGCCCTGCCAAGTGAGCCCCCCATGCATAGTCTGATGCATCTGTTGTTAGGGTTTGGGTGGCAGGGGGTAGAGTGAATGGGAGCCCCTTGTTGTGGTAGCAGGCCTCTGCCCACCGAAGGAACTCTGTCTTTATACAAGGAATAATAGGAATCATTGATTCCAGGTCCTGAGAATGTTGACACCATAGGCTTTTTAGATACCATTGTAGTTTCCTCATATGCAGTCTTGCATATGGAATTAGTAGAATGCAAGAGGCCATGAACCCCAGGGCTTGCAGGATTTTTCTTGCAGATAGCTGGGTCTTTGTGGCCAGTAGTTTGAAGTAGGTTGCCAAATTAACTTCTCTGGAGTGAGGAAAGCCATCTGGGAAGTTGTATTCAAGCTTGCTCCCAGGAATACAATTTGTTGGCAGGGTACCAGATGAGATTTTTTTTTTTTTCGTTTATGGTGTACCCCAGTGAGTTTAGAAGTTGCTTTACGAATGCCAGATGTTTTAATAGCAATTCCTGGCTTTCTCCCTGAATCAGACAATTGTCCAAGTATGGGTATATTTGAATATTTCTCTGCCTGCAAAATGCAATGGCTGGAGCTAGACACTTTGTGAATACCCTGGGCACAGTAGATAAGCCAAAGGGAAGTGCAGAGAACTGATAGCGCATGGAGCCTGCCCTGAAGCGTAAGTATTTCCTGCAAGATTCCCTTATTGGAATGTGTAGGTAAGCTTCCTTCAAGTCTAAGGTTGCCAACCAGGCATCTTTGCCTAGCATAAGAAGCAGCTGTTGAAGTGTTAGCATCTTGAATTTTGGAATTAAATAAGTATTTAGAATAGAGTGCGTCAGGAGCAGTCTTTTCTGGATACCAGTAAAAGTCTTGAATAAAAACTTTGTCCCTTTTCTTCTGCTGGGACAGGTTGAATAGTCCTGATACTTAGAAGAAAGAGAACCTGCTGTTGAGCCTCTGCCCACTGGTTTGGGGGTAGGTCTGACCAACCGTTTGAGGTTGGTAGGGTGTGGAAGTGGAATCTGTATCCTTGGGAAACTATGTTCAAAACCCATTTGCCCTAGGTAATGTGTTCCCAGTTTTTTGCGAGTAGTTTGAACTTTCCCCCCCAAGGGAGTAGCCAATTGAGCAGGGCTTGGAAGAGTTAAGGTCAAGTCATTGTGACATTTTTCTATAGGGGATGTCTTATTACTTCCAGCTTTGGAAGTGGGAGCCCCCCACTGCTTAGGTCTGTGTTTACCTTGAGATTAGCCTAGGTCGTCTGCTGTTCCTGGGTTTGGACTGAGAAGGCCTGGAGGAGACTGGAAAGGACCAATTCTTAGAAGGCCAATGCCTACTAAATCTGGGAGGCTGTACTTGCAGGAAATCTAACAGTTTGCATATATTTAGCTTTTTCCTCCATCTTTTTAAGAACAGCAGCTGCTTTGTTACCAAACAGGTAGTCTTGGTTTAAGGGAACATCCAGTAATTTAGCTTTAACATGATCTGGCAAATTTTGCTCCTTAAGCCAAGCACACCTTCTAAGTACAGACCCAGTGACAGCATCCCTGCAAGATGCTTCTAGAGTCAAAACCACATTGCAAAGTATGTTTACCAACTTGTTCAGCAGAATGCATAAAATCATGTAATTCGTTATGTTCAGCACAGTCAGGAATCATCATTTTCTGTTTAAGTAGTCCCATAATATGCTGCTGCTACTTTAACATATGAAACTGGCAATTTAAGGCCCTAATGGCCAAAGTAGCAGAACTGTATACCTTCTTCCCCCATCTGCCCAAGGCCCTGGAATCTCTATCAGAGGGGGGTAGGGTTTTTGGCAGCAGTAGCCTTAATGCCTTTTGGTCCTTGGGAAATGGTCTCTGGATCCGCAGTAGGATTCTTGAAGAGGAACTTGAAAGTCAGGTACTCCGTAATACCAGTCAGGTTTTCTGGGAGCTGGAGGTAGAGAGTCTGGGGCCAGGCTAAGTTCCAAGAAGGCATCATCTACAATGTCCAGAACAGGAGGGATAGCCAAAGGCCTGTGCTGAGGGAGGAATAAGAATTCCCTAAGCCTCTTTTTGGAGTCAGAGTAATCCTGGCTTTCCCAGCGGAAATGCTCCCTAAGAGAGTGCAAGGTTTTACCAAAAGAAAAATCTTCTGGAGGGAATGGAATCCTCAGCATCAGAATCTTCATAGGTGGATAAGGGCAAATCCTGGTAATCAGAAGAAACAGAAATTTCAGAATCCTGATCAGAAGAATCAGAAAGAAAATCAGTTCTAGTTCTCAGAGAGGGAAGGCTGGCTTCCCCTAATTAAAGTGATAAGGTCTTCAGCCATTCTAAGCATTTGTTTTTTTAGGCATATGGGCCTGACCATGCGGTTTGGACGTCGGTTTTCTAGGCATGGGTTGAGTTTTTGGCCTTGAAGAAGATGGTGTCGGTTTGAAATGCAAATCTGTAGGCCTAAAGACACCCTCAGAAGCCAGTGCCTGCACAGCGGCTCTGGACCCATCCAAGGTGGAGACAATCTGCAGGTTCCATAGTCGAAGAAGCTTCTTGCGGCATACCGGACTCTGAATGGGACTCAGTAGAGGCCTGTGAATCTGAAGTAGCGGGTATCAGGGGCTGGGAAAGTGCCTGAGTACTGGCAAACTGGCGACTAGCTTAATGGAAGCATCGTCGGCAGTTTTGGACCTATGCGGTCTATCTTTACGTTTTTTCAGAATGTCAGTAGTCAGATGGCTTACTGAAGCCATTTCTGGATAGTTAAACTGAGTACCAAAATAATTTGCTGCAAAAATAAACGGACTACGAATAGTTCAGGGGTTGAATAAGGCACAAAACTGGCAGTGAGGGACGTTGTGGTCTGGGCCTAAGCAAGGAATGCAGTATGAATGAAAATCTTTATGAGGTATTTGCTTTCCACAGGTAATACAATTATTAACTTTTACTGACATCAGTTAAGAGCAAGAAAAAGGATCCCCAACTGGATACTTAGCTTTTTTGAAGACTTCTGTTCCGAAACTCGAACACAAAAATTTCAGGAGTCTGCCGACAAGCACTTGCGAACTGCTTCTGCTTCGGGCACCGCACGGCAAGAAAGACTGGTGTAATGGTATCTGCTGCATGTTTTATACCCCTGATGACCTGATGTCCTGGAAGAAGAGACAGCATCCGAAGCAGGAATCCAAGACTGATATTCAGGCCAGCTGAGGGCTACCTGCAGGCAGATAACCCAAATGTAATGACTGCAACAGTGAAACACGAACATGTGGAAGTCGACAATGGGTACAATATCTATCACGCAGTGCGGGGATGCCTGCACTAATTCCAATCAATGTCTGATTCTGTTAACTACAAAGTGCAAAGATGATAGACTGTCTTCCAGAAGACAAGGAGTAGGAGACACAAACAGTGAGATATCAGACAGGAAACTCTTCCATTAAGACACATTTCTTCAGAGTTGGAGAAAAAAAATTTCCACACATTGAGTTTTACTAGCACGTTTATTGTATAAATACTTGTTCACACTTTTTCCCCCCCGATACTTTTCCCCCCTCTTCATCCCAACAGTCAAGCCCTCCCACTGCTGAATTATCACCCTATTCATCCCCTAGCAGTGGGGAGTACCCAAGATCCACTAGGTTGAAAGCATCCCAAAAATGTTTTTTTTTTTTTTTTTTTAAAGTATAGCCCAGCTCTCTTGAATGAGAGAACAAGTACCTGCATCACTATGGGGACTTAAAATGTTTCTCCTTATGAGTGCATACTGCTATGCACTTGCTTATGATGGACCCCCACCATGTGAGGGCATGAATTAAAAAAAATCTTCAGGATGTCCACAGCAACAATTTTGAGGTTTAGTGGCTGAACCTGCCCTACCTCAGTGTCAGTTTGGGATCAGCACACCCATCTCCTGCCAGCACCACTAATCTTTTGTCACCTAGACAGTAGTTAGGACAATTTCTCTGCAGCACTGGTGCTAATAACCTCTGTCGTTTGCACTACCTTTGGGCTTACTCAGCAAGCATATTTTTTTTTTTTTTAGCTAAGAAATCTTTCCTTGCAGTCTCCTTCCCTGACATTAGTCTTTTAGTTCATGTGAGAGGCCAAATTCATCTCCACCTGGGGCACAAGTCCTTTTCGTAAGACACCTAGACCCTCTCTGACATTTCAGAAATGGTTTTGGAAATGAGCAAAACCATCAGTAAACCTCCCACTTGCCAAATCTACTCTGTTGAATAGAAGAGGTTTTCCATATAGATGCAGAGTACTACATTTTAGTTAGTCTAAAACACCCAATTACCAATATTTGAGTACGTCATTCAGTAGCTGACTCTGCTTGCATCTGAAATGTGACCACTGAAGGCCATGACAGACTAGGGTAGGCAGCCCCTAAAAGATTATTTCTTAATCTTTCTATGAAGAATTTTTTTTTATTGGAATCGGATCTCATCAAGTCTTGAGAATTTAGCAGCTCTGAAAGTCACCTGTCGGGTGTGCACTGCTTTCATTTGCAGGGTTTCAACACTTTCAAAATATTTGTTCTTATCCATATATGCCAACCCTCCTTTCCTCCATAAAGGATAACTCAATTCACATCAAGTTCCTTTCAAAAAGTTATTTTCCTTTCCTTTAATTCAGTATCAAGAATGTTGCTAACAAAGTGTTTGTTACATTTCATGCCTGCACATGTTCCTATTTTGATTTTTACAAAATCTTACATTTTCAGTGTCTCACATATGTAAGGAATGAGGTAGATTCATCAAGTGTTTGCTACCATAACAGAGTAATTAGCTTAGGTTCATCAGTTCTTCCTGGAGAACCAATTAGTGTCATTGACTTTACCTGCAAAACCAATGTGTTAAGCCTAGATAATTACATGAACATTGTCTGCCATTGTTAACCAGCGTGACAACTCAAAATACAGTTCAGTCTGACAGCAGTTCTGTGCCCGAACAAATTTTAGACTTTTCAGATTTAAATAAACAAAACTCCACCCACACCAAGTTCATCACCATAAATGACTTGCCTTTCTGTTAACCCACGTGTCACATTTTTAAATTGATTTTCTACATTGCATTCTCTGTAAAACTGTATGTTAATTCCTTCCATTTGTCAGTATATATATATATTTTTTTTGTTCTGCAGACTGACCCAAGTTTTGCTGTTTGATAAAAATATACTTCCTTCTTTAGACTGTACAGATTTGAGCTCCCACTTAAGCCTTTGAATAAAGGATGTGTTTTTAGTGGCATGAAAAGAGTAGAACTTGTAACAGTTCTATGTATAAAATTTTCTGCTGATAAATACAAGACGTGAAATGTATAGTAAAAATGAAACAAGCTGTAATTAATTTGACCTGAAATGACAAGATGTACAATACTCTTAGAGGAAATTAAAATTTGTAAAACTCCAATTAGAAAATTATGTAAGGACAGGGCTAGCTAAAAACAGAACTCAATGTAAATCAAACTCTACTTAATTGAATCTATAGTTCCTGCATTTAAAATGAACAGTCAAGAGGGAGAAAGCTACTCTGAAACTTGAGTTCTTCAGGTTATGGTTCTGCCTGCTATTTCTTCTTGGCGTTCAGCAATTCTTTAGTTGAGAGGACTTAACTGTAGACAGATTATTTTCTTGTAATCTTTTGTTTGTTCTGCCTGTGCAAGTTCTTATTTCCCTGCATATTAACTTCCAGCTATAGTACTAATTTGTTTTTATTCACTTTTAAAAAGCTTGTTGTTGACTGCAATTAATATATTTATGTTAAATAGTATAAACTGGTAGCATCCACCTTTAATTACCCAGAATGTTTTACTACACAGTACCATTCATGTATATGGATTGTCAGTGAAACAGTAACTTGGAATACTCCAGTCAATCGCAATTGGTAGTAGTTTATTACCTTGGACCAGGATAGAAGACTGTAGAGGTGAAGAAAGTCATCTGCTTTCCCTGGAACTTCTGTGCACATGCATGTATTGTGCAAGAGTGACCACTGGAAGGCACCAAGTGATTAGAAATCTGTCTTAGGAGCCAGGCCAAACAAATTCCTTGTAAGCTTTTATTTATATAAACACTTTTATTAAATTATCACTTAAGACACAGACTTCATCCCACTCTATTATCTTTCTTGCTCAAATTATTTGCTTCCAATATCTTGGGTACTTTGCTGGGTTTCTCCAGTAAATTCCAGCCCTCCTCTTGCCTATTTTCTGTACCCCTACATGCAGTCATGCCTGTTAAAATCTTTCTCCATTCTTGTATTGGCTTAGTTCTTAGAATACTTTGCTACTTTATATATTCTGTATGATTTATCTCCTTAAGGATCTGCATCCAAAATCCCTCCCTCTATTTCTTAGATTTCCCTCTTGCTTCATCATCCCTTTCCACTTTGAATTAGACTCTTCTGCTTGTGTAACATAAATGAGCCTCAACTGTGTAGCTCTAAAATATCCATTCAAATCACGTAAACCAAAACCACATTGTTCTATTGGAAGGGTCAACTTTTCCCACTTAACTCTTACCCTGTTCCCCCTCCAAGATAAATACCTACAATTCTTTATTGCTCACAACTTTTCCTTGAGTTGATAAAAGGATGCCTGACCTCTGTACAAAACTAAAGGGACTAAACACATTTTCACTACTCATCTTACTATCCATAAATAAGTTTCTGGTTTTAATTTTTATATTATCTTTTTATTCTCTTCCCACATGTCCTTAGCTGCCACAACAGAAGCATTTTTTAATCCATACTCCTAAAAAAATTAATCTGATGTCCCCATAAATATGGGTATTGCGTAACCAATTTGTGTGGTGGTACATAATTTATGGCTATAGCCTTTATCATTAATTTTATACTGCAAAAAGACATGAAATGGTCACAAAATGTTTCACAACACTGCCATGCCCTTTTCTGGATTTATCAGGTACAAAACAACTACAAATAAAGCTAATTTTACTCGATTACCATACCAGTTATATCCTTGTATTTCTGAGCTCCTTATTTTCTTTGCCAATGGCTCTAAATTTAAAGACTATAAAAGGGAGAGACAGGACACCCCTGTCTGGTTGCACTGTTCAAACAGTTTATCTGAGAGGAACCCTTCCACTTTAATTCTTGCCTCCATTCCTTCATGTATCCTTCGAATTAACCTTATATCAGGGAATGCAAATGCTTCCAATGTCCTACTCAAAACCTGGGCTTCTCTGTCAAATGCTTTCTGTGAATCAATACCCACCAACAGACAGGCATTTTCTTACATTCTGCTTCTCTCTGGATCATCATTCTATTAATGCTGTCAAAGGATTGCCTCCCCTCCACAAAACTAGACTGATCCGAATCTATAAATTCTGGCAACACCTTGGCCATTCGTTTAGCTAGTATTGACTCTTTATAAATGTGGTTTAAAACAGAAACCATCTATATAAAGCAGAGTTCTAAAGGGTCTTTGCCATCTTTAGGTAACAGCCACCAGAGCTTTCTTCCAATATGTTGGCACATCCCCTCCTAAAATACTGTTAAAACATCCAGATCTTTATCAAACTCTTCTCCAATTTCCAAACTTCCACAGGAATACCATCTATTCCTGGAAATGCTTCTGAAGATGGTTTATATACCACTGTTTTTATCACATCATCTCATATGGTTACTGTTAGTTGAGTCTCGTCTACCTTTAACCTTGACATAATTGTCTTCCATAAATATTCCCATTTGTACTCGATTTCCAGAATATCCCTAAAACCTCTAGAGGATCTCTGGTTATTTTGTTATAGGTTTCCTAGGTTTGGCAACAACCCTTTCAATGTTCTGATGCCAAAGTCGTGCTAAATTTTTGTGCTCTGGAGTTATTGAAAAATAGTTGCTTAACTGCAATCTTTCTCAGCTCATGCATATTATCCAAATACTCCCTTATGTTCTGTTTAGCACTCTGCAATTGCTCCTCCTCTTGTTTTACAAGATTCCCCTTATTCTGTAATACCTAGCCCCTCAAAATAATTACTACTTAACCATATCTCTCACTTGAACTATTTTAAACTCCATTTTCATTTTATCCCAGTCACTAGCTATAACTTAAGATATTTCTATCTTCCGTAATAACTCAATTTTTTTTTTTTTTACTTCATTAAAGACTGCAGTGGTGGTGCTGCGGTTGCGTTGTCGCCTCATAGCAAGACGTTGTCCCATTCGATTCTCAGCTAGAGCATCTTCTGTGTGGAGGCATACGTGAATGGGGCATGCCTTCATTGAAGGTTGAGAGTCAGGGCTGGTAACCCGGTACGTAAAAATCCACTACCAATCATTAGTGGACCGGAGTTCTGCTGTGGTGACCCCTAACCGGGAAAAGCCGAAAGACCCAATCCTGCATTTTTTATCTTGGAATTTATTGGTGCATGAACATAGTTATCGGAGGTGTGTTGAATCTTTCAATTAAATGCACTCCTGTGGAATACAGCTTCTCTTTAGTCTAGCCTAGTTATTGTACCTTGGATAATTTTACTCATCTGACATTTGTTGACTGGGATAGTCCAGCAGCTAATGCTCTTTTTCAGCAGAAGCCTGGCAAGAAAAGGCAGACCATACAACTAAGCAAGGAAAATCACATGCTTGAAGTAAAATACAATAAAATAATTAAGCAAATGTCTATTTCAGTACAAGTAAGAGAAAAAAAACAGACATTTAAACTTAGTATGTATAGGAACAGGTAATAAAAACTGGCAAAAACAGTTGTGTTGTCATTGGACAATTGTACAATTCAAAGCAGGTTGTTTTATAAGTTACAGTAGGTGTAGACATTTAATATGAAAAAAAAATTGAAATTAGGATGCAGGTAGCAAGTTTCCAGAACTAGGAAATGGAGGAGCATGGATAGTAGTAGATGACTGTCTTCTCACAATGAGGTTAGCTTTGAGAAGGTAATTCAAGGAACAAGGAATGGAGAAAGAAATAGGTTCAAGTGGGATGATTGCAGTTACAGGACCAGTTGCTGTTTAGGTAATTTTTCAGTCACTGGTCTGAGCTTCTAAGGGATCAAGGGGGGAATGAGTTCAAGTGGGATGACTGCAGTGACAGGGCCAGGTGCTGTTTAGGTAGAGAGTTTTCTTGAATTCATGGACATAGGTAATATTTCTGAGGGTCATGGGAAACTTGTTCCATGAAAGCGCAGGAAAGTAGCTGTAGAGATTCTGTCCAATAGATTTTTTTTAGGTTTATGAATCTGTAAGAAACATTGGTCTGGGGATAGAGGGAGGTTATAGAGGGAGACATGTGAGGAGATGTTAGGCAGGAGGGGGGCTTGTTCAGGATAGTATGGATGATATGAAATTGAGTTAAGAGTTGGTTAGGAAACTCTAGCCAGCTGAGTGTCCAGAGTGTGACAGTGGTGTGATTTAGAAGGCAGATTAGCTGCAAATCTAGCAACTTTGTCATCAATGGTTTTGAGTTTGGAAAGTAGTGAGGAGTATAAGCTGAGATTTGTGAGCTGTAGAAGGTTAGGGAGAAGGTATGCTTGGGCGCGTGAGATTCTGGTGCAAGGAACCTTTTGTTTCTATAAAGTAGCCAGAGTTTTTGGTGGATTTTCTTGATACATTGAAGTACATGGAGATCAATTTTAAGTTGGTCTATGATTGCTCCAAGGAGCTTGGTGTGGGTTTCAGCTAGGATAGTAGTGTTAAGGGAAGAGATGGTGAATGAGAATTTAAGAAGGTAGAGGGATTTTGGGAGGAAGAGAAGTTCTTTTGTCTTTTTAGGGTCAAGTACGAATTGGTTGTTAGAAAGCCACGTTTCAGTAAAAGATGTTTTTGTCAGGGTGAGCAGGTCAGAGGGGTTGTCAGCAATGGAAATGATTGCAGAATAGTGTGCATACTGTGCAAGAGATGACTAAGGACAGGATGTGTGAAGTTGGTTAGTAAAGATGTTAAAAAGAAGAGAGCCTAGACATGAGCCTTGTGGGGTGCCCATTTTGATAGGGAGAAAGGAAGATAGAGCAGAAAACTATTGAGAATGTTTGGGGTGGAGCAAGAGTGTGTCAAAGGCTTTGGAGAGATCTAAAGAGAGGCAGGACACTAGCTTATTGTCTCTGGCTAAGGAGATGGAGTTAGTAAAGGAAATAAGTGTAGTAGTTGTGCTGTGGTGGGGGCGATCAGTTTTTCTTGAGTGAGATAAGCCAAGATTTGTTTATGAACACAGTGCTCAAGAATTTTCAAGGGGGGAGAAAGTATGGCAATAGGTCGATAATTAGATCTATAGAATTTCCACCTTTGTGGATAGTGGTATGGAATTTTTTTCCCAGAGAATAGGGATAGTGGATTCACTGATACAGCGGTTTATGAGGATGGAGACAGGATACGCTATGGAGTTAGCAGCAGCCTTTAGGAAGAGAGATGGTAAGTTATCAGCTGTTGGGAAACATGGTTTAAGTTAGAGAAGCTTTTTTAATGTAGCTGGTTGGAACAGGATTTAGTGAGAATGGGCAGTTTTGTAGTAGGGTTGGTGGGAGGTGAATGGTTGGAAGTTTGCATAAGTTTGCTGATGGTATCTATAAAGTATGAAGTGAACACAGATAAAGTTTCTTGGGGTGTGTTATTGGGACAAGGGTTGGGAGTGGAGGGACTCCCTGGCTGGAGCATTTGGCTGACAGTATTCCAGAATTTTGGGGGGTTTCTGGGTTCTGTAGTTTGGGGTGGGTGGTAGTTCTTTTCATCAATGTTTGTGTGTTTTTTGGTCAGATTTCAGAGTCCCCTAGATTTTTGGTAGAGTGAGAGATTTGTTCTTTGTCCAGAGTTTCCAGGCAGAACCTCTGTTTTGGATAAAAGACAGAGTAGAGTTGGTGAGCCAAGGAGAGCACCATGACTGGACTCTGACAGTTCTGGGAGAGGCAAGGGAGTTCAGAGTGTTTAGGAAGACTGAGTTGCATTAAAGAACAGCTTCATCAAGAGGTAGGAATGAAGGTAAGGACCAGTCAATAGTGGTGAGGCAATTATTGAATATATCAGGGTTGAAGTGGGTTAGCTTTCTACATTCTTTAAATTTATGAAGTCTAGAGAGGCGAGGGGAGAATATTTGGACGTGTATAGGGGAGTGGTCACTAATTGAGTCTGGTAGGGATTCAGGGTTGTGATAGAGGTTAGAATTGGGGACAAGAATCCAGTCAAGGATAGAACTGGTATTTGGGGGCTTATGAAGAAAACTGGGAGAAGAGATAAGCTGGGTGTAGCCATATAGGTTTATGGTAGTGGTAAGGGAGTTGGAGATGAGGGAAGCCAATTGATGTTAGCATCGCTTAGTATTATAGTTTCATTAGGTATATTGTTAGACATCCAGTGGATAATCTGTTCTAATTAGGGTATGTTTTCTCCAGGGGCTAAGTAGATGGTGACTATAGTTAGGGTTTTATGGTTAGGTTTGCAATAGTGAGTTCAACTGGGTGAAAAAAGGGGGAGGGTTGGTTAGGGGGGATAAGGTTAGGTCATCCGAGTACATAATGGCAATGCCTCCACCTTTTCTGTGTATTCTATCAAAGTGTAGAATATTGTAACTGAGGGGGGGGGGTTCATTGGGGGGGTGTTTGGTTTGGGGCATGTTTTAGAATAACTATGTTGGGGGACTATTGGGCATCCAAGACGTTCTTATCTTAAGAATGCTGTGAATGTTGATAGAGTAAAATGAGAGATGCTTGGGACTAAAGTTAGGTAGCTGCAGGAGTGTGTGTAGCATTGGTAGGAGTTTATAATTTCAGGTGTGGGCAGGGGTTGGGGTGAATGTAACCAAGAGTTGAAGGATGTTGCAAGGGTGTAGGAGAAATGATATGGGGTAGGGTGAGAAATTTTTCATTTTGTGACATGGAGAGATCTTTGGAGACAATTTTGTTTTGGAGAGAGTGAATTCAGTACTGCAGAAGAATGTGGGTGATATGGGAGAGCAGTAGTGACTATAGGTGTTTATAGTGTAGCAAGAGGAGGTAGGAGCGTTGGGATGTAGGTTTAGCAGAGTGTGATATGAGGTGAGGTTAGATGGAAGTAGAAGAAAGGCTAAGAAGAGAGGGAGTAGCATATTGAAGGGTTAAGAGTATATGACAGGGTGGTAAGAGTGTGACTGAGGGAAGGGACGTGGGATTAGTATGTTGGAGGCAGGATGGGAGTAGTGAGTGGTGTGGAGTTCATAGGTTCATAGGTTCATACTAGGCTATCTGCCCGAGGGCATTTATAAGCCTAGCCCATTGTTTTGTGGCTTACGCCACCCCTTTAGTATGGGGAACTATACCCATTATTTTGCTGTGCCTCTGTCGAGCAGTGACACTGAGGTAATTCCTGGGGTATATCTGCGATCTCCCATCCATTGGTCAAGATTTCTCTTGAACAAGGCCAGCGAGGTGCTCTGCCTCACATGTACCGGGATTTTGTTCCACAGCATAGGGAGTCTTTGGGTGATGAATCTATCCTCCAGCACGTCCTATTAATAGCCGTGTCGAGGTTTAAGTCTCCGCCCTTGTGGCTCTGATGGATCTAGATTTTTGAGGTGAAGCATATTCATCAAATCTGGGTTTGACATGGCCTTGTATGTTAGGCAAAGGTCACCTCTGAGCAAGCGGTGGCGACTAAATAGGGCTGGAGTTCTTTCTGTCGGGAAGCAGAGGACAGTTTTTTGAACCCTTTATCCTTTTGGTGAGGAACTTTGTGGCCTCTCCAGCTGCTGCAAGTGTCGGGTCAGATACATTCCGAATGGGGCATTGTACTCAATCATTGGTCTGATGAGTGATGAGTAAAGGGAGACTATGACCTCCCTTGATCTAGATGAGAATCCCTTCATGATAAGGTGGGCAATGTAGAAGGACTTCCTAACTACTTTAGCTACATGGGTGTCGAATGACAGACTACTATCAACCTGGGTCCCCAGGTCCCTGATAACTTCTTCTGTGCTCAGTGGATTGCCACCTATTTGGTAGCTAGGGTAACCTTGTTTTTCCCGAAGGGTATGACTATGCATTTTTGGCATTTAACTTTAGGCCGTGGCTCTGGCACCAGTTATCCGCTTTCTGTGAGACCCTTCTGAAGGATATCTGTGTCAGATGTGTTTTCTACTATGGCCAGTTTGCAGTCATCTGCAAACTTTGTCAGCCATAACCCTCCTGTGTTTGCTTGTACTTCGGAAAAGTAGATGCCAAACAAGAGTGGGCCCAGGACTGAGCCCTGTGGGACACCACTTGTGACAGGCTTTGAGTCTGACATGGCGCCAGCAACTCTGACCCTGTGGGTTCTGTCACTCAGCCAGTTTGCAACCCATCTTGTGATGTATGGGTTAACATTTAAGCTGATGAGTTTTTCAATGATACCAGAGTGGGGTATTGTATCAAGGCCTTAGCCAGATCGAGGTAGGCTGTATGGACTGCCTTTCCCTCATCAATGGCTTTGTTGACTGTTTCAAAAAGTCAACCAAGTTTAAAAGGCATGATCTGCCTTTGACAAAGCCAAACTGGGTTGGATCCAAAGTCTGCAAATTCCCTATGTCTTTATTTATGAGGTCCATTATGATCCTCTCCATGGCTTTGCAGATAAGGCTTGTCAAGCTAATGGGCCGGTAATTTCCAGGGTCTGTGGAGGCACCGCCTTTGTGAAGTGGGACCACAGTTGCAGTGCGCCACTCCTTGGGTGCGTATCCAGAGGTAAGACTTTGATTAAACAGCTGTCCTAGCTGTGGGTTTAATTCCTCATTGAGTTCGTGGAGCACACAGCCGGGGACACCATCGGGTCCCATGGATGCTGTGTTTTTTGCTTTGGAGAGAGCAGTTCTCACTTGGGCGCTGGAGATGTTTGGGGGGCTGCACTCATTTGGTATAGATATCTCTCCTTTTGAGGTGGAGGGTGGGGAGAAGTTTGCACTGAACCTGTCAGCCAGTATGTTGGCAATGTCTGTAGGATCAGTAATCTTCACATCATTTTGAACTAGTTCTGAGCATATCTGGGAGTTTCCTCCTAGGTTTCTAACATAGCTAAAGAAGGCCTTATGATTGTCTTTTGAGTCTTTAGCTATTTTTCTCTCGAAATTTGCTTTGGATGATTTTATGAGAGCTCTTAGTTTTTTACTTATAGTGATCAAGGGTGTCTTACCTTTTAAGGATTTTGCTCTATCTTGTAGTAGCTTCCTCCTTTTGTTGTAGAGTTTGTTTATGGCTGGGGTCCACCAGACTGACGCTTGCCTTTGGTACAAAGAGTCTTTGTTTTGCTTGGGATTGCCTTATCCATGCAGTCCTGCAGGTGCTGGTAGAAGGCGTTTGTAAGTGATTCAGCGGCTTGAGTATTGTTTTCCCTGCTCGGGGCCTGAAAGGAGACCACACTAGTCTTTAGAAGTGTGAAGTCGGCTTTTGAGAAGTTCTTTACTGTGTTCTTTTTTATTTCAGGTGGGGTGGGATGAGGACCTCCAGCGAGATTAGTTTGTGATCTGATCTCACCAGTGAGGGGTATACTTCCGGTGTTGAACATTGTGCTCCCATGTTCGTGATGATGAGATCAAGTATGTTATCTCCTCTTGTGGGGATGGTGACTAGTTGTTCCATGGCATTTGAGTTTATGAATTCCAGGAACTTTTGGGCTAGGGTGTTTGAGCTTGAGTAGTGTTCCCAGTCTATATTAGGGTAATTGAAGTCACCTAGTATGATGGTGTTTGGTGATACATTTATCCCTCTAGTGTTTTCAGGAAGGCCATGTGAGTTTCCTGAGTTTGTGAGGGTGGCCTGTAACATGCTACAATTTGCAGAGCAGTCTTGCCTATGGTTAATTGCACCTGGATGGTCTCCGATGCATCGTGCTTTGCCACCAGTCTTGAGGTGTGGGTGTCCTTGATGAATATGGATACCCCCCCTCCTTTCTTGGTATTGTCCGGATTTTGGGTCCGGAACGCATGATATGAGGTAAAACCTGATAGCGCTGGGGTGCTCTCAGGAGCCTTGAACCAGGTTTCTGTCACAGCACAGACATCGATGTTCTCCATACTAAGAAGGGCCTCGAGTGCGTGCATTTTGAGATTTAGACTTCTGGCATTGAGCAGCATTACCCTTAGTTTTTTTCCTTTTTTGTGTTCTATGGTGGTAGGTTTAGAATTTGAGCCTTGCCTAAAAAAGGCACTATGGGGGTGGCAAGAGCCTTTGCCAATATCCGGAATCCCAGGGGTGACAGGTGCAAGCCGTCCCTTGCGAAGCAGCGTGGCTTGTCCAGCATGTCATCCCAGGCAGACAGATACTGGATCCCCTTTGAGTGTAGAGACACCTTAGACAAGAGGAGTAGGATCTGTTTGGGTGAGGTTGAGAGGAAGGTGAAGTGCAAAGTGGGTGGGAATGGGCATTAGGTAGGGGAGCACAGTGAACCTGAGTGTAGCAAGGGCAAATTAAGTGGGGCTGCACTGAGCAACAGCAGCTCAGGAGAACCAATCAATAAGGAGAGAAGTGAAGGCAGAGCATAAAGTAAAGTTATTCAGGAAAAGAAAAACTTTGCAAAACCGGGGTAGTTCAGAGTAAACAGAAGTTAGATATCAATACTTACACTGTCATTCCAGATGCAAGGATTGTGCTGACAAATGAGGGATAGAAGCATTACACATATACGATTATATAAATCAAGCAGGTACTTGTGGAAAGAAGATAAGTGGGGTAGGGCACAACAAGAAGACTATAAACTATTTGTCAGAGACAGGAAGCGGAGGGTGAGTTCTGGTGGTAAGGTACAGACGAATTACAATATTAAAAAGCCAGATAGAAATTATGTTACACAGACATACTTTGCTTCACTTGGGTGGCTTAGGGTAATTTGTAGGGCATATATAAATTGTGTCAAGAAAGCCTACTGATGAATTCAGGTCTTCCATACCAAATATTTTCAAAAACTTCTTTAGAAATCTACTCTGTTAAATTGTCCCTTCTAGGTCCCACTACATCCTCAATATAGCAAATTAAATTCCAGTCCCCACCTACAAATATTCCCTGCTGAAAGCAGATTTCTCCCAAAATTTTCTTAAGATCCATAATAGCAGTTTACAGTGGAATATAAACACATGCCATTGTAATCCCCCTCCCCTACCAATACCCCCTTATTACCACAAATCTACCATTTTTGTCTTTTTCCCCTCACCTATCACTATTCGAGCCCCTCTAGCAATTAGTATAATTACTTGCCATTTCCTCTGTCCCAGATATTCTGCTGAATATCCATTGTGAAATTCTCTGTTAAATTCACATGCTCATTTCTTCCCAAATGTTTCCTGCAGGATTGCTATTTGCACCTTACATTTTTTAATATACTTCAATATTCTTTATAACCGTAAGGTCAATCACATTCAGGATATGGACAGCACAGCCATCACATTAAAAAACTATTGCTCTGCCATTACAAAGATGTGTCTGGAGCATTAGTACCCGGGCCACTGCTGAAAACTGGCCTTGCTCCAAGTCAGACTTTCCCAGTTAACAAATGTAAAATAAATAAAATATACATGACAACTTAAAAAAAAAACAACTATGTACTCACCATTAAGTTCCATCTGTGTTGTCTGTTTTCATTCTGCCTCACAAAGGAGTTCTGAATCTGAGGTCAGATCAGACTTGGCCATTACTACAGCTCATGAAAATGAGCTTGCTCTCCCCTATCCATAATGCAATATCCATAGCTTTAGAGACAGAAAAAACACAGGCCAAAAAAGGACATTTGTATTTTATATCATAGAATTTATCTGCAAAGCAAAGACTAACTGTTCTTGACAAAGGGAAACTGGTTATGACTAGGTTAGAATAACACATACAATCCCAGGTTTAGAGATTAGCCCTCAAGATCTGGGGAAATCTCTTGTCCTCACATTCACCCCCATGCAGAAAAAAGAAGGGGACAGAGGGATGGGTATGGGATGGGTATGTGAGGCTGAATTAAAACAGACAACACAGATTGAACATTATGGTGGGTTAATAGGTTAGTACTAGGCCAACTGCTCTTGTGAGCCATTTTAAGCCTAGCCAATTATTCCCTGTGAGATTCAAACCCTGTACCTTGTGTTTGTAAGGCAAACACCTTAACCATTAGGCCACCCTCCCAACCTGATAGTGAGTACACAACTAGCTGAGGATGCCAATTTTCATTCATCCTCACAAATGGGACAGAGTCCCTAGCTACCTGAGCTCTGGGTCCACCCTAAGGAACGATATACCAGAGAACAGTCGAGCGAAATACTGATCTACCTCTTGAGCAAAATATAATTTGTAATGATTGATAAAAGTGTGTGGATTTGACCATGTAGTAGCTGCAGAAATATCTGAGGCTCTCGACTGAGAAACCAAGGATGTCGCCACTGTTCTGATGGAATAAGCCTTTACTGGTTTCTGTAGAGGAACATTCAAAATTGTGTAAGCCAAATTAATGCATGCTGTTATCCACTTGGCTATAGTCACTTTAACAGGTTGGCCTAATTTTTGATGTGCAAAGGAAACAAATAGTTGGTCTGATTTTCTGAAATCTTTAGTCCTATGCAGATAGTAGCATGATTGCCTATGGACATCCAGTGAGTGAAGAAGAAATTCTCCCTTAACATAGTTTAGATAAAAATACTGGCAGGCTGATGGCTTGATTGACATTGGTTTCTGACACCACCTTCAGTAGAAAGGAGGCATTGGTCCGTAAGGATACCCTTTTCCTTGTGAAAAAATTAGATAAGGGGGTTCAGAAGATAAGGCCTGAATCTCTGAAACGTTCCTAGTACAAGTTATGGCTACTAGAAAGGTAGTTTTCCATGAAAAATTTTAATGTACATTTGGCTGCCAGTTCAAAGGAAGTAGCAGTTAAAGCCTGACGTACAAAGGAAAGGTCCCAAAGAGGTATGGGATCCTTCAAAGGGGGTCTCAGGAGAAGTGTACCTTTCAAAAATACTTTACACATTTTGGCAGATGCCAATGAAGAATTTGAAATTCCAACATAAAAATTTGAGATAGCTGCTAACTGAACCTTAAGGGTAGAAGCACTAGCACCTTTGTGAAACAATTCTGCAAGGTACTGGAGAACTGTATAGATGGATGCTGTGAAAGGCTCTGTCATGTTGTTCAGCCCAGATAAACCTTTGCCATTTGTGCCTATATAATTTCCTCATAGGTTTATGGGAGGATAAAATGGAAAGGACAGGGGAAGACTAGGTAGACTAGGGGATATTCAGTTATTTTTTTAGATTTAACATTAAAAGGAAATGTTGAACAAGGAAAAATGAACACTAGTATACATAGAAAATTTGGTGATGGTGGACAATTTTTGGATGGACGTAGTTGCCATCCGGCACATATTGTGAATTCTTTACCATATGGGGAATTATTGAGAGTTAGCAGGCTTTGTAATGAGCCCATTACCTTAGAGAGAGAAATTTTAAATTATTGTTGGATGTTTAGAAATAGGGGATATACTGTAGAAGTAATTAGAAAAGCCTTAGAAAAATTATGCTTTAAAGAAATGGATACTAAAAATAAGAATCAATATAATAATAATTCATCTCATGAAATATCAAATCCAACATGTAATAAAATGTATTTTGTTACATCATATAATGTACTCTCTGATATAGCAGCTATAAAATATTATTGGCCATTTTTGAGAGAAGGAAGATATAAATTGAATAACGTGTGGCATTCACATCTGATTTCTTTTGAGAGGACATAATCTAAAGGATATGTTAGTTCATGCTAGTTTCTCTTTACCGAGCATTAATATAAGTTATGAAATTAGTAGGGTGGGTACCAGGGCATGTGGAAATTGTTTTGTTTCTCCATTTGTAGTGAAATATTTTGATAAAATTAATGGTATAAAATATAAACCAGTAATAGAGTATACTTGTAATGCAGTGGGTATTATTTATGCTCTTAAATGCCCATGTAATTTATTTTATATTGGTAAAAGTAAGAGGTCTTTCAAGGTTAAGCTACAAGAGCATATTAGTGATATTAAGAATAGAAAGCCCTGTAGCCCTTCATTTTAATGAAATGCATGGACGATCATGTGAAGGTTTAAAAGGCAGTATTTTGGAACAAGTTTCAGCAACAAACACAGTTTGTTTAAAAAATAAATTATTGTCCAAGGAAGCAGTTTTTATTTTAAAGTATAACACTAACTCCTGGTGGATTAAACCAAGATGTAATTGGAAGTTTTTATTGTAAAGTGTTGATAAAATTGGTTAATTGTTTTATTGGTGGATTTTATTGTAATTGATGTATCTTTATAAGAGATTTTTTTTTCTGTTTGCATTATCTCCTGGAAGGCTGATAAGCCGAGGCACTAGAGAAGTTCTTGTGTGTTTTAATAAAAGGAAAAATCTACTGGCTTTGTCGTTTGGATTAATTTTGCTTCTACAGTGTGGTTTGGATATTTACATGGTCAGTGACTCTTCCTTTTTACAATTGCCCCATATGTTTCGGGAAGAAGGAACTGAATGTGGACAAAACCATGGAACAATTTCTGGGACCATCCAGAGATGTCCGAGAAGTGAGAGAAATGCAATTGGAAGGTATTTCTGGTTCCAAAAGTAATGAAACTGTTAAAAATTGGGAACGGATCCTAGGAGAAGGGGGTAACAGAAGACTACATAACCCCTTTCAGTGCATAGGTCAACCCAATGTGGCTAATGTTTCAGTGGAAATACAATGGTCATTAAATTCTCTTGAGAAAATGTTATTTAAAGAGAACTCATTGCATTTCAACATTTTGAGTTTACGACGTTATATTGACTTAGATATAACACCGAGGGTTACGTTTCGTTAAAACACCTACAACCCCTTTTGATGTTACTGATGCCATTGATAAACAATTTGAAGTTAGGTGGGCACAGGCGGCTCACAAATGTGTAATGGAATGGTTACACATTATCGAAAGAGACATTGTGAAACAACATAAAATAAAGATATACAAATCTATTGTAACAATTTGACTGCACAATTTAATTCTGAACAGTTTAATTCAATATTAGGCAGTTATAATGTAAAATTAGAAGAAGTTTCTAATGATATTATAAAAAGGAAAATTAATAAGCTTGAAAGAGACATTCGTGATTATAACAGCGGCGATGCCTTTAAGAAATTGGTTCAGTGGAAACAACAGAAGCGGCAATGAGATAACTGAACCAATTTGAAACATAGTGTTTCTTTTGTATATTCTGAAGCAATCAGCAGCATGGGCGAGTCAGAAGAAACAGCGAACTTTCCCTCATTACCTAGGGAACAGGATCCTGATTATTTGCAAAACAATTTTCAAAATCAGAGAGACCATTATGTGAGGAAGAGAGGACATACAGACAACTATAGAGATGGACATCAGAGGTATGATAACCTCCGAAAACGGACTAAATATTGATGTTTGTAATGTGCTGTTATCATAGGAAAATGTTGTAGAAAATATAGAATGTAGTTCTGTTATGAATTTATCAGGTCACAGTTTAAGTGAATATGAAATGGCTGTACTAGGCTGTGGCCTAAAATATATACCTACAGCACTCCCTAGAAAGCATGTTACTTATATTGAAATTTTTCAATTGATACGCAAGTTACATTTATCTAATTATTTTGAAAAGAATGTGTTTATGCAAATAGAAAGTGATCAAAGTGATTCAGAATCAAGTGAAAGCTTTTTTACATGTGACTCATTTTGTTTGGATTGTGATGAAACAAATGCTTATTGTTTAATAGACACTACAAAAGTACCAGTTAGAAGTACTTTTATTCCGCCTTTTAGACATGAGGGAATTTCTCACTTTTCAGCCATGGTACATCACTCAGTGGATGATCTTTTTTGACGTTTAGAAGGAATAAAAGTGCTGTAAACTATAATTTAAGCAAAAGAGAGTGGTTGGATTTACAAAGTTTAAGTAAAAGGAACGATTTAGTCATTAAATCCTCAAATAAGGATAATAAAATAGTGGTGTTGCACTTTTTACAATATTTACAAATGTGTATGAATCATTTGAACTTAAAGTGTACAAAATATCTAGTATTACAGAATATGAGCAAGCTATAACAAATTTCAGAGATATTATAATGAAAGGCTATAGACTTGGATATTTGTCCAAAAAGGACATAGATGTTAAATTTAACACAGACAAGTGCACCATGGCTAAATTTTATTGTTTACCTAAGGTGCATAAAGATTTAGTAAACCCACCTGGTCGTCCTATTGTGGCAGCTACCAATTACTTTTTACACAACATTGGAATCATGCTACATTATTATTTATCTAAATTTGTGATAACTTTAGAGTCCTATATTAAGGATTCTTTTGATTTTTTAGATATAAACATGTGACATGGGAGGAAGAATGTTATTGGATAGTACTGGATGTTGAGAGTTTATATACCAGTATTAGACATTCAATAGGTTTAGAAGCTCTTGAATTTTTTTTGGCAAATAGTCCAATGTCAAATTACATTATAGAATTCATTTATTTTAGTTTAGTTGATAATTATTTTGAATTTAACCAGGTAGTATACCAGCAAATACAAGGTATGACTGTGGGGGCACCTTTTGCCCCATGTATGCTAATCTGGTTATGGGTTATTTTGAAGTTACTTTTTTGTATAGGTTAGATTTTTTTTAAAAAATATGTGATTCATTATTTTAGATTTATAGATGATTTAATTTTTTTGTGTAAAGGAGGCATGGACTTTATAACTAATTTTGTGAATTTGTTGAATTCTAACCAATTAGGTTTAGAATTTGAAGGTTTACAAAGTGGAAATTCAGTTATTTTTTTAGATTTAATATTAAAAGGAAATGTTGAACAAGGAAAAATTAACACTAGTATACATAGAAAATTTGGTGATGGTGGACAATTTTTGGATGAACGTAATTGCCATCCGGCACATATTGTGAATTCTTTACCATATGGGGAATTATTGAGAGTTAGCAGACTTTGTAATGAGCCCATTACCTTAGAGAGAGAAAATTTTAATTCTTGTCAGATGTTTAGAAATAGGGGATATACTGTAGAAGTAATTAGAAAAGCCTTAGAAAAATTACGCTTTAAAGAAATGGATACTAAAAATAAGAATCAATATAATAATAATTCATCTCATGAAATATCAAATCCAACATGTAATAAAATTTATTTTGTTACATCATATAATGTACTCTCTGATGATATAGCAGCTATAAAATATTATTGGCCATTTTTGAGAAGGAAGATATAAATTGAATAATGTGTGGCATTCACCTCTGATTTCTTTTAAGAGAAGACGTAATCTAAAGGATATGTTAGTTCACGCTAGTTTCTCTTTACCAAGCATTAATATAAGTTATGAAATTAGTAGGGTGGATACCTGGGCATGTGGAAATTGTTCTGTTTGTCCATTTGTAGTGAAATATTTTGATACAATTAATGGTATAAAATATAAACCAGTAATAGAGTATACTTGTAATGCAGTGGGTATTATTTATGCTCTTAAATACCCATGTAATTTATTTTATATTGGTGAAAGTAAGAGGTCTTTCAAGGTTAGGCTACAAGTGCATATTCGTGATATTAAGAATAAAAAACTAGAAAGCCCTGTAGCCCTTCATTTTAATGAAATGCATGGAGGGTCATGTGAAGGTTTAAAATGCAGTATTTTGGAACAAGTTTCAGCAACAAACACAGTTTGCTTAAAAAATAAATTACTGTCTAAGGAAGCAGTTTTTATTTTAAAGTATAACACTAACTCCTGGTGGATTAAACCAAGATGTAATTGGAAGTTTTTATTGTAAAGTGTTGATAAAATTGGTTAATTGTTTTATTGGTGGATTTTATTGTAATTGATGCATCTTTATAAGATGTTTTTTTTTTCTGTTTGCATTATCTCCTGGAAGGCTGCTAGAGAAGTTCTTGTGTGTTTTAATGAAAGGAAAACTCTACTGGCTTTGTTGTTTGGATTAATTTTGCTTCTACAGTGTGGTTTGAAGACTAGGTAGACTGCCTGGCTATCATGGGAATTGGAGAAACCATGCAGTTAGTTTGAGATTTGTTAGAGTCAATCCTGTTGGATGCAACAGACTGTCTGAAGTCGGATCCAGAATCCATGCTGGAGCTAGGAGATGAGACCATAGGAAAGGGAACCATATTTGTCAAGACCAGTATGGTGCAATGAGGATTATCCTGGCCTTCAGTCTGGATGCTTTTAGTAAAAACTTGGGGAATCAAGAGAGTTGGGGGTAGGCATATGAGACCAGGGAGCCAATTGTGTAGAACAGCATCCCATGGGGACACCCCCATTAGGGCGATTAGGACAAAGAAGCTGCAGTATTTGTTCAGAGGGGATACAAATAGGTCACAGCAGGGTTGACCCCACTCAAAAAATTATTTTCACTACTCGGTGGTTGAGGGACCACTTGTGAGGCAACAGAATGAAAACTGCTGAGCTTGTCCGCAATCATGCTGGACTTCTTCAGAATGTGCATTGCTACCAGAAAGCAATTGACGGCTATCGCCCACTGCCAAACTCTGAGGGCTTCTCAACACAGAAGGTAAAAATCTGGTTCTTCCTTGTTTGTTGATATACCCAATGACAGATATTTTGTCAGTTTGAATTGCAATCGTTCTCAGAGGAAGGGAGCCTTCAAATGTTCATGGCGCTAACAGCACCGCTCTCATCTCCAGGACATTTACATGCAAACTGGCCTCTTCAGGGGATCAAGTGCCTTGAAAAAGAAGTTATGCCTTACCATAAAGTTCCATCTGTGTTGTTGATTTTCATTCATTCATTACCACTGAATCGATCCCATGGAGGCCAATTTTATCACTGCCCTCAGAACAGAGCCAGCCTTTTACCAAGCTCATGCCAGCCCTAAACTCGCACTAAGATTTTACCCACAATGCCCTCCTCCCTGTTGCCTTGGATTGAGTTTGCCAGATATCAGTAAAGCAGAGACAGTCTCTGGTCAGACTAAACCTACTGAACAGCCAAAGGACCCAATGCAATCCCCCAGGAGCCTTTGGAGGGGGAAGGAGGGTGGGAAGTAATGAATGAAGGAAGATCAACAACACAGATGGAACGTTATGGTAAGACAACTTCTGATGTTAATCTTCATTCATTCCTTACCACTGGGACAGAGTCCCCAGCTCCCTTTGTTCCTGGGAGGCCCTTATGGAAGGATGTTCCTGATTACCACTGAACCGAAGGATGCTCTTCCCCTGGAGGCCAAATTCAATTTGTAATGAGTGATGAAGGTATGAGGGTTGGCCCAAGTTGCGGCTGCACAAATGTCATTCAAGGAGGCTCTTGCATGAAAAGCCACAGAAGTGGCTACTGATCTGGTATGGGGCAGAAACATATCACTTTTGTCATAAATGAACATGATGCAATTTCTCAACCATTTGACTAAAGTACCTTTTGAGACAGGACACCCCATTCTGGATCCTGAAAAGGCTACAAATAATTGGTCTGTTTTCCAAAAAGGTTTTGCTCTGTCTAGATAAAAATGTAGATGTCTATGCACATCTAATGAGTGGAGACAATATTCCCCTCTATTAGAGTAGTTAGGAAAAAATACTGGTGGGTCAATTGTCTGGTTAATAGATAGTTCTGAAATTACCTTGGGCAAGAAAGATGGGCTAGTTCGTAGTGATACTCTGTCTTTATGAAAAGTCATGTAGGGGCGTTTGATGCACAAGGCTTGAAGTTCTGATATGCGCCTGGCTGACGTAATGACCATGGAAAACAATGATTTCCAAGATGGAAACTTTGGGTCACAATTTGAGGCAGTTTCAAAGGGAGGTCCTGTTAGAGATTGCAATACTAATGAAAGATCCCAAAGTTCTATTGGTTCTCTGAAATGTGGTCTAACATGGATAACTTTTAGTTATGTACTCACCATAACTTTAGATGTTTGGGATCCATCTCGCCTACATTCTGTACTGATGGGCTCAGAGCCGATCCCTCGGCTCCAACTCGGCACGCTTATGCTATAGAGCAAGGCCTCTTATTGGCTGAGCTATCTTTATCCCAGGATGCACCACCACTAATCCCCCAGATCTTGTTTGTCCGCATTCATGCACACATGCACAACTTGTTTATATAACATTGTAAGATGTTTCAAGATGAAACAACAGGTTTCGGACCTTCTGATATCCTCTGATCTCCAAGGAAGGGGGAAGGAGGGTGAGTTATTAGGAATGTAAGCGAGATGGATCCCAAACATCTAAAGTTATGGTGAGTACATAACTAAAAGATGTTATGTGATCCTATCTCGCCTACATTCTGTACTGATGGGACAGCGTCCCTAGCACCTAAATCCCGGGTGGCTCATTGGAAAACACTCCTGAGCACTGTGGAACCAAATGAAGCTCGTCCTCTAGATGCCACATCTAATTTGTAGTGGGAAATAAAAGTGTGCGGGAAAGACCATGTAGCCGCAGCACAAATGTCACTAATAGCAAGCTTAGAATGAAATGCTATCGAAGTAGCCATAGCCCTTGTAGAATGAGCTTTGATAGAGGCGGTAAGCTCTTTGTTAGAATAAAAATAAGCTTGAGTAATACAGTCCCTGATCCATTTGGCAATAGTGACCTTTGTGACAGCTTTGCCCAATTTATTGTCTGCAAAGGATACAAACAACTGATCTGTTTTCCTTGTTTGTTTGGTCCTATCTAAATAAAAACGTAACTGTCTGTGGACATCTAGTGTGTGGAATATGAACTCCGCTTTGTTAGAGTATTTTGGGAAAAAAACTGGAAGCTCTAACGATTGCTGTAAGCAGAAACTAGAACAAACTTTAGGGACAAAGGAAGGATTTGGCCTAAGGGATACTCTGTCTTTGTGAAAAACCAAGTACGGGGGTTTTACTGACAAAGCCTGAAGTTCTGACACTCTTCTGGCAGAAGTAATCGCCACCAGAAAGGCTGTCTTCCATGATAGAAACTTTAAATCACATGTAGCTGCCGGCTCAAAGGGGAAAGA
This sequence comes from Protopterus annectens, assembly GCF_019279795.1. Taxonomy (NCBI): domain Eukaryota; kingdom Metazoa; phylum Chordata; order Ceratodontiformes; family Protopteridae; genus Protopterus; species Protopterus annectens. The sequence goes on along the minus strand of NC_056731.1, from coordinate 113,102,941 downwards.
AGTCAAGGCGCGTAGCACTATATCGAGATCCCATGGAGGTGCAGGATGAGAAATCGGAGGTCTTAATAGAGCAGCACCTTTCAAGAAGGTCTTACACAATCTGTTGCTCATTAAAGGTGGGTCCATGGATTCGTGAAAATTCGAAATTGCTGCCAATTGTACCTTGATGGTAGAAACTGAAGAGCCTTGATTGAAAAGAGAAGTCAAAAATTTTAGTACCTCTGCTACGGGAATAGAAATGGGGTCCAGGCCCCGGAGTTGAGCCCAAATAGCAAATCTTTTCCATTTGCTAGAATACAGTTTCTTTGTAGCAGACTTATGAGATGAAGATAATATGTGTATAACGTCTGGATCCAATGTATGACTCCTGACTATCGTCGGAAGAGGAGGAGCCAAGCCGTCAATTTTAAGGTGTGTAGGGACTGGTGGAATAGTCCTGACTGGTGAACAAGTAGGTCTGGAATCTGGTCCAGGAACCATGGACCTTCCAGAGCATGTCTCCAAAGATAGGGGAACCACACTTGACGAGGCCAGTAAGGAGCAATTAAGATCATTTTGCTCCCCAAGAGAGATGCCTTTTGAATCACCCTGGGAAGGAGAGGAACTGGAGGGAAGGCATAAAGCAAGCCGGTGGGCCAAGGATGGACTAATGCATCCATGGGGCTCTTCCCCGGAGCCGGGGCTAGGGAGAAGAATTCTTTGCACTTCGCATTCAGAGGAGTCGCGAAGAGGTCGCAACATGGAACTCCCCATTCGCTGAAAATCTGACTTGCAACTGTCATATTCAGAGACCATTCGTGAGGAGAGAGGATGGTCCTGCTCAATCTGTCGGCTATCACATTGGACTTGCCCGGTATGCGAGTAGCCACTAGGAAGCGTTTGGTCGAGACTGCCAATTCCCAAACTCTCATGGCTTCTCTGCAAAGAGGATAGGATCTGGTCCCTCCCTGTTTGTTCAGGTACCAAACAACTGACATGTTGTCTGTGTGAACAGCAATTACGCCCTGAGGGAGATAATCGTGAAGGGCTTGAAGGGACAGAAGTACTGCCCTCATTTCCAAGATATTGATATGAAGCAAAGTCTCTTATGGATGCCATTTGCCTTGGACTGACCTGCCCAGGGAATGTCCCCCCCACCCCGTCTGGGAGGCGTCCGTGGTCAAAGTAGCCGCCGGAGGAGGTAGAACAAAGGGTCGTCCCTGATCCAAGTTGGAGGGCACTAGCCACCAGCGAAGGTCCCGTCTGCAAGATTCCGTGATCCATACAAGGTGACTGAGGGGGAGTTCCTGAAAGGACCACTGAGCTGAAAGAAGCCACTGGAGAATTCTCATGTGCAACCTTGCCAAGGGGACTAGAAGAACCGTGGCGGACATGGATCCCAATAGCTGTAGGACCATTCTGGCTGGGGCTTTGGATCTGGGAAGTAAGGCTCGAACTTGAGCCTGTATGGTTTGTATCCTGTCTGTAGGTAGATAGACCCGCATTTGGTTTGAGTCTATCTCTACCCCTATGAATCTTATGCATTCAGATGGCAGCAACACAGACTTTGGCCAATTGAAGGTGATTCCAAGGGAATTGCCCAGTGATATAGTGGCTTGTAGGCTCCGCAGAAGTAGATGCTTGGAGGTGGCAGTTAGGAGCCAGTCGTCTAGATACGGAAACACCTGGAATCCTAGACTTCTCTGGTGAGCAGTCATGACTGCCAAACACTTGGTGAACACCCTGGGGGCTGTGGTGAGACCAAAGGGCAGCGCACAGAACTGAAAATGACTGCCTCCTAGGCTGAAGCGCAGATGTCTCCTAGACGCTTGATGTACCATGATATGATAATAGGCATCCTTGAGATCTATGGAGCACATCCAAACACCTTTCTCCAGCAATGGGAGAATGGTTTGTAGGGTGACCATTCGGAACTTGGACTTTCTGACTGAACGGTTTAGGACGCTGAGGTCCAAAATGGGCCTCAAGTCCCCGGTCTTTTTTGGCACCAAAAAGAATCTTGAGTAAGTCCCTAATCCGATCTGGTCTGCGGGGACCGGTTGGATGACTCCTTTTTGCAGCAGCTTTGAAACTTCTGAGGCTGTGGTATCCCATTGACTGGGTGGCGGGTCCGGGATTTTTTTGGACTGGGGGGGGGTGAGAGAATGGGATGGAGTAACCTCCGGCGATAATCCAAAGCACCCATCGGTCCTGAGTGATACCCTCCCAGGCCTTTAGGTGCTTCGAGAAATGACCCCCGACTGGCTCCGGAGCAGCACAGCCGGGCAATCCCTCAGGGACTATGAAAGGCTGAAGAGCCATGAAAGGACTCGCGGTCTCCAGTGTTGCGAGGGCCTCTGCTGCCTCTGGGACGGCGTCTTCCGGAAGAATTTCCCCCTCCTCTGCCTATGGAAGGGGAATCCTCCTGCTGAGAGGGGTAAGGCTACCACAATTTTCCTTCCTCTTTTAGCCTTGGGATAAGGCCGAAAGGGAGTGGAAAATCGTGCCCCTACGGCAGTCAGAGTCTTACCCTCCTGTTCACAGCGGGTTAGTGTGTCCTTTACCTTGGGTCCAAACAGGGAGGACCCATCAAAGGGGGCGTCGGCAAATGAAGACTTAAAGGCCTCCGCGAAATGACACAGGCGGAGCCAGGCTTGTCTCCAAAGAGCAATGTCTGTACCCGCCGCTCTACTCGCCCCTTCGGCCGCATAAGAAATGAGCCTCATGGACGAGTTCGAAATGGACATTGTAGCCAGCTGAGAGCCAACCGTCTGGGCCAGCTCCTCAGGCAGGTTACCCAAGAGGGCATCGGATAGCTCCTTAATCAGATCCCTCTGAAATCTGGTAAAGTGCGTAAGGTAGTTCAAGGACCTCAGTGTAAAGGCCGCTGAACTGAGGGTGCGCTTTCCGTACCGATCCATGCTCCTAGACTCCTTATTAGGAGGATGGACGGACGTCGAAGCCTCTGCTACATCTTGCTGGGTAGCAGATGCCACCACCAAAGCATCTACAGCCACACGTTTAGTTTGGAACTCTTTATCAGGGGGCGCCGAGAGGAACTTGTTCGGACGAGCAGGCACCGATTCCACAGAGTCTGGGTGTTCCCACGCCCTTCGACAGATCAAATCCAAGAGCTCGTCGAAGGGCAGAGACACCCAGGAGGCGGAGGGCTGAGCCCCGAAGGCCTTCAGGAACACCGACTCATCAGCAGAGGGAGGTTTGGACTGCCAGCCGCCTCATTGTTTTAGGGCTTCCAGGATGTCTGCAAAGGAGACATCATCCGAGGATGACTTAGGGGACCCCTCTGCATCATCGAGATCAGTGTCAGATGTCAGAGACTCATCAGGGGAGTCAACGTGCTTCCTCTTGCACGATCTTTTCCTGGGGGGTTCTTCTGAAGAGGCTTCAGAAGGACCTCCAGGAGGGGGAGAAACTCCAGCGGGGGTAACCTGAGGCCCGGGGGCTCCGCTGTCTAAGGACAGGGGGACTGCCAATGACCCAGTTTCCGTATGCAGGGAAGGAGCTGGGGAAACCGTGGAGGTAGCCAAGGAAGATTTGGCTAATGCACTCCTCATAGCCCTGAAGGCGGGACCACCAGAATCCTGAGAGGGTCCCACCTCCGTGGCCACGACAGTGGACGGCACTCCCGCCACCGATGCACCAAGAGGGAGACTTGGGACCGAAAACATCAATCCTGAAACCTCCCCCCCAGGGCCGAAGGAAGAAGTCAGTGTACTGAACTCCGACCCAAGAGCCGGAGTTGGAGCAAGGGTCGGGCCCGACCCTAACACCTCCACAGGTTCCACCAGCACTGGCTCCAACGGTGCCGAAGCTGTTGGAGGAGGAACCACAGTCGGGGAGTGGACCATCGGCTCTGAAGCCAATTGGGCTGGAGCCGACACTAGCTTTTGGAACACCGGAGACTGGAAGAGTCGAAGGAGCACCCTGTCGATGTCCAAATCAGACATCTTGGATGATCTAGAGGATACCGATCGGGCCCGAACCGATTTCTCCATCGGCTCCGAAGGGCTCGGGGACCGGCTCCAAAAGGACTCAACAACTATCAGCTCCGAGGAAGGTTTCAAGGAAATTTCCCTCGGTGCCGATAAGGACTTCGGCTCCGAGGGGGAAGAGTCTGAGCCGGTAACCCTTATCGGCTCCAATATCAGTGGAGCCGATGAGGGTGACCCGCCTCTCGATGTCCCAGACCTTGGCTCCGAAACCAGAGGGGTCGAGGCTGGAGGCATCGAGGCAGACCGTTCCGACCTCGGCTCCGAAGTCCATGGAGCCGATGGAGAAGTCTGCTTAGATTTTTTAGCGGTCGGTTCCGACAGACTGGTCGGAGCAGACGCTTTCTTCTTTTTAGAAGGAGACGGAGAGGAAGATAAAGCCTCCTTGAAGGAAGGCTTGATTAATCCCTTGAGGATCAATTTGTTCTTCCTCTCCTGGAGGACTCTAGAAGAGAATGCGTGGCACACACTACACGACTCTTGTAGGTGCTTGGCACCTAAGCAATAGACGCACGAGGAGTGGTCGTCCGTTATGGACATTTTAAACCCACACCTCGTGCATTTCTTAAACCCGGAGGGTTTGTGTTCTTTAGACATAACTGTTTAACCACAGAACCTATGTAAGTGGAAAAAACACTAAACTTAGTCAAAGGTAAAGTTAATTTCAACAAGTTTAACAAATTTAACAAATATATATATATATATATATATTTTTTTTAAACACTAACAGTTAAACAGACAGAGAAGAAAGAGAGAGAGTCAAGACCCTCTAACTCAAACGGGTACTTGACCCAAGAAAGAGACACTAATAACAAAGCAACAGGGGAAGGCCCCTCTAACTAAAACGGGAAACCTTCCCTGACTAGAAAAAACACGAATTCCTCAACCGAAAACAACCAATCACACTTATATAACAAGAATAGCTGTTAAAACAGCTTTTGGGTTCAAAGTAAGGAAATTTATGACAGGAAAAAGCCTAATTAAATAGTACTTAGCCCAGCCAAGTTGAGACCACGTCTAAGCTTGATAGCAGCAAACGAGATCTGGGGGATTAGTGGTGGTGCATCCTGGGATAAAGATAGCTCAGCCAATAAGAGGCCTCGCTCTATAGCATAAGCGTGCCGAGTCGGAGCTGAGGGATTGGCTCCGAGCCCATCAGTACAGAATGTAGGCGAGATAGGATCACATAACATCACCCTTTAAGAACGTCTTGTAGAGTATGTGGGACATAAGGGAAGATATTGGAATCCATTATGAAAATGCAAAATGGCAGCCAAGTGTACTCGAATAGTTGAGGCTGCAGCCCCTGAATCAAGGTATGCTAAGTATTCAAGAATCATAGAAATAGGGTCTGTAAAAGGGTCTAAATTCCTTTTCTGTATCCATAGGAGAAATCTTTTCCATTTGCTGAAATAAGTCCCTCTGGTGGATGGCTTATGAGAAGCCATAAGAACATTACGCACTGGAGAAATGAGGTTACTCTGCCTGACCATCACTGGAATTGGAGGAACCAATATGTCAGGTTGAGACCGGGAATGTTCAGGTGAATCAATCCTTGCGGGTATGAGATCAACTCTTGGGAGGGATTTAGAATACATGGCTGATCCAGGAGGTGAGGCCAAAGAAAGGGTATAAAACTTGTCTAGGCTAATAGGGGACAATGAGAATTACTCTGCTTCTCAACTGGACTTTCCTCAAGAATTGCAAGAGGAGGGGGGGAAGGCATATAAAAGACCCGAGGGCCAATCATGGACCAGAGCATCCCTTGGTGACTCCCCCAGCGGAGGAATTAGGACAAAATAGTTGCTGCATTTGTGGTTTATTGGGGAGGCAAATAGGTCACAGCAAGGCTGGCCCCAGCAGTTAAATTTTCGCTGCCAGAGGATTGAGGGACCACTCAGGGGGCTGAAGTATACATCTGCCCAGTTTGTCCGCAATCACTTTGTAGGACCCGGGAATGTGTGTTGCTATCAGAAAGCAGTTGGAAGATGTCTCTCATTACCAAATTCTCTTGGTTTCTTGACAAAGAGGGTTAGATTTGGTTCCCCCTTGCTTGATGTACCAGACCACAGACATGTTTGTCTGACTGAATTGCAATGGTCCCAGTGGAAGGATGGAATGAAATGCAAGCACTGCCCTCAGTTCCAGGGCACTGATATGCAATCGGGCCTCTGTCATGGACTAGGTGCCTTGGACCAACTGCCCCTGATATAGCCCCCCCACCCCATCAGGGAAGCATCCATGGTTACCTTGACCTTGGGCTGATGGGGCAAAAAGGGGTGAGACCATTGTCCGACTGGCTTCATCCACCACATTAAGTCCTGTTTGCATCTCGGAGTTATTTGGATTTGGAAGGACAAAGGGTGTCATAAGGGGGACCACTGGGTTAGCAGTAACCAAGTCTCATGTAGAACCTCACCACAGGTACTATAGTGATTGACGCTGCCATAGAACCTAGAAGTTGAAGTACTGATTGGGCTGGGCGTAGGTCTTGACCGAGTATCATTCGAACTTGGGATCTTGTCCTTTGGAGCCTGTGATCTGGTAAAGACGCTAGGCAATTTTCGCATCTAGGACTACACTTATTAATTCTAGAGACTGGGATGGAGTTAGTTTGCACTTCTTCCACTTTGATATTCCCAGGTGGTGTGCTATTTGCAGAGTATACATAAAGGTCTCTTCCAGTAGATGCTTGGTGGGGGTGGTGAGGAGCCAATCATCCAGATATGTTAACACTTGGAATCCTTGAAGTCTCAAGTGAGCCTGTTACTAACTGCCATACACTTGAACAATCTGGGGGCTGTAGAGTCTCCATAGGGCAGCACTCAGAATTGAAAATGATTGGCCCTTAGATGGAAGTGAAGATATCTTCTGGAGCGCTTGTTCAGTTTTATATGGTAATATGCATCCTGAAGATCTACTGAGCACATACAATCACCTTTCTCCAGTAAGGGGAGGATAGACTGAACAGTGACCGTCCAGAATTTCTCGTTTGGCAAATTTGTTTAATATGCAGAGATTTAGGATTGATCTCCAGTCCAGTCTTTTTTGGCACTAAAAAAGAATCGCGAGTAAAATTTGGATCCTATTTCGTCTGGTGGGATTGGTTGGATGACTCTTTTTGGAGCAGCTGTTGAATCTGTAGAGCTGCTGCTTCCCTTTGACTGGGTGGAACATTGGAAATTCGGGAAGGAGGGGTGGGGTAGAGGTTGAATGGGATGTGATATCCTCTGGTGATAATCCGTTGTACCCACGCATCTGTTGATATTGTTTGCCAGGCAGAATGGTACAAGGAAAAACATCCTTGACTGCTTCCAGAAGAAAGCAATTGGGCCACTCTTTAGGAGCGCTGATAGGGCTGTCCGAAGAGCTAATCTCTGTATCCCTGGTTACGTGGACCTCCCCACCCCTAAAGGGGTGTCTTCCATTTGAGTCACCCCCTCTGCCTCTAGGGGTATACTTGCCACATGCATCATGAAAAGGACCCTGTGATTTTTTTGTGCCAAATCTTTCCACTCCTCTGGTTTCTAGAGTAGGAACGTTGAGGGACAAAAACTGTACACCCACAGCAGAATAGCGAAGAGACTTCTACTGAAGCATTCAGGAAGGAGGACTTAAAGGGATCTGTAAAGTTGCATTTAGACATGATGTCTCATGACAATGCCTGAACCCGCTGCTCTGGCAGTTCCTTCCGTGGCATGAGAGATCAGATGCATGGAGGAGTTGGAAATGGATTCAAGGATAGCTAGTTGCGAGGCAACCTTGTCACATATCTCAGACACAGCTCCTGCTAAGGTTTCAGAAAGTTCAGTAATCAAGTCTCTCTGGAGCCTGGTGAAGTGTGCCAAATAATTCAAAGACCTAACTGCAAAGGTCAATGAAGCAAAGACGCTCTTCCCTAGTCTTGTCCACTGCCCGAAACTCCTTGTTAGGTGGGTGAACAGTCTCTCACCTCGGCCAGTTCTTTCCTGGTAGCAGCCACCACCATGACATTGGGGGTGTTGCTCAGGGAGTGATAAAATTTTGTCTGGCCTTCCTAGTATCGATTAAATAGTAAGGAATGAATGAAGATTAACATCAGATTTGTCTTTCCCAGATAAATACCCCCCCCCCCATCTGGGAGGAGTCTGTGGTCACTGCAGCCTTGGGATGAGGTAGAGCAAATGGGTGACCATACTGGGGTTCATCTGCCTGAATCCACCATTTGAGATGGTTCTTGCAAGTTTATCCTTATCGTTGCTTACATCGAGTGGGTGAAGCATCACTGAGTTTGCAACATCCACTGTAGAATATTCATAGTATCTTGCTAGAGGAACTGGAGTATTGGCTGCTGCCATCGAACCTACAGCTTTGTAACACTTTCCTGGCAGAAATTTTTGAACTGCAATTTCTTTTGTTTCTGATACAAGAAGACGAGGATAGGGAATGGAGCCAACCACAGATGTGTCAAATAGTGCTCAGTTGAACTCTAGTCTTTGGGTGGGTTGTAGTTGAGACTGCATGACTTACTTTACAGTGATTCCCAGCATTGAACAAGTCTAATACCTGATCTGCTGCTTGTACCAGTTGATGCCTGGTTGGGGCAGTGACAAGCCAGTTGTCCAGATAAGGAAATGCCCAGATTCCTTGCAGTCTCAAGTGAGCTACTATTACCACCATATACTTAACACTCTGGGGGCTGTAGTGAATCCAAAGGGAAGACCACTGGACTGGAAATGACTGGCTCTCACTTGGAAGTGAAGGTGCTTCCTGGATCCTCTGTTCATTTTTATGATAGTATGCATCCTGGAGGTCTATCAAGCACATCCAATCATCCTTGCCCAAAAAAGATAGAACTGACTGTATTGCGATCATCCGGAACTTTGTATGCGTGACTGACTTAACATGCAGAGATCCAAAATTGGTCTCCAGTTCCCTGTTTTCTTTAGAACTAAAAAGAACCGTAAGTCCCAGTTCCTTTCTGGTCTGGTGGGACCTCTTGGATTGCTCTTCTCTAGCAACTGTAGGACTTGGAGTTGCTGGCTCCCATTGACTGGGTGGAATGTCTGGAAACTTGTTTGTCAAGGGAGGATGAAGGGAAAATGGTATGGAATATGTTCTGCACCAAAGTATTGTTTGTTAAAGCTAGCCAGGCCTATTGCTGCAGAGAAAAACATCCCCAGACTGCCTCCAGAGGGCAACAAATCAGGCCTCCATTCAGAAGTGCTGATAGGATCCATCAAAGAACATTTATCTCTGAACACATTTTGCAGACCTACTCAGGGTATTATGCTGAGGGGATGTGGAACACATTACAAGACAGCAAAGAAAATGTATATTTTGTGTCTACATATTCTATAGCCTCAAATAGTGTTAAACAGCACGTTTTAAATAGTTGGAAATTATTACAAAAAGAAGTAGACCATTTAACAAATAAGAATATAGTTTTTTTCTTATAGGAGGGGAAGAAATATACAAGACTTTTTGATACATAGTAGGTTTAAAATGGCATGTCTGCCAATGTCTTCACAAGTTATGGAACAGGGAACAAAAAGATGTGGGAAATGTACCATTTGCAAGTTTATTGTAAAACAATTTCATCAAATCAATGATATTACATTTGAAATTAAGGGAATATATAATTGTAATTCTACAGCGGTAGTGTATGGAATTGAATGTACTTGCAAAAAGTTCTATGTGGGAGAGACAAAAAGAACATTGGCTTGTAGGATTAAGGAACATGTTAGGGATATTTTGAAAAATAAGGAAACTAGCCCCTTGGCAGGGCATTTTCAAAAGTATCATGGGGGTAAGGTGGAGAATTTGAAAGTCTCAGTGTTGGATAGTATTGAAAATACAAAGTATTTAAATAAGTCTATAAAACAAATATTAAGGAAAAAAGAATTATATTTTATATTAAAATTTAATACGCTCAAACCTAATGGTTTGAATTATGACTGTTCATGGAAAAGTTTGTTGTAATTAGTGTTTGTTAAAAATACAGTGTTTTATGCATTTTATTTTTTCTATTTTTTCTACTTTTTCCATTTTAATAATATTGAATGAAATGGTTGATTGAATAATTAGAAGTAATTAATGTATGAGAGTAGATGTTTAAAAGGGAGGCTAACTGTTCAGTTTAGTGAACAATTTACTCTGTAAAGGCTATTTGCCGAGGCGCTAGAGAAGAGAACAGAAGTGTGTTTCTTGTGTTACTGGATGTAACTACATCTTGTTGGATTAAAGCTTTCTATAAAGTTGCAACAGAGTTTTCCTTTGTGTGGTATAACAACAAGTGTTCGTGACTTTTTGTGGTTTTGGAATGTCTGGAAACTTGTTTGTCAAGGGAGGATGAAGGGAAAATGGTATGGAATATGTTCTGCACCAAAGTATTGTTTGTTAAAGCTAGCCAGGCCTATTGCTGCAGAGAAAAACATCCCCAGGACAACAAATCAGGCCTCCATTCAGAAGTGCTGATAGGATCCATCAAAGAACATTTATCTCTGAACACATTTTGCAGACCTACTCGGACTCTTGGGCATCTTCTATTATTCCTGTCTCCCCCTCTGCCTCTGGGAGAACCAGTCAGGGGAATGGACCTTGTGACTTCCTGAACCACATTTTATGACCCCCCCTCAGATTCCTAGAAGATCATTGAGGGGGTGTCAAAAATGTACTCCAAAGGCAGAAAGCATCTTCCCATCCTTCAAACACCTGGAAAGTGTTTACTAAACTGTAGGACCAAAAAGTGATGATCTGTCAAACACAGCACTGACAAACGAAGACTTAAAAGGCTCCACAAAATCACATAGGGGTATCCAGGCTCGTCTCCTCATGGCTAAGCCTAAACCCACAGCCCATGTGGCACACACTGTAGCGTTGGATAAGCAGATTTGACAAATTATCCACAGAATTTAAGGTATTCAACTAAAGAGCAACAAAAGTTTAAACCTTCTCAGTCGCAAACCGTTGCCAACGAGCTGTAAAGTTCCTTGATTAAGTCCCCTTGCATTCTTGTAAAATGGGCTAAATAGTTTAAAAGTCAGATAGCAAAAGTCGCTGCAGCATAAACTCGCTTCCCCAGTCTGTCCATTGACGTAGACTCCCTGTTAAGAGGGTGGACAGTTGAACTCTCCCTCTGCATCTTTTTTCTTCATGGCCACTGCCACAACCATGGCATCAACCGTTACACCCTTACTTTCAATACTACCTTTCTAATAGGGGTGCCATGATCCTAATCAAGTCTTTTTGGTATTGGCTTCTCAAACTCCAGCTCCTTCCATGCCTTCTGACAAATCAAATCCACTAATTCACTGGGAGGTGGGGCAACCCAGGGGGAAGACGGGACAGCTCCAAAGGATCCCAACTGTACTGAATCCTCAGAGAAAGGGGTGTGGGCAGACCAGCCACCCCTTCTGCTTTAGGAGTTCAAGGATGTCTCCAAAATAGACATCGTTGGGTCGTGGGTTAGGTGACCCTTCCCCCTCATCGAAATCAGTATCGGTGGTAAGGGACTCTCCAGTGAGTCAAGGTGCTTTCTCTTACACCTTCTCTTCCAATGGACTTCTTCAGTGGGATGATCCGGAGAAGTATCAGAAGAGCTAGGGATCCCATATTGGGTAGACTGGAGGTCTTGGGCTGGCTTGTCTCTGTACGGAGTGAGAGTGATGGGGATCACATAACAAAACCAGATGGGTATCCAGGAATGGGTCTGAGGGAAGAGGACCAGTCCACTCCAAAGATTCAGAGAAAACCTTCTGAACCACCTCAAAGGTGGAACTTTCCAGGGATTAGGAAATTAAGAGCAGATAAGAGTCTCTGGTCCATTGACCCCCCCCACTCCTAAAGGATGACCACCTGATGAGGAAGCCAGAGCATAGCTGTCCATCACCAAGGCTCTGAGAGGGAGGGAAGGCTCTGAAAATAATGGAATCGCTACCACCCCAGGACCAGATTTTGAGGCTTCAGCTCCGGGAGCCCTCCAGATCCAAATACATCAGAGCAGAGAAGTTCAAGCTTATAGTCGGATCCAATAAAACCAATTTCCAGGATGCTCAGACCCAAGAACACAAAGCATGGGGTCAGTCAGAGGAGGAGTGGAAGAAAGACAACGCCCCAGATCTGATGGGGTTGGAACTAACAAAGTACCCTTCTGGATCTGCTCGGTGACCAGCTCCTTTCTCCATTCTCACATCTGCTTTGGTGAGGCTTCAGGATGAACAAGAGAACACAACAGCAGTAGTCCTGGAATGCCCCTCTCAAAAAGGAGAAGGGAGCCAAGATGGAGCAGGGTATGTGGAAGATGACTAAGTGTGTTGAGGCAAGGGTTTCGGATCACAGGACTTCGGCTCTAAAACTTTCATTTTCTTTTGCTCCAAAGATGAAGAAGCCTTCTTGGGATCCAAGACCTTTGATACAGCTGGAGAGGTTGGATCCAATTTTGTCAGCTCCAGGGAAACTGGAATCTCTGCCAACCTAAGCATTTTTCCATGTTTGTGGGAAGATGTCGAGAGATGATCTTTGGTAAGGCCACAGAAAGAGAGGAGAACAGTAGGTTTTTTAAAATCAACTTATTCTCCCTCATTAACAGCCTTGGAGTTAAAAGCCCCACATATCTGACAGTCTAAATCCAAGTGCTCTGGACCTAGACTAAACAAACAGAATGCCAGAAACGGGCATCTTGGGCCCACAACTGGTACAATTTTAAACCCTTTCTCAGACAAAGTCCAGGAGAAAGAAGGAAATCCAAGGAAAAAAAAAGTATTGGGTAGGGGAGGAAAAAAGGAAGACACTTTTTTTCACTAAGGTAGCAATAAAGAAAAGTAGAATACATCATACATTTAAATATCACCTAAAATATCCATCCAGACCACACAATGCAGCAAACGAGATCTGAGGTGATAGGTGGCAGTGCATTGTGGGTAGGGGAGAGCTTGAACCCTTCCATAAACTGTAATAATGGCAGAGTTGGATCAGACTTTAGATCCAGAACATATTTGTGAGGATGAATGAAAATGGACAGACTGTGCAGTTCCAGGTTTTGTGTTACATGCATATACTGTTGGGCAGCCTAATCCTTTGCACAGTTTCTTCTCATCTCCATTTGAACCTATGTCACATTCTTCAAGACTTTGAAAACCCTTAAACAAAACATACAAAACATCCCCATCCCCTATTAACATGGTACGCACACACAATCATGTAACATCTTAAAACATTTAGTTTAACCCTTCAGAAATGAACAATCGCCCCAAACTAAATGCTACAGCTACAGGCATTACCTAATCTAAAATTAAGGAAAACCACTTTGAAGACAGGTGGATACAACAGCTTGAATCTCACCTGCCTCTCTATGGATTCCCTGATTAATGGGATAAATTTGCTTCTCTGTCTGGTGTACACAGAATAATCATTTTCTATAAACACTCTCTCCAATTTTTAATACTTTGCTCTTCTGCCACAATCTTATTGGGATCAAATTCCTGGTGGTATGATTGCACCCTCACCAATATAGGTCTTGGTTGCTTCTTCTCTGCTATAAAACACTTATGCTGGACATGTCTGATTTACGGAATTTTCTTTCCCTGACTGTTTGGGATTACGATACTCATGAGTATCGTAATCCTGAACAGTCAGGGAAAGAAAATTCACATCCAGAAGTCTGGAATGCAGAAAATTTGAAATCTGGTCCTACTTGAGCTTTAGTTATCAAGAACCCATCTAACAGCCTGGATCTGCAACATCTACAAGTGTTACTCGAGTTGCTTCATGATACAGAAGAACCTTTTACTCGTGAACAAGTTTTAGTAACTCTGGTTAATTGTGCAGCTTTTTCCATAAATCAGACGTGTCCAGCATAAGTATTTTATCAGCAGAGAACAAGCTGCGGTGTTTAGCCAAAGATTTCTTTTCATGGTTTTGGTGTTTGTTCCTTGTCTAGCTTCAGCAGTATCTACTGAGCTTTTTTGCTGGTTATTAATTCCTGTCAAACCCGTTACAGAAAAATATTTTTTTAGTTGTAGATCAACCATATCATTGGGTTTCCTTAACTAATCAAAAGATAAAGCATGAGGAAATTCATGGCTGTCACCATGAGTAACTGTACTTACTACTCAGTGGTGTGCAAAAAGTACACTTGCCACAAATGTAGAGGTTAGAATATATTCACTGTTGCAGTCCTGACTTGTGGGATTTCCTGCCAAAAAAGCCCTTGGCTGGCCTACTAGAGGAACCCTCCCAACAGGTGGCGAATGCCCGGATTGATGTCAGTACACTCTGGTATAAAGGGAGCAAGGCAACATAATGATTTGAGTTTTTTCTTGCTCCATGAAGGTAGGAGCCCCCCCCAAAAATTAGTCCTATAGTAAACGGCCTTAGAGAACCTAAGCAAGGGAGGGGGCAAGGGGGAACCTCTTGGCTCGAGAGGAAGCATAGTCCAACCTACCCTATAGGCTTAGGGGGAAGGAGGGAGGGAAAGAAGCCTGCAACAGTGAATACTCATGAACACGCTACATTTATGGTAAGTGTACACAGCTGTACTATGTTCATGTTTCATTGTTGCAGTCCTGAATTGTGGGATGATTCCCAAAACTGAGATGCCGAGGATGGAATCCTGCTTTGGACTTTGAAAAAGCTGATAAGTGGTAATATTTGGTGAAGGTATGCACAGATGACCAGGTAAGCAGCTTCTAGAATGTCCTTTGGTAGGGACCCATTTTAGAAAGGAAGCAAAGGTAGCAGTAGCCCTAGTAGAGCGAGTCCTAACAGCATCAGGTGGCTTCTTACCACAATGGGTGTAACAAAAGGAGATACAATGAGATATCCATTTGGAGACTGTTGAGGAAACTTTTTCAATCAGAAGTGGTGACAAAGGCCATAGTTGGTCTGATTTTCTCAGAGTTCTGTCAAGATAGTAATGGAGCTGCCTATGTACATCCAAGGAATGAAGAATTCTTTCTCCCTGCTTTTGCGGACTGGGAAAAAAGGTAAGCAGGTGAATGGCTTGATTTAATGAGGTGTCTGTCACTACCTTGGGCACAAAGAAGGGTTAGTCTTGAGGGAGACTGGATGGAAGAAAGGTCCCACTGCCATGAGTGCCTGCAGCTCAGAGACTTCTAGCACAAGTGATTGGCAACAAAAGGGCAGTTTTCCAAGTTAGAAGCTTTATGTTAGCAGAAACCACTGGTCAAAAGGAGGAGGTGGTTGTCTCCTGGGTGGCCTGATGTGAATCACTCCCCTAAGAAGGGGGTGCGATAAAACAGGAGGTAGACAAGGAATATGGCCCAAAATGGTACAGGCATAAATTTTAATGGAGGAATAAGACAGCCCCTGCCAACCAGATTAGCCAAGTAATCTAGGATGACAGGGATATTGACTAAGAGGATTGTGGCCCTGTTCACACCAAATGGAAAATCTCCACTTAGCAGAGTAAGATTTCCTGTTATTGGGCCTTCTGACCTCTAAGGATGTCTTGAACCTACTTGGTTAGGGCAAGATCTGTCCAGGATGCTGTGGAATTATCCAGGATGAGAGTTTGAGTCTGCAGGTTGGGATGCACAATATTTTCCCTTGTTCTGAGTCAGAAGGTCCACTCTGAGGTAACTGCCATGTTTTTTTATTGGTTGAGTAGTAGAGGAAACCAGTGTTGTCTAAGCCAAAAAATATTGCCCTTGGCCCCTCTTCCCTTAGTTTTAGAAGCACTTGGGGGAGCAGAAGTAAAAGGTGGATGCATAAAAGAAAAGGCGAGTCCAAGATAAAGAGATTGCATCAGTCTTCCAGGCCTAGGGGTAGGTTGCTCCTGGAGCAGAATTTTCAGTGAGCATTTTCTCTGGTGGCAAAAAGGTCTACATGGGGAAAGAATAGCTGTGTAAAATCTTAGCATAACCATAGATGCCCTTCTCTTCCATGTTGCAGTATTCTTACTGTGGGATCCTCTGCCTCAGGCGACCCGAAATTCCAGCTCCTGTATAAAAGCTTAAGCCTGGTTGCTGCTGGTGCATAGGAGGTCACACGCAAGGCCTTAAATGTGACATCTGCACGCACATACCTCAGAACTGACTTCCTAATCAGACAGCAGTCTAGGCGGAGCCAAATGTCCTCCAGACCAGTGAAATGCAATTGACTGCCCAATGTGACCAGAGTCTAGGGGTGGTCCTGTGATGCCCCATAGACTGTTTGAAATTAAGGCAGGAGGAAGGTGGAAGGAAAGGAATAATGCAACTTGGACGAGAATGACATCTCTGGTTATGGTAAGATTTTACACAACTAATCAATGTCCTTTTCTCATTTTTCAGTATTCTTACTGTGGGAGAATACTACAGCTTAGGAATGAAGGATGGAGGTAGAGGGTAGTGGATTTCATAAATTCTTGCAGGATTGCCCTTGTAAGACCTGCTCTGGCGATGTGGTCCTGTCTGTAATGCTTGGTAAAGGTATGTATAGTGGACAGGGGCTGCTTCAAGAAAGGAAGTTGTGTCTAGGCCCTTGTAGAAGGCTCTAGAAGAGGCTACTGCTCTAGCAGTGTCCCTGACCCCCTGATTTAAGACCTTTCCATGGTAGTAGCAGCAGAAGCTATAATATAGTCTTCCTAATCCAGCAGGAAATAGTTTGTTTGGATACTGCCTTGCCCAGAGCCCTGGGATGGAAGGACACAAAGTTGATTAGATTTCCTATTGGTCTTAGTTTTGTCCAAGTAAAACCTTAACTGCCTGTGGACATCAAGGGAGTGCAGTATTCTCGGCCATTTTTTGGAGCTGGAAAGAAGGTGGGTAAATGAATGCACTGACTTAGTGATAGCTCACTTACCACTTTGGGCATGAAAGAGGGGTTGGTGTGAAGGGTCACCCTATCTTTGTGGAAGACAGTGTAGGGAGGGTACACCATGAGTGCCTGTAACTAAGGCCCTTCTGGCCGGGGTGAGGGCTACCAATAGGACCATTTTCCAGGTGCACGTCTACAGGGATGCAGAGCTGGCTGGCTCAAAGGTGGCCAGTGTAAGTTTTTATACAACATAACTCAGGTCTCCAAGGTGGTGGGATAGGCTTCCTTGGTGGTCATATGTGCAAGACTCCTTTCAAAAATAAATACCTAACCTGGAGAGTAGTGGCGGTTCCAAGGCATGCAGAAATGGCAGATAAGTGAACGTTCACTGAAGAGGATGAGAGGTGTGTCTTTATGAGCTTACACACACATGTTAAGACTAGAGGGACATCCACTTGAAAGGGGTCCCTATGACTTCAGAGACACCATTTGGAGAACCTTTCCCATTTGGAAATGTAGGACCTCCTCATGTTAGGTTTCCTGGCCTCCTGCAGGACAGATAGCACATCCTCGGTATAGCGGTGTCTGAAGGGGATTAAAAGTTTATCATCCAGAGGGGTTAAGCACAGCATTCTCCAGGTATGGATGGATGAGAGTTCCCTTCTGTTGTGTGAGCAAGTGCACCTTGTGGGGTAACTTGTGATGATTGCGCTTGGCGAGGGATTGAAAGAGGAACCAATGCTGCCTTGGCCAATATGGAGTTGCAAGATTTTTGGCATGTCCCTCCTGATTTTCAGGAGAACTTTCTGAATGAGGAGAAAGGGAAGGAAGGCATACAGAAACTGTCCCCTTCCATGAGATGGTGAAGGCGTCCACTCTCCAAACTAGAGGAGAGGGATCCTTGGTACAAAAGCTTTTCTACTACCTGTTGTGAGGGGAGGCAAATAGATCTATTTGTGGTGTGCTCCACTGGAGGACAGTATCTAGGAATACTTCTCTGTGCAACATCCACTCATGATGCAGACAGAAAGATCTGCAGACAGCATCCACTTGGTCGTTGTCTTAGGATGGGACTTCCTGCAGAGATGTTGTTCTGTGAGGCAAATTCCCAAATTTGCATTGCTAGCCTGCAGAGAAGGTAAGGCCTGGTCTCTCCCCCCATTTGTTGATGCACTAAATGACATTAGTGTTGTCTGTGAAGATCAGAAAGGGGCCTGGCTGTAAGAGAGGGAGAAAGGCCTTCAGGGCTAAGTGAACTACCATCTCCCTTGCATTGATATTTCTCAGGAGGAATGTTTGCCAGAGGGCTTGCACTAAGAGGCCCATTCATGGTAGCTCCTCAGCCCAGATCTGAGGCATCTGTGTGCATCCGTTGAGATGGTGTGGTGGGGGTTGAAGGGGTAGATCTGAATTCAGTTGTATCTGTTGAATCCACCCCTTTAATTCTGTTTTAGGCAAGTAGGAAGGCTATTTGGAAGTCTAGCGGGTGGCTGTGTTGGGACCACACATTCTTTAGATACCACTAACTTTCACATGTGTATCCTGGCTAGTGGAAGCACAGGTATTGTGGCTGCCATATGACCCAGTAGGTGCATAAAATACCTGGCAGACAGGTGCTCAACCTGGAGAAGGTCCTGGAAGTGCTTGATCATGGAAGTCACTTTGTCCTAAGGGAGGTAGGCCTTCATTAGGTCTGTTCGAATCCTGCATCCCAGGAATATTTTGTCGTGATCTGGGCAGAAGGATGATCTGCTGAGGATGAGAGTGACTCCCAAAACCCCTGGAGCAGAGACATGGAGAACCGTAGATGGTTTGAGGGTGTCTTGCTCTTCGGCCAGAATGAGAATGTCATCCAGGTAGGGGTAGATTTGAATGCCCTTGGTCCTGCAGTAGGCTACAGCTGGAGCTAGGCACTTGGTGAAGGCACTTGGTGCAGTGGATAAACCAAAGGGCAAGGCAGTAAATTGAAAGTGTGAAAAGGGTCCAGCAAAATGTAAGTACTTCCTATGGTTGGTAGGTATGGGAATGCAGAGGTAAGTCTCCAAGTCCAAAGTGTCCATGAATGCCTTGGGTGGCAATAGTGGAAGCAGGTATTGGAGACAGCATTCTGAAGGAAGGGACTTTCAGAAAGGTTTAAGATAGATAAATTTAGAACTGACCTCCATGAGCCATCCTTTTTTGGTACCAGAAAAAGCTTGCAGTAGAAACTTTTTCCTACTTGGCCTGGTGGAACTGGCTCTACGGTTCCTTGAGCCAGGAGAGCCTGGATAATGTGAGGAATTAGGTGGAATTGGTTCTTGGGTGGGAAGAGAATGCCCTGTGGTGTGGGGTTCTCCTGCCAAGACAGGAGTATCCTTTTTCCACTAATGCCAGATCCAATGGTCTGAGAGGCAGACAGTGAGGGAGGTGGGAAGAGAGTGGAAGGTGATCAAGGCAGTCACGCATGGTTATTTCTTGTCCTGAAAGGGCCATCTGTGGGTGGGCTGAGTAGAGTCGGTCCTAGAAGAGGATTGCCTCCTTGTCCCTTTTCTATGCCTGGAAGATGAAGGGGTGGCCGTGGAGGGGGCTGTTTTGACATAGGATGTCTTAGCAGGGTCATTTTTGTTATATTTTGGTATTGGAGAGACATGCAATTGTTTGATATCTTGGAGCGGTTTGCTCTTCTCATGTAGGTTCTTAAACAGTTCTGCAGATTGTTTTCCAAACAGATTATGATCTTTTGGGGCATCCAGAATCTTGGTTTTAAAGTCTTCAGGCAGTGACTGGAGCCTAAGCCATGAGTATCTGCAAAGCACAGATACAGATGCAGCAGATCTAACAGAGACCTCTACTGCATCCAATAGAGTGCCTAACAACTTGAGATGCCAGGGACAGTTTATATGTTATGCTGTCTTATTAGGAGAATCAGGCAAGGAGGACATTAGGGTTCTAGCTTAGGATACCAAATTCGGGGCATATTTTACCATATGGGTTTGGTAATCAATTGCTCTAAAAGCTAGGGTGGAAGTAGTGTATATATTCTTGCCCAGCCTGTCCATTACCTTGCTATCCTTTTCTGAGGGTAGAAGAGATTAGGATGGAATAAATATAGACTGGGGCTACAGCTATCACTGCAGGGTCTGCCAAAGGGGCCTTCGGTAGAAATTTTTGGTCAGGGACCTTGTAAAAACTATCAGGTCTCTTGGGAGCAGGGGTTGAGATTAAGGGTTTTTTGAGACTGATGCAAAAGCATCTAAATATGCAGGCATCACTAGGGGGATGGCAGATGGAGAGGGTGATTCAACCTGTAGCAGCTCAAAATACCTTTTTTGGGTTTCTGTCATCTGAGTAGTACTCCATTTAAAACACTCACTCATTTTTGTTAAAGTCTATCCAAATGTAACGTCCTCTGGAGGGGAGTCTCCCTCTATGGAATCCTCATCAGGGGAGTAGTATTCCAAGGGGGAGGCTATCTGGGATGAGTATGTGCCAGACTCATCAGAGGAAGAGGATAAGGCTTCTTCCCGAGAAATGGAAGGAAGGACAGAGGTGGCTGAGGCAGGTCTTGGGCTAAGTACAGGTATAGTGGAAGCAGAGGAGGCTGACGGCCCAAGGGCCATGAAAGCCTGCATCAAGGACTGTGTGAAGGACTGCTAGTCTGATTGTCCCTCGGAGGAAGCAGACAATGTTTTGTCTTTTGTCTCCTTTTTAAGGGAGTTGCTTTAGGAGGAGTGGGCCTAGTTTCAGAGGTCTGTCCTTGGCAGGAATGATTGGGATCCTGGATCACAGAAGATCATCCAGTAGAGCCTGGTTCCCCCTAGACTTCGGTAGTAACCAACATTGGAATAACCTCTGCAGACGTATTGGACGTTACCTTCAGAGGGGGCTTCCTCAAGAGTAGCCATTGAGGTAGACTGCTCTAGCGGACACCCTCAACCACTATATCGATGGTTGACAGGCTGTCTGACAGAGGGGCAGAAGTGGTAGGCCTAGAAAAGTACAGTTTTGTAACTACCATAAATGTAGATGTCCCATAGATATGCAACTGCAGTCATAACATATGGGTTGTCCTGCCTCAGGCAGCCCTCGGTCGGCCGGATTCCAAAGTCTGGGTCCGACGTCGGCTGATGTCGCATTTCTCTCTGTCAGAGCGGCAGGAGTACATAAGCATCAGCCGACGCCATCTTCTTCAGTGTTTCTTGCCCCAGATGCCAGGTGCTCTCCAAGGAAGGCTGTAATCAATTTGGAAGACAAAACAGGTTTCCAGACAAATAAATAAGCAATAAACAGATACACCATAACAGATATCCCCAGCTAGGATAACAGGGAGTGGAGTGGACCCAAGGAATAGAGGGGAAGGAGGGAGGGAAAACCCGACTGCAGTTGCATATCTATCGGACATATACATTTATGGTAGGTACAAAACTGTACTATGTCCTTCAAGAATGCAACTGCAGTCATAACATATGGGTTGAATACCATAGCTTAGCTGGGGGAGGTGGAAAGCACTAAGAAAAGGATGGTGTAGCTATCAATCCCTGCAGGACTGCCGAAGCAAAGCCTGCTCTGGATCTGGAATATAAAGGAAGGTTGTAGTGTTTGGAGAATGTATGCACGGAGCTACATGTAGCAGCTTCTAGAATGTCTTTTGTAGGCACCCCTCTTAAGAATGCTGTAGAGGTGGCTGTAGCTCTGGTAGAGTGTGGTCTGACATTGGCTGGTACACTCTTTCCATGGAAGGAATAATCTGATGCAATGTCCAATCCATTTTGAGATAGTCTGTTTGGAAACTGCTTTTCCTTGTACTCCAGGGGTGTAAGCTACAAAAAGCTGATCAGACTTCCTATTGGCCTTGGTTCTGTCCAGGTAGTAGCGAAGTTGTCTGTGAATGTCCAAGGTATGCAACAGTCTTTCCCCTTTGTTCTCAGGATTGGGAAAGAAAGTAGGCAGGTGAATTGCTTGATTCAAAGAAACCCTAGATACCACTTTTTGCAGAAAGCTAGGGTTGGTTCGTAAGGAGACCCTGTCCCTATGAAAGGTAATGAACGGTGGTATGGCCATTAGGGCCTGTAATTCCAAAACCCTTCTTGCTGAGGTAATTGCCAACAGGAAAGCTGTCTTCCATGAGAGGAATTGTAAGTCCACAGAAGCTGCTGGCTCAAAGGGTGGTAGAGTCAGTTTTTCTAGGACAAAGTTGAGGTCCCAAGCTGGTACTGGGGCCTTTCTTGGTGGCTTGATATTCTTGATTCCTCTAAGAAATTGCCTTAACAAAGGATGTGAGAACAAAGGTGGATCAGTGTTGTATCTAGCTGAAATAGCTGAAGCATGTATCTTTATAGAAGAATATGAGAGTCCTTTCTGTAGCATATCTGCCAAGTATTCCAGGATGAGTGGGATGTTCAATAATGATGCATCATGACCCTTGCTGGTATTCCAAATGCTGAATCTCTTCCATTTTGCTGAATAAACCTTTCTGGTGGATGGTCTGTGGGCTTCTGTTAATATCCGCTGAACTTCCTTGGAGAGAGATAGATTGAGGTTATTCATGGAATCTCCCAAGCTGTTAGCTGGAGCGTCTGAATGTTGGGATGTACTGTCTTGAAGTTGTTTTGAGTCAAAAGATGGGGCCATTGGGGAAGGGCCCATTTTTTGTTGTGGCATATGCTCCGTAGTAGTGGATACCAGTGTTGTCTTGGCCAGTCTGGAGCTATTAGGATCCCTTTTGGCTTCTCTGCTTTGATCTTTAGTAGTACTGTGGTCATCAGTGGCAGAGGTGGGAATGCATACATTTTTAGGAAGTTCCAGTTGAATTAGAGAGCATCTGTTTTCCATGCTTGTGGATGATATGCCCTTGAACAGAACTTTTGTAGCTGATGATTGAGGTGGGAGGCAAATAGGTCTACTTCTGGCCTGTCCCATGTCGAGGTGAGCCTTATGAAGATTTCTGGATGTAACCTCCATTCGTGGGGATCTAGGAAATTCCTGCTTAGGCTGTCCGCCAGCACATTGTCTTTGCCTGGAACAAACTGGGATTGCAACTGTATGTTTAAGCTCAGTGATTTTTCCCAAAGATTCATTGTCAGTCTGCAAAGGGGGTAAGAATGGGTGCCCCCCTGCTTGTTTATGTACCACATGACAGTGGTGTTGTCTGTCCATATTAGCAGGTGGCCTTGCTGAAGTTGTTGTCGAAAGACCTCAATGGCATGCATGACTGCCAGCATTTCTTTTTGGTTGATATGCAGATGCGTTTCCTTTGGAGACCATTGTCCTTGAATACACCTGCCCTCCATGTGCGCCCCCATCCAAGGTCTGAGGCGTCTGTGGTCATAGTTTGTGTTATTTGTGGTTTTTTGAATGACATTCCTGTGTTTGCCTGGCTTACCAAGGCCCACCATAGGAATTCCTTTTGTAGGCATGGAATACGCGGTATGGTTGTCTCTAGGTTGTTGCTGTGTTGAGACCATGAACGTTTTAGGTACCACTGAAGCTTTCTCATGTGTAGTCCTGCTAATGGAACCAGGAGAATGCATGATGCCATGTAACCCAGGGCCTGTAGGAATCTCCTTGCAGTCATCTGGGTGAGCTTTGCCAAACCTTTGAAATAATGAGTTAACTTCTTTTGCTTGTCTTCTGTCAGGTAAGCCATTTGAAAGGTTGTGTCTAGATTGGCTCCTAAGAAAGTAATTTGCTGGGATGGCTGCAGTCTTGACTTTTGGAAGTTGACTGTGTATCCCAGAGCTTGTAGCAATTGAATGACATAATCCAAGTTTTTTGTCAAAATCAGTTTGTCGTCCACTTGTATGAGGCAGTCGTCCAGGTACGGGTAAATTTGGATCCCCTGGAGCCTGCAATGAGCAATTACTGAAGCCAGGCATTTTGTAAACACTCTGGGTGCAGTAGATAAGCCAAATGGCAATGCTGAGAATTGATAATGCTCTGGCCCTGCAAGAAATATGAGGTATCTTCTGCAGCTGTGTCTGATAGGGACATGCAGGTATGCCTCCTTGAGGTCCAGAGTAATCAGCCAAGACCCCTTCCCAGCATGGGAAGGAGTTGCTGTAAGGGCAGCATTTTGAACTTTGGTACTATGAGAAAGGTGTTTAATGCGGACAAATCCAGTATTGGTCTCCATTGTGTTTCTTTTCTTGGAACAAGGAACAGTCTTGAGTAAAACCCCTGGCCTTGTTCTTGTTGTGGAACTTTTTCTATTGCATTGATCTGAGCTAGCAGGGAAATTTGCTTGAAAGCCTCTGCCCTCTGGTTTTGCGGTAGGTTTGGCATGCCTTGTTTCCTTGGTAAGGTATGAAAGTGGAACCTGTAGCCTTGGTCTATAATGTCCAAAATCCATTTGTCCTTTGTCAATCTATGCCAATTGTCTGAAAACAGAGATAATTTTCCGCCCAAGGGAGCTTCTGTTTGCTCTTTGGTTAGCGGAAGTAGAGGAAAGTCATTGGGATTGTCCCTGTGGGGCAGGAGAAGCCCCTGTGTCACTTCTTTGGTTTGCTGGTTGCCATTGTCGTCCCCTGTAGGAACCTCTGTACTGTCCTCTTCCTCGGCCACGCCTGCTTTTGCCCCTTTGAAATCTTTCAGTATTAAGAAAGGACCAGTTTTTTGAAGGCCAATTCCTGCTGAATCTGGGTGGCTGAACCTGGAGGAAATCTTTGACTGTCTGAACTGACTTGGCTTTTTCCTCAATGGTCTTTAATACATCTTTAGCATTAGCACCAAAAAGCTTGTTCTTTTCCAAGGGTGCATCAAGAAGTTTTGCCTTAACATGATCTGGTAGAGGTTGTTCTTTTAACCATGCATGTCTGCGAATGACCGCCCCTGTCATAGCTGCCCTACATGAAGCTTCCAATGCATCATATCCACACTGAAGGAAGTGATTGCTAACTTGCTGAGAGTTGTGTACAGCCACCTGCAAAGACTTCCTATTTAAAGGATCAGAAGAGGCCAAAGTTTTCTGTAAATCATCTAACAGGAAATCCTGATATTGAAACATATGAAAGAGACAATTGAGAGCTCTCATAGATAAAGTAGTGGAGGTGTAAACCTTCTTCCCCATCTCTAATGACCTAGCTTCCCTGTTGGAAGGCAAAGGATTTTTGGAGGTGGTAGCTGAAACCCCTTTCGGCCCCTGTGAAATAGTTTCTAAATCAACAGCATGGGCCCTAAAGAAGTGAGAATGTGTTTCAGGAACTCTATAGTATCTGTCCGGCTTGGCAGGAGCAGGAGGGAGAGTATCAGGGGTAACACTGGAGTCAGAGTATAAATCATCCAAAACATCAAGCACAGGAGGTATAGCTAAGGGCCTGTGCTGGGGCTTTTTAAGGAAGGTACGAAGGCGCTTTCTGGAATCAGAAAATTCCTGGCCTTGCCACTTGAAATGTTCCCTCATGGGATGCAGAACTTCCCCAAAAGAAATATCCTCAGGAGGGGAGGCCAAGGGGATGGAGTCCTCTGCATCTGAGTCCTCGTAGGTCTGGAAAGGCTCTTCCTGGCTATCGGAGTGGCCAGAGGCCTCAGAATCTTCATCTGAAGGGAGAGGGTCATTGGGCTCAACCCTGGGCCTCTTATCAGGAGGAGGCTGGGATCCTCTCTCAGGATGGGCCTGGGAACCTCTGATCATGGAGATCAAGTCTGCTGCCATAGTCATGATTTGTCTCTCAGGAGTAGGCTGAGGTAAGGCTTTTGCAGTAAGGTGCTTAGTCTTGCTGGCTGCCTTAGCACGTGTGTAGGCCTTGATAGACATGGGAGGCCTAGCAGCTCCACGTGCAGGAGTTACCTTATCCACAGCAATGGTCGCGGGCATTTCCTTGGTTACAGTATCTGGAGGAAAATCAATAACTGGCGTCGGTGTGGACTCCGGTATCGGAGGTATCGGTAATGCAGTGTCTTCGGTTCGGAGTGGTGAAATAACCGCCTCAGAGGGAACCAGGGCACTCACGGTAGGTTTTGGCGTGGTGTCAGTGGAAGACACGGGCCGAGGATGGCGGTCCCGGTCTTTACGTTTTTTAGGAGTCTGCGATGTCGGTAATTCCGACGGCATCTTGTAATCGTATTTTTCGCCGAAAAAGTCTTCAGCGAACTCCACCCGGCGCCTGAGTGCGCTTATTGAAGCGAGCACAGGCGGCACAGGCCGAGACGTCGTGGTCTGGGCCAAGGCAAGGAAGGCAGTAAGAATGGAAATCCTTATGAGGTATCTGTTTACCACAAGACAAACAATTAACTTTTTCAGTAATTTCTGACATCGGCTGAGGCAAGAAAATGTCCCCAACGGGGTACTTAGCTTTTTTGATGACTTCGGATTGAAGAATACAGGAGCTGACCGACCGGTACTTGCGAACTGCTTCTGCTTTGGGCACCGCGCGGCAAGAAAGACTGAAGAAGATGGCGTCGGCTGATGCTTATGTACTCCTGCCGCTCTGACGGAGAGAAATGCGACATCAGCCGACGTCGGACCCAGACTTTGGAATCCGGCCGACCGAGGGCTGCCTGAGGCAGGACAACCCATATGTTACGACTGCAGTTGCATTCTTGAAGGACATCCTTGGCCTTTTTTCTTGGCAGTTCCACCTGGGTAGCCAACACTGAATCCATTCTTAATGCTAACTTTTTAAACCTCTGATTTTCCAAATACAAACTGAGGGCAGCCAGACTGAGTGTCTTGGGAACAAAGACTGGCAGATGGCACAGGAGGTATGATTGTATTCCCAGCCTAAAAAAAAATATGCAACCGTCATGGGGGTCTATGTGGGATTTGATGTCCACATTTGCATTTACCTTTCTTAGCGGACATTGGCTAACATCATACAAACTAACCAAGCTCTAGCAAGGACAATAAAACAAGAATTCCCCAACGGGGCACTTAGCTTTAGGCATCTTGAAGGAGAGGAGCAAAACGATCGATCTGACGTTCGACTGCAACAGAAAATTTCTGAGGTCTGTGCATGCAAATGTCACATTTAGACAGAGGGTAAGAGTGAGTACCCCTCCCTGCTTGTTTAGGTACTACGACTGTGGTGTTTGTATTTTTATTTTTTTAACAGCATTCAGAAAGAAACGGAAACCAGAAGTCCTATCTGGCCTTATTGAACATGTCTATATTACATAATCGAACTTTAAAAAGTTCGAAAGTCATATGGTCCACACCATATGATTGAACTTTTTAAAAGTTTGAAAATGTAATAAAAAAAATAAAACCAAAGGAACAAACCTACCCGAAACCCCACACCCCCCCCACTCTAAATATACCAACTCAGAGATCGCACTACAGTGCAGAAAAGGGAAATCTTTCCATTCCACACTGTACGAAAATCTCAGTTGAAATGTTCAAACGTTTAAAAGTTCGACAACATGATATAAAACCTTTCTGAACTGCTACAAGTTCTTCCAAGTTGATGTGTTTCTCTCTGAACCAATTTCCCCACTTCCCTTAGATCTAGAAGTGACTGCAATGGGCTCCCCCAGGCCATCTCTGAGATGTCTGTGGTGAGGTTTGGTCTTGGGGGATGAACCTGAAAGGAAGGCCTTGGTTCTGAGCACAAGCTCATGCCCACCATGCAAATTCCTCCTCGAGGCAAGAAATCAGATGTATTTTTGGTTGAGAGGGGCTGTGCATGCTGGCACCACATTTTTGCGGTACCACTGGAACTTCCTGATGTTTAGCCTGGCCAGTGGAACCATGAGGATGCCAAGTAGCCCAATGCTCTGAGGAACACACTTGCTGTGAAGCACTGTCTTAGTGATCTTTAGAAAATACTGAGTCAGGAAAGAGGCTCTGTTGAGGTAAAAAGGCCTTTTATAGGGAGGAATCTAGGACAGTCCCCAGCAAAACAATCCTGGTTGAAGGTTCTGTTTGATTTATGGTGAAACTCACGGTGGTCAAGAAAGGTACAGCTGTCTACCTACCATAAATGTTCGAGTGTATTCACTGTTGCAGTCATTACACTTGGGTTATCCTGCTGGCAGGCTACCCCTAGTCGGCCCGAATTCCAAAGTCCTGGTCCGGCGTCGGTTGCTGTCACCTCTTCCCTGACATCACTGTGCCAGGGGTATATAAGATGCAGCCAACACCATTTTCTTCAGTTTTTCTTGCCCCAGATGTCAGGTGCCCCCAAAAGGGTAGGCTAAAAACATTGCTTATAAATAGCATGCACTAAAATAAACATTATCTTCATCTACAAGCAAATACACCACATAGGTTGTATAGGAGAGAGAAGTACAGACAAGTCCCAGCAAAGAAAGGGGGATGGTGGATAACCTGGACTGCAACAGTGAATACACTCGAACATCTACATTTGTGGCACACAACTGTACTATGTTCATCGTGTTTCACTGTTGCAGTCATTACACTTTGGATGAATCCCAAAGCTGAGGTTGGGTGGCTGGGTCTGAATAGAATTAGGAGTGGCTATAAGAGCCTGCAGAACTTAAGTGGCAAAGCCTGCTCTGGATTTAGAGTAAAGAGGCAAGTGGTAGTGCTTTGTAAAGGTGCACACTGAAGTCCAAGTTGCAGCCTCCAAAATATCCTTGGTTGGTACTCCGAGGAAGGCTGCTGAGGTGGCTGCTGCCCTGGTCGAATGTGGCCTAATGCCCTTAGGCACTGATTTGCCATGTTGTGAATAACAAACGAATGCAGTGTCCTATCCATTTTGAAATAGTCTGCTTTGAGATGGCCTTTCCTTGGAATCCTGCAGCATATGCCACTAAAAGTTGCTCAGTCTTTCTGAAAGCTTTAGTTTTGTCCAAGTAGAAGCGTAGCTGTCTGTGTATGTCCAAAGAATGCAGAAGTCTCTCCCCTTTATTCTGGGGGTTTGGATAAAATGTAGGCAAATGAATGGTTTAAGAACCACACTGGATACTACCTTAGGCATAAATGTTGGGTTTGTCCTTAGAGAAACCCTGTCCAGATGGAAAATGATAAAAGGTTCCACAGCCATTAATGCCTGTAACTCAGACTCTTCTTGCTGAAGTTATTGCTAGGAGCAGAGCTGTTTTCCATAAGAATTTTATCTCGGCTGTATTGGCTGGCTCAAAAGGAGGCAGTGTGAGCTTTTCCAAGACAAAGTTGAGGTCCCACGCAGGTATTGGTGCTCTTCTTGGGGGGGTCTAATGTTTTTGGCCCCTCTGAGGTGCTGCCTTAGTAATGGATGTGAAAAAATAGGCAGGTCTGTATTGTAATGAGCTGAAATGGCAGAGGCATAGGCCTTTGTCCAGCATCTCAGGTATTGTAAAATCTGAGAAATATTTGATATGAGCATGTCTATTCCTTGTGCCTGGTTCCAAGCACAGAATCTCTTCCACTTTTCCTGCATATAATTTTCTGGTGCTGGGCCTCCTGGCCTCCAAAATAACATCCATAACTGCTTTGGAGAGAGGTGTGTCCTGAATGGTTACATTATCCGCCATGCAGCCAGATTTACGGTTCTGAGTTGGCTGTGCAGTATCTGATTGCTTTGTTGGGTCAGTAAATGAGGAATTTGAGGTAATGTCCAGGCTGAGCCTTGAGGCAAGCTCTTTATGATTGGGTACCAGTGCTGGTGGCGCCAGTCTGGGGCAATCAGGATCATTTTTTGGCTTCTCTTGTCTGACCGTTAGGAGTACCTTGGGGAGGAGAGGTAGTGGAAGAAAGGCATATACTGTAAGGTTTTTCCAGCTGAATGATAGAGCATCCACTTTCCATGCTAGCTTGGGATAAGTCCTTGTACAGAATCTCTGTAGTTGGCAGTTGTGAGGGGAGGCAAACAGATCTATGTCTGGGCATCCCCATTTCCTTGTTATTATGCTGAAAATTTGTGGATCTAGTTTCCACTGAGGATCCATGAGATTTCTGCTTAGTTCGTCTGCCAGAGTATTTGTCTTTCCTGGCAGGAATTGTGCTTGCAGGTGTACTTGATAAGTCAATGCTGTGTTCCACAAATTCATACCTTGTCTGCAGAGGGGGTAGGAATGCGTGCCTCCCTGCTTGTTTATGTACCACATGAATGTAGTATTGTCAGTCTTTATCATTAGTTGTCCTGGATGAAGTAGATCCTTGAAAGCTGTCGGGGCATTCTTGACAGCCAGCATTTCTTTCAGATTGATATGAAGATGCATTTGGCTCGTGGACCATGTCCCCTGAATACAGTTTTCCTGCCATGTGGGCCCCCCAGACATAATCTGATGCATCTGTTATTGTCTGCCTGGCAGTGGGTAAAGTGAAAGGCTATCCCTTGTTGTGGTGACAGGCCTGTGCCCACCATCGAAACTCCTGTTGCAGGCAGGGAATGAGGGTAATAAGTTTTTCCAGGCTATGGCAATGCTGAGTCCAAACACTTTTTAGATACCATTGAAGCTTCCTCATACAGTCTTGCATATGGAATTAACAGAATGCAGGATGCCATGAAGCCCAAAGCCTGCAGAATTTTTCTTGCAAGAAGTCAGTTGCCTTTGTTTGTCTGGCGTGAGATAGGCCATCTGGGCAGTTGTATTTAAACTTGCACCCAGGAATATTATCTCTGGAGAGGGTACTAGTTTTGATTTCTTTTCGTTTACTGTGTACCCTAGGCAAATTAGCAATCTTTTTAGAAACGCCAGATGCTTTAGTAGAATGTCCTTGTTCTCTGCTTCAATAAGGCAGTCATCCAAGTAGGGATATATTTGAATTCCTCTGTCTGCAAAAAGCAATTACTGATGCCAGGCATTCTGTGAAGACCCTGGGCGCAGTAGATAAGCCAAAGGGCAGTGCAGATAATTGGTAGTGCATGGAGCCAGCTATGAATCTGAGGTATCTTCTGCAAGATTGTCTGATTGGGACATGCAGGTATTCCTCCTTTAAGTCCAAGGTTACAAGCAAAGCCTTCTTGCCCAGCATGGGCAGAAGCTGCTGCAGAGTCAACATTTTGAATTTTGGAACGTCCAGAAAAGTGTTTAGAATAGACAGGTCCAGTATTGGTCTCCAGGCGTTGTCCTTTCTGGGTACCAAGAAAAGACGCGAGTAAAACCCTTGTCCCTGCTCCTGTAGTGGTACTTGCTGAATGGCCCTCATTTCCATGAGGGATGAAAAGTACAGTTTTGTACCTACCATAAATGTAGATGTTCGAGTGTATACACTGCTGCAGTCATTACACTTGGGTTATCCTGCCGTCAGGCGGTTCCCCAGTCGGCCTGAGTTCCAAAGTCTTGGTCCGGCATCGGTTGTTGTCGCCCCCTCCCTGACGTCAGTGCAACAGGGGTATACAAGATGCAGCTGATGCTGTTTTCTTCAGTTTTTCTTGACCCAGATATCAGGTGCCCCCAAAAAGGTAGGCAATTCAAATTGCTAATAAAACATACATAAGAAAAGCAATCAAACAACTTTCAGTTACCAGCAAATACTCCCCATAGGTAGTAAAGTGTAGAAAACATAGGTACGTACCAGCAAGTAAGAGGGGAAGGATGGAGGGTAACCTGGACTGCAGCAGTGTATACACTTGAACATCTACATTTATGGTAGGTACAAAACTGTACTATGTTCATCGTGTTAACACTACTAGTCATTACACTTGGGTAGAATCCCAAAGCTGAGGTAGGGTGGCTGGTTCTATAAGGCATTAGGGGTGGCTATAAGGCCCTGCAGCACTGGAGTGGCGAAGCCAGCTCTGGATTTAGAGTATAGAGGCAGATGGTAATGCTAGGTGAAGGTATGTACAGAATTCCAAGTTGCTGCTTCCAAAATATCCTTGGTAGGTACTTCTCTGAGGTAGGCAGTTGAAGTGGCTGTTGCCCTGGTGGAGTGAGATCTAATGCTGTTAGGTACAGGATTCCCATGGTGTGTATAGCAGAAACGTATACAGAGTCCTATCCATTTTGAAATAGTCTGTTTTGAAATATATTTTCCCTGTGCTCCTGCAGCATATACTACCAATAATTGCTCAGATTTTCTGAAAGCTTTGATTTTGTCCAAGTAGAAGCATAACTGCCTGTGTATGTCCAAAGAATGCAGTAGTCTCTCCCCTTTATTCTGTGGATTTGGATAAAAAGTTGGCAAGTGAATAGTTTGGTTTAGAGCCACACTTGATACCACATTTGACAAACATAGGGTTAGTTCTTAAAGACACCCTGTCTTGCTGGAAAATGATGAAAGGTTCCACTGCCATTAGTACCTGTAATTCTGAAACTCTTTGTGCTGATGTTATTGCCAGGAGCAGAGCAGTTTTCCAAGAGATATATTTTAAATCTGCTGTGTTAGCTGGCTCAAAACGAGGTAAAGTTAATTTTTCCAACACGAAGTTGAGGTCCCAAGTTGGAGTAGGTGCTCTACGGGGCGGTCTTATGTTTTCAGCCCTTCTGAGGTACTGTTTTAGCAAAGGATTAGAGAAAATTGGTGGATCCATGTTGTAATGAGCAGAGATGGCATAGGCGTGGATCTTGATGGATGAAAAGGAGAGGCCTTTGCCCAGCATCTCAGTTAAATATTGTAGTATCTGAGGAATATTTGGGACAAGTGGGTCAAGCCTGTTCGCCTGGTTCCAGGCACAGAATCTCTTCCATTTATCCAAATAGGCTTTCCTGGTACTAGGCCTTCTGGCCTCCAGAATGACATCCATAACAGCTTTGGAGAGATTGCTTGCTTGACTAAGGAATCTTCCATGCAACCAGGTTTAAAGTCTTTAGCTAGCTGTGAAGTATCTGATTGCTGTGCAGAGTCAGCAGATGTGGGATTTGAGGCAAAATCCAGGGTGGTCCTTGTGCTAAGTTCTTTAAGATTGGGTACCAGTGCTGGTGTGGCCAGTCTGGTGCAATCAGGATCATCTTTGGTTCTTTTTGCCTGGCTTTTATGAGTACCTTTGGAAAAAGAGGTAGTGGTGGGAAAGCAGATACCTGTAGGTTTTTCCAGCTGAATGAGAGGGCATCCACTTTTCATGCTTGTGGATGGTAAGTCCTTGTGCAGAATTTCTGTAGCTGGCAGTTCATTGGGGATGCAAACAGGTCTATGTCCAGGCTCCACCATTTCTGTGTTATCATTCTGAATATTTGTGGATTCAATTCCCATTCGTGGGGATCCATGATATTTCTGCTTAAGTCATCTGCCAGTGTGTTTCTCTCCTGGCAGGAATTGTACTTAGATGAACTTGATAGTTTAGAGCTGTGTTCCACAAGGTCATGGCTTGTCTGCAGAGGAGATAAAAGTGAGTGCCCCCTTGCTTATGTACCACATAACTGTGGTGTTGTCTGTCTTTAGTAGTCCTGGATGCAGCAGGGTCCTTGAAGGTTATAAGGGCATTTTGTACAGCTAGCATCTCTTTTTGATTGATGTGAAGATGCCTTTGTTCTGCGGGCCACTTGCCCTGAATACATTTTCCTGCCATGTGTGCTCCCCAGGCGTAATCCGATGCATCTGTTTGTCAGTGTTTGCATGGCTGTGGGTTGAGTAAAAGGCTGTCCCTTGTTGAGGTGACAAGCTTCAGCCCACCATCGAAACTCCTGTTGAAGGCAAGGAATTAGTGGTATAACGGTTTCCAAACTTTGACAGGTTTGAGACCAGACACTCTTTAGGTACCATTGTAGTTTCCTCATATGCAGTCTGGCAGATGGAATTAGTAGTATGCAAGAGGCCATGTAACCCAAGGCCTGTAGAATTTTTCTTGCAGGGAGTTGGGTTCTTGTTGCCATAAATTGAAAATATTGAGTCAGTTGTCTTTGCTTGTCTGGCGTGAGATAAGCCATCTGGGCCATTGTGTTCAAGCTGGCACCCAGGAATATTATCTCTTATGAGGGCACTAGTTTTGATTTCTTTTCGTTTACTGTGTACCCTAGGTAACTTAACTTTTTTACAAAAGCCAGATGCTTTACAAGAATGTCCTTGCTCTCTGCTTGAATCAGGCAGTCGTCCAGATACGGATAAATTTGAATTCCTTTCTGTCTGCAAAATGCAATTACTGGTGCCAGGCACTTTGTGAAGACCCTGGGCACAGTAGATCAGCCAGAGGACAGTGCAGAGAATTGATAGTGCATTGAACCAGCTAAGAATCTGAGGTATCTTCTGCAGTTTTGTCTGATAGGGACATGCAGGTATGCCTCCTTGAGGTCCAAGGTTACGAGCCAAGCTTTCGTGCCCAGCATGGGAAGAAGCTGCTGTAGTGTCAACATTTTGAATTTCGGAACATCCAGGTAAATGTTTAGAGAAGAAAGATCCAGAATGGGCCTCCAGGCTTTGTCCTTTCTGGGAACCAGAAAGAGTCTCAAACAAAATCCTTGTCCTTGCTCCTGTGGTGGTACCTTTTGAATAGCTCTCATGTCCATGAGTGCTGTAATTTGTTTTTGAGCCTCTGCCCATTGATTTGGTGGCAGATTTGGCATTCCTTTTAACCTTGGCAGAGTGTGAAAGTGGAACCTGTAACCTTGAGATACAATGTTGAGAACCCATTTGTCTTTGGTGATCATATACCAATTGTGATAGAAAAGTGCCAGCTTTCCACTAAAGGGGGCTGTCAAGAGAGCTACTTGGCAGCTGTAGTGGGAAGTCATTGGGGCTGTTTTTTATATGGTTGGGGCCTGTCTTCCCCTTCTTTCTGGCCTGATGCACCCTCATTGTCGAGGCCTGTAAGGACCTTGTGGTTGACCTCTACCTCTTGGGTGTCTGTATCTGCCCCTTTGAGGTCTGTCTGTAACTGGAAAGGACCAATTCTTTGTTGGCCAATTTCTGCTAAATCGAGGAGGCTGGACCTGTAAGAAATCCTTCACCGTTTGCATAGATTTTGCCTTATCCTCCATTTTCTTTAATACCTCTTCTGCCTTAACTCCAAACAACACATCCTGCTGCAAAGGTGCATCCAATAGTTTTGCTTTAACATGATCTGGTAACGTATGTTCTTTTAACCAAGCATGTCTTCTAATGACAGAACCTGTAACTGCTGCTCTACAGGAGGCCTCAAGAATCAAAACCACATTGCAAAGTACGTTTTCCCACTTGTTCAGCTGCATGCAATAAATCCTGCATTTCCTTAAAATTAGGAGGATCTGAATCTAGAAGCATTTTTTGTTTCAACTGAGACATCAAAAATTGCTGATATTTTAACATGTGAAACTGGCAATTTAAGGCCCTCATTGCTAAAGTTGCAGACGTATATACTTTCTTCCCCCATCTGTCTAATGCTCTGGAATCTCTGTCAGAGGGGACTGGATTGTTTGCTGATGAGGCCTTAACCCCCTTGGGTCCCCTGAGAAATAGTTTCAGAGTCAGCAACAGGGCTTTTATAAAGAAATTTGTGAGAGTCAGGGACTCTAGTATCCGTCAGGCTTAACTGGGGCTGGAGGTAGAGAGTCAGGATTTAAGCTGGATTCACTATACACATCATCCACAATATCTAACACTGGCGGAATAGCAAGGGGTCTGTTTTGAAGTAATAAAAGGAAGTCTCTCAGCCTTTTCTTGGATTCTGAGTAATCCTGGCCTTCCCAATGGAAATGCTCCCTCATGGCATGTAAGGTTTCCCCAAAGGAGTAGTCCTCAGGCGGAGAGGCTGATGGAATTGATTCCTCAGCATCAGAATCCTCACAAGGGGGTAAAGAATATCGGAGGAAGAATATGAAGAGAGGGACACCTGGTTGGATGAGTCCGTCTGCATCTTGTCTAGGCCTTTTATCAGGAGGGGGATGGGACCCCCTGATCAGAGGGATTAGGTCTTCGGCCATTTTGAGCATTTGTTTCTTACGCATTTAGGCCTGTAATGGAGAATGCTCTATTTGTTTCTTTGTTTTTAAAGGAGTTTTAGACTTAGCAGAAGGTTTAATGCTTAACTGAGTTGGTCTGAAAACACCCTCTGAAGCTGCGGGTTGTTCAGCTACTCCGGATCCCTCTGAAAGGTTAGTTTCGGTAGGCTGAAAATCCTGTGCGTCCGGAGGCCCAGCCATCTCCACGTGGGAGTCAGAGACGGCCTGTGGTTCTACAGAAGCGGTCGTCAGGGGCTGCAAAGGCGCCTTGCTGAAAACTGGAGACTGGCCTAGAAGAGGCTTCTTTGTCAGTTTTGGGCCTCGGATGCCTATCTTTGTCTTTGCGCTTTTTAGGTATTCCGGTCGTCGGAAGTTCCAACGGCATGGTGTAATTGAATTTTCTGCCAAAATAATGTCGGGCAAAATCAAACAGACATTTAATAGTACGCTTGTTAAACCTAGCACAAAACCGACAACCAGTGACGTTGTGGTCTGGGCCTAGGCATGGGATACAATAGGAATTGAAATCCTTATGAGGTATTTGCTTCCCACAAGAGATACAGTTATTAACTTTTACTGACCTCGGTCTGAGGCAAGAAAAAGTTTCCCCAACGGGGTACTTAGTTTTGTAGAAGACGTTGGTTCTGGATTCGGAATGAAAATCTTAGGAGTCGGCTGATCGGCACTTGCGAACTGCTTTTGCTTCGGGCACCGCGTGGCAAGAAAGACTGAAGAAAATGGCATCGACTGCATCTTATATACCCCTGTCACACTCACGTCAGGGAGGAGGCGACAGCAACCAATGCCGGACCAAGACTTTGGAACTCAGGCCGACTGGGGAACCGCCTGACGGCAGGATAACCCAAGTGTAATGACTGCAGCAGTGTAACACAATGAACATCTTGCTTTTGTGCCTCTGCCCATTGATTGTGTGGCAGGTCTGGCATGCCTTTTGCAGAGTGTGAAAGTGGAAGCTGTTACCCTGAGACACTATATTCTAGACCCATTTGTCCTGGGAGATCATGTGCCAGTTTTGTGAAGAAAGTGCTAGTTTTCCCCCTAAGGGAGCTTCCAAAAGATAAGTGCTTGGTACTGGTAGAAGAAAGTCATTTGTCTTCTCTGCTTTTGGAGGTAGAAGCACCCCATTGTTTAGGCCTGTATGAGCCTTGGGGCTGGGATCTGCCTCTAGGGCGCCTGTATCTGCCTCTTTGTGGCCTGACACTGGAAAGGACCAATTTTTTTGAAGGCCAGTTCCTGCTAAATCTGGGTGGCTGTACCTGTAAGAAATCCTTAACTGTCTGCATAGATTTCGCTTTATCCTCCATTTTCTTCAACACCTCTTCTGCCTTAACACCAAAGTATCATGTAATGGAGTATCTAATAACTTTGCTTTAACATGATCAGGCAGATTCTGTTCCTTTAACCAAGCATGCCTCCTAATAACAGAACCCATTACAGCGGCCCTATAAGAGGCCTCCAAAGAATCAAAACCACATTGTAAAGTATGTTTTCCCACCTGTTCAGCTGCATGCAATAATTCCTGCATTTCCTTGTTTTCAGCACATTCAGAATGTCAACATTTTCTGTTTTAACAGTGACATTAAATATTGCTGATATTTAAGCATATGAAACAGACAATTTTAAGCTCTTACAGCCAAGGTAACAGAAGTGTAACCCCCCCCCCCATCTGTCCAGTGCTCTATAATCCCTATCAGTGGGAACAGGGTTTTTTTTTTTTTTTTTACAGTGGAAGCCTTGACCCCTTTGGGACCCTGAGATATAGTTTCTGGGTCAGCAGCAGGGCTTTTATATAGAAATTTATGAGAGTCTGGAACCCTGTAGTACCTGTCTGGCTTAACGGGTGCTGGGGGTATAGAGTCTGGAAACAGGCCAGCCTCCGAAAAAACAATCTACAATGTCCAGAACAGGAGGAATAGCAAAGGGGCCTGTGCTGAGGAAGTAAAAGAAAATCTGAGCCTTTTCTTGGATTCTGAATAATCCTGGCTCTCCCAATGACAATGCTCCCTCATAGTATGCAAGGTTTCCCCAAAAGAGTAACCCCTCAGGAAGAGAAGCTGAAGGAATAGATTCTTCAGCATCAGAATCCCCATAGGGAGGAAGAGAGTATTCTGGATCAGATGAGGAATCAGAGGAAATGGAAACCTGATCTGAAGATTCATAGTCTGTCTCTTGCCTAGGTCTCTTATCAGGAGGGAGATGGGAACCCCTGATCAAAGTAATAAGGTCTTCGGCCATTTTGAGCATCTGATTTTTAGGCATGGAAGTTTGTCCTGGAAAATGCTGTACTTGTTTCTTTGTCTTTAGAGCTGCTTTAGTCTTTGGCTTTGAAGCTGAAGATGGCTTTACATACAACTGTGTAGGTCTGAAAACACCCTCAGAAGCAGATGCCTGCACAGCGGCTCTGGACCCATCCAAGGGTATAGTTTCAGAGGATCCAATACCTTGAATTTCCAGAGGCCCAGTCGGCTCCACATGGGAGTCGGCAGAGGCCTGTGGCTCTGAGGTAGCGGGTGTCAGGGGCTGCGAAAGCACCTCACTGAGAACTGGTGAACCGTGACTAGCTTAGAGGAAGCCTCATCGTCGGTTCTGGACCTCGGATGCTTGTCCTTGTCTTTATCCTTGCATTTTTTATAGACTTTGGTCAGCTGTTCCGCCAGCATTGTAGAATTGAACCTGCGGCCAAAGTAATGAAAGGCAAAATCGTACCGACGCTTAATAGTGCATTGGTTAAATCTAGCACAAAACTGACAACAAGCAACGTCGTGGTCAGGGCCTAGGCAAGGAATACAGTAAGAGTGAAAATCCTTATGAGGTATTTGCTTCCCACAAGAAATACAATTGTTAAGTTTTTTCTGACATCGGTCTGGAGCAAGAAAAAAGTTTCCCCAATGGGGTACTTAGCTTTAATGAAGACTTCAGATCTGAAATTCGAATTTGAAAATCTCAGGAGTCGGCCGACCGGCACATGCAAACTGCTTTTGCTTTGGGCACCGCACGGCAAGAAAGACACCCCTGGCTCACTGACGTCAGGGAAGAGGCGAAAGCAACCGACGCCGGACCAGGACTTTGGAATTCGGGCAGACTGCGGGTAGCCTGCCAGCAGGATAACCCAAGTGTAATGACTGCAACAATGAAACACAATGAACATCTCTGGGTAAATTCCAAATCTAAGTGGAGTTTTGAAAGGTTCATGGCCTGCAAGAAGCAATCGTCCAGGTAGGGGTAAACTTGCACCTCTCTGGTTCTGCAAATGGCAATTAGAGGAGCAAAGCAATTTGTGAAGACCCTGAGACTGGAAGACAAGCTAAAGAGCAGAGCACAAAATTGATAGTGACTGGTACCACACCTTTGAAGTGTAAGAAGCTTCTGTGTGATTACTCTATGGGAAAATGCAAGTAGGAGTATTTTAGATACAAGATAACCATGAAGGCCTGTGGGAATATTATGGGTAACAGCTTTTGAAGTTACCATTTTGAATTTTGAAACCAGCAGGAACCGACTGAGGTCACACAGATCTAGGATGGGACACCAAGAGCCTTACTTCCTTTTTGGTGCTCTGGAACTGGTTCCACTGAGCCCTGGGAGTATAAAAGTCTGTACTTGGGAAACGGCTTCTGTCCTTTGGTTTGGGGCAATATCTGGACAGCCTGAATGCTTTAGTGGGTTTTTGAAACTCAGCCATTTGAAATGATGTTTAGCACCCACCTGCCAGAAGTGATGAGACCAATTCCCTTTGAAAAGGGATAGTCTTCCTCCTAGTCTTGTGAGGGGAGGGGAAAGTCAGAAAAACTGGAAGTATGAATCACTGTTACTCTCTGCCAGGGGGGCCTGTGGCCTGGAATTCCCTGGTCTGGAGGTGTCTGAAATTCACTGCCTGGGTCTTTGTTGTTGCCTGCATCTTCTTTCCCTACATGGTTTTATGTGAAGGGAAGGATCAGTATTTAGATGGCTAATTTCTAATGAATCTATGAGGGTGAACCTGTAGGAAATCTAACAGTCAGGCATAGATTTAACTTTTTCCTCCATCTTTTTAAGTACGGCCTCAGCTTTAGGCCCAAAGAGGAAATCTTTGTCCAGGGGGTCCATCCAAAAGATTAAGCCTGACATGCTCAGGAAAGGATTCTTTCCCTTAGCCATGCATGTCTTCTACATAGCAGAACCAGTAGCTGCAGCCTGGCTAGAAGCTTCCATACCATCATAGCTGCAATGTAGAGAATGCCTAGCAACCTGACCGCTGGAGTTGTATAGGTCCAGTAATTCTTTGGAAAAAAGTACAGTTGTGTACACTCACCATAAATGTAGATGTTAGAGTGTATTCACTGTTGCAGTCATCACACTTGGGTTATCTGCCTGCAGGTAAGCCCCTCAGTCAGCCCGAATACCAGAGACTTAGTATTTCTGCACTGGACGCTGCCGCTCCATGACTGAAGTCAAGTCGTCAGGGGTATAAAAACAGGCAGCCGACGCCATTACATCAGTTTTTCTTGCCCCAAATTGGGAGCTAGGTTATGGTGGGGAACACACCACCAGCAAAAAGTAAATACCAATACGCCAGAAGGGGTAAGTAATAGCCATAGATAGGAGACAGAGAGAACCAGGAGACTGGAGGGAGGCAAACCAGGACTGCAACAGTGAATACACTTGAACATCTACATTTATGGTAAGTGTACACGACTGTACTATGATGTTCATGTTTCACTGGTGCAGTCATCACACCTGGATGGATTCCCAAAGCTGAAAAAGGGTGGAGGCAGTCAAGAAATTTAGGGTTGGCTAGTATGCCTTGCAGGACTGCTCTAGCAAATCCTGCCCTGGATTTGGAAAAGATAGGCAGGTGGTAATGCTTAGTGAAGGTGTGTACAGAACTCCAGGTAGCAGCCTACAGGATATCCCTGGTAGGGACTCCTCTGGAAAATGCTGTAGAGGTAGATGTTGCCTTAGTGGAATGTGTTCTGACCCCCTGAGGGGTTTAGTTTCCCATGGTGCTTGTAGCAGAAATTGATGGTGTGCTATTCATTTGGAAATGGTTTTGAAATGGTCTTGCCCTCTGCCCCTGTTGCAAAGCTGACTACTAACGGGTCAGATTTTCTGAAGGGCTTAGTCCTATCAAGGTAGAATCTGAGCTGTCTGTGCACGTCCAAGGAGTGCAGGGTCCTTTCCCCTTTATTTTGAGGATCAGGGAAGGTTGGCAAATGGATGGATTGAGAGCCACACTGGACACCACTTTGGGCATAAAGGAAGGGTTAAGTCCTGAGGGAAACCCTATCATCATGGAAAATAATGAAGGGTTCTCCACAGCCAAGAATGCTTGTAGCTCAGACATTCTTCTAGCTGAAGTGATGGCTAGAAGCAAGGCTGTTTTCCAAGAGAGGAATTTTAACTCTGCTGATGCAGCAGGTTCAAAGGGAGGAAGCGTGCTTTTCCAGTACAAAGTTAAGGTCCCAAGCAGGGGTGGGTGCTCTCCTTGGTGGCCTTAAGTTGTTTGCCCCTCGCAGGAACTGTTTGATAAGAGCATGTGAGAAGAGAGGTGGCTCAGTGTTGTAATGAGCCAAAATGACTAAGGCATGTATCTTAATGGAGAAGGACAGGCCTTTGTGGAGTAGATAGGTAATCCAGGATAAGAAACAGAGAGGGCAGTGTTGTGTCTTCTCCTTTAGATTGAATCCATGAGCAGAACCTTTTCCACTTACCAGCATAGGATTTTCTTGTACTGGGTCTTCTGACTTCAAGAATGACATCCAGCACCTGTTTGCTTATGGTTGCTGAGGGAGAATTCAAGGAATAAGCCAGGCTGCAAGATTTAGGGTTTGCAGTTGTGGATGCAGAATCTGTCCCTCCTGCTGAGAGGGTTGTATTATGGTGTAGGTGCCAGGGTGGCACCAATGTCAGTCTGCACAGGAGTGGGTACCAGTGCTGTCGTGGTCAGTCCAGGGCAATCAGAATTGTCCTTGGTCTGTCATGCTTTATCTTGAGTAATACTCTTGAAAGGAGGGGCAGAGGGGGGAAAGGCATATATTGAGAGATTTACCCACTAAAATGATAGGGAATCCACTTTCCAGCCCCTGCTGTGAGGATTCCTGATGCAGAATTTGCTGAGTTGGTGGTTGTAGGAGGCGGCAAAGAGATCCACCTCTGGGGTCCCTCATTTCTAAATCAGAAGGCTGAAGGTGCTATGCTACAATTGCCACTTGTGTGGGTCTAGGAAATGTCTGCTTAAGTCGTCTGCCCGTAAGTTTTGCTTGCCTGTCAGGAATTGAGCTTGCAGATGGACTTGAATGTCCAAAGCCGTGTTCCACAGGGCCATGGCTAGCCTGCAGAGTTGGTAGGAATGGGTTCCCCTGCTTGTTGATGTACCACATATAACTGTGGTGTTGTCTGTTATTATTAGCAGTTGTCCTGGAAAGATTAGGGGTCTGAAAGCTGTCAGGGCATTCTGTACAGCTAGCATTTATTTTTGGTTGATTTGCAGATGAATTTGACTTGGGCTCCAGTGGTCCTGAATACATTTTCCGTCCATGTGTGGCCCCCCAGGCATAGTCTGAGTCTGTGGTTAAGGTCTGGGTGGCTTGGGGTTGAGTAAATGGTAGTCCCTTGTTGTGGTTGCATACTTCTGCCCATCAGAGGAACTCTGTCCTTAGACTGGGTATGATAGGAATGACTGTTCTAGGTCCTGAGAATGTTGGCACCAAAGACTTAAGATTGGAGTTTCTTCCTCATATGCAGTCTTGCATATGGAATCAGCAGTATACATGAGGCCATGAACCCTAGGGCTTGCAGTATTTTTCTTGCAGATAGCTGGGTTCTGGTGCCCATTTGTTTGAAGTAGTCTGCCAGACTTGTTTTTCTGAGGTGAGAAATGCCATCAGGGAAGTTGTGTCCATGCTTGCTCCCAGGAATACAACCTTTTGACTGGGTACCAGTTTTGATTTCTTTTCATTGATGGTGTACCCCAAGGAGGTGAGGAGGTTTTTCACAAATGTCAGGTGCTGCAGCAGCAATTTCTGACTGTCCACCTGAATCAGGCAGTCGTCCAAGTACGGGTAAATTTGGATATTTCTCTGCCTGCAGTATACAACGGCTGGAGCCAGGCATTTTGTGAATATTCTGGGCGCAGTAGAGAAGCCAAAGGGAAGTGCACAGAACTGATGATGCATAGACCCTGCCCAGAAATGTAGATACTTTCTGCACAATTCCCTTATGGGAATACGCAGATAGGCTTCCTTTAAGTCTAGGGTTACTAACCAGGCATCCTTGGCTAGCATAGGAAAAAGCTGTTGCAGGGTAAGCAGTTTGAATTTTGGTACCACCAGGAAAGTGTTGAGAATGGAAAAGATCTAGGATTGGGCACCAAGAGTCCTCTTTCCTGGGTACCAGAAAGAGTCTTCATAGGTTCATAGGTTGGTACTAGGCTATCAGCCCTAGGGCCTATACAAGCCTAGCCATAACAATTCCCTGGCTATTTCTTCCCACATTATTTACTTTCCTGGACCCCTGTCTAGCAGGGCGACTGACGTGATCCCTGGGGTGAATTTCCTTTCTCCCATCCAATCGTCAAGGTTCCTCTTGAAGAGGTCTAAAGAGGCACTCTGCTTGACATGTATGGGCAATCTATTCCAGAGTCTGGGGAGTCTCTGGGTCAGGAACCTATCCCTCCAGCATGTTTTGTTTATTGTGATGACAAGGTTTAGATCCCTGGAGCGTGTAGCTCTGAGGGATTGGGATTTCTTTAACTGTAGCTTGTCCAACAGCTCTGGGTTTGACATGGCCTTGTATGTTAAGCAGAGATAGCCTCTGAGTAGACGATATGCGACAGAGTATAGCTGGAGTTTAAGGCAGTCAGCGTAGGGCATCTGCTTTAGGCCTGTGATTCTTTTAGTGAGGTATTTCTGAGGCCTTTCCAGTTATTGCAGATGTCTTGAGAGGTACATACCAAATGGGGTGTTGTATTCTATAATGGGTCTAATGAGGGATGAGTACAGTGGGGCAATGACCTCCTTTTTTCTGGATGAAAAGCCCTTCGTGATGAGGTGTGCCACATAGAAGGATTTCCTGACTGTTGTGGCGATGTGGTTATCGAAGGTGAGACCACTGTCCACCTGTGTCCCTAAGTCTCTTATCACACTTTCTGTGTTTAGTGTACTGCCACCTATATGGTAATTCATGGATACATGTTTTTTCCCAAAGGGGATAACAATACATTTCTTGGCATTGAGCTTGAGCCCATGGCTCTGGCACCAAGCATCTGTTTCTGTAAGGCCCTTTTGTAGAGTATCCACATCATTTGGGATTCAATAATGGCTCCCAGTTTGCAGTCATCTGCAAACTTTGTTAGCCAGAGTCCCTTAGTGTTGACCTGTACTTCAGAGAAGTAGATGCCAAACAAGAGCGCCCCAGGACTGAACCCTGAGGTACTCCACTTGTCACTTGTCTGGAGCTGGATTTGGAGTCGGCTACTTTTACAGTGTGGGTTCTATCAGTAAGCCATTTAGCAACCCATTGGGTGACATAGGGATTAATACCCAACTTAGTAAGTTTATCTATGATTCCAGAGTGGGGATGGTGTCAAAGGCCTTGGCAAGGTCTAGATAGGCTGTGTGGACCACCTTACCCTTGTCCATGGCTCTGGAGACTGATTCAAAGAAGTCAATCAGGTTCAGGAGACAAGATCGGCCCTTCACAAACCCAAACTGGGTGGGGTCCAGTGTTTGAAGGTTGCCAATGTCTTTGTTTATAAGTTCCATGATAATACACTCCATGGCCTTGCAGATAAGGCTTGTCAGACTGATGGGACGGTAGTTTCGGGATCCAAGGTGGATCCCCTTGTGGATTGGGATAACTGTAGCTCTGCGCCACTCAGTGGGCACGAAACCTGAGGTGAGGCTATGATTAAACATGACACTTAGGTGAGCTGCCAGTTCATATTGTAGTTCATGTAGTACACAGCCCGGGATGTCATCTGGTCCCATGGATGCTGTATTCTTGGCTTTAGAGAGTGCGTTTTGTACCTGTGTGGCCGTTATTACTGGAATTTGGCAATCTTCCGGTATTGAGATGGGCCATTTAGGGGGTGAGAGGGGGGTGAAGTTGGCACTGAATCGATCTGCCAGGATATTGGCAATATCCTTTGGATTAGTATATTTATTGCCATTCTGTTTTAGCTCAGAGCAGATCTGAGCATTGCCATTTAGATTCTTGACATAGTTATAGAATGCTTTGTGGTTGTCTTTGGAATCTTTGGCAATTTTATTTT
Organism: Protopterus annectens; assembly: GCF_019279795.1. Lineage (NCBI taxonomy): Eukaryota > Metazoa > Chordata > Ceratodontiformes > Protopteridae > Protopterus > Protopterus annectens. Next base: position 113,058,289 of record NC_056731.1, on the reverse strand, counting down.
CATAACTAGCTTTGGAGGATTTTATGAGGCATCTCAGTTTCTTACTGAGGCTAGTAAGGGAGTTTTTTGCATCCTGGGATTTTCCTATTTTCTGCAAAAGTTTCTTCCTTTTGTTGTAAAGTTTGTTTATGGCAGGGGACCACCAGATTGGCTTCCTTTTTTTGGATGAGAGCATTTTGGTTCTATTTGGGATGTCACGATTCATGCATGAGTGGATGTGCTCGTACAGTGCCTTAATGTAGGATTCAGCAGTTGAACTTTCAGTTCCCGTCTGCATGGGTGTCATGAAGTTTGTCACTTCTGACTTGAGTAGCATGAAGTTGGTTTTGGAGAAGTTTTTTATGGTGGTTTCTTTACTGGGGGGGGTGGGGGTGGGATGTGGATGTTAAGGGTGATTAGCTTATGGTCAGACCTGACTAACGAGGGGGTGACCATAGGTATGGAGCATTGATTTGCCATGTTGGTAATGACCAGGTCTAGGATATTGGAGCCCCTGGTGGGACTATGGATTAGTTGATCCAGGGCGTTGGAATTTATGAATTCCAAGAACTGTTGCGCAAAGGTGTTGGGACTTGAGTAGTTTTCCCAGGCAGACAGATACGGGATCCCCTTTGAATGACACCATAAGCTTAGCCAATTGTTGAAGTCAATCATTTTATCCTTATATTGTGGTATCATTCTGGGCGAAGGCAGGATGCTACTCAGGGCTAGGATCATACCTGCCTGGGCCACATGATCCGAGAGCTCTTCCATGTCTCTTTTCATGTAGTCCAGGGAGGTACGTCTCAAGTCATTCACTCCAACATGGACAATGACAGAGTCATATTTGTACTTGTTGTGGAGTGACTTGAGTGCATGCGTTATGTGGTGGATCCTGGCACCCGACAGGTAGCTGACTGTAATTTTCTCCTTATTCAACCTGGTGAGTGGGACATCAGTGTGCCGGACTATAGAGTCACCTATGACTAAAGTGTTAGGTACATTGTCTTGCCTTAGGGGCTGTTGCTGGGTGGCACACTGGTGTTGTGAACTATGTGACACATTGGTTGTGACTGGTGTTTGTTTGCGTTTCAGCTTCAGAGGTCTTTGTTGCTTGGGCAGGTTACAGTTAAGGGCCTCTGCATATGTGGATTTAGTGTTGCTATATGCGGGTGTTGGTGGTGCGGGTTTAGAAGGGCTGTGTGTTGCTTGAGGTGTAGTGTGGGTGTTAACCTTCTCCTCTTGACTATTTAGCACAATCTTGGGTGGAGAGAGCTTTGCTTCCATTTTGGCTATGTAAGTACATCTCTCACAGGTTGTAGTGTTGGGTGGTAGGAGGAGAGGGTTGTCTGTGTACATGAGGCAATTGCTGCATTGCCCCAGTATGCCCAGATTCACCAGGTGGACAGGAGAAATCACCAGAAGCTGACCCTTGGACATGCCTGGTTTGCGGCTTTTTTTTTCTTTGTAAAGTACAGGAGCTGTTTCCTTAGCAAGGTACTTTGCAATTATAGGCTGTTTAGTGCCTACTATTAATTTCTCCTTATTAACAAGGAGTGTTCAATGTTTGTATGAGTTTAAGGCTTCCTAGTACTTTCCAGCAGGTATTGGAGAAAGTGCTAGTCACAGGGATGCTTAAAGGTAAGATTGAAAAGAATGCACTCTGCAGTGTGCACTAGAGAAGTTAGATGTGAAAGTAGGTAACTTGAGTTTTACCTATTTAAAAAGTTAAGGTTTAGTGGAGAGTTACTATTTTTAAAACAGCAAGATGGATTGAAAGGGGTGGTCACTTTTGTAATTTGGTACTATGAAATACTGTAGGATGGCCAATAAATTTAAATAACTGAAGGGGTGGGATTTCATAAATGATGATTTTGTGATTACTCACATAAGCCAGTGAAAGTAGAGAGAAATGAGATATATGGTCAGATTAACATAAGAGGCGGGCAACTAGAAAGACAGTGGTATTTAACAAGACAACTTCAATGGGTGGGACGGCGGGAAAAATTCTGCCTGACTCAGAACAGAGAGAGCTGTGTTCTTTTTTGAAGTTTTAATATGCTGTTAAAACAGAATGCATGCAAAACACAAGGTAAAGAAAACAAACTACAGTATTCAAAGTATAGAAAGGTAATACAGTAATACAAAAAATATAAGCAAACTAACCTTTCCTTCACAGCAAAGTGTAGCAGAGTCTGGATGAGCCTTTCTGGTAAAGTTGAGTAGAATCCTTGACCCCTCTGCTGTACTGAAACCGGCTGAATAGCTCTGATATTAAGTAGGGAAAGTACTTGGTTTTGAGCCTCTGCCCACTCGTTTGGAGGAAGGTCTGGAAACCCGCTTGGAATTGGCAGTAAATGGAAGTAAAATTTGTACCCCTGAGATACAATGTTGAGGACCCACCTGTCCTGAGTGATGGGAATCCAGTTTTTTGCATGAAGGGCAAGTTTTCCTCCTAGGGGCACAAGCAATTGGGCAGGGCTTGGGAGTGGAGTAAAGAAGTCATTGTGAGCTTTTTCTGTAAGGAGTTGGCTTACCACTCCCTGCTTTAGGGGTGGGGGCACTCCATTGCTTAGATCTCTGCATACACTGAGACTGTAGCCTGGATGGTCCGTTTCCCCCTGGGTCTAGTTTGAGAAGGGCTGGAAAGGACCAGTGTTTGGAAGGACAATGCCTACTGAATCTAGGGGGTTGCACTTGTAAGAATTCTTTAACAGTCTGCATAGACTTAGCTTTTTCTTCCATCTTTTTAAGAACCTCTTCTGCTTTGGTGCCAAACAGTCCTTATTCAAAGGAGTGTCTCGCAACTTTGATTTGACATGGTCTGGTAAGGTCTGTTCCTTCAGCCCAGCATGTCTTCTCAGTACAGAGCCAGTGACAGCTGCCTGGCAAGATGCTTCTAGGGCGTCAAAGCCACACTGCAATGGCATCCTGTTCCTTCAATGCCTGGCGGGATACCAAATCAACAAGGTCATCTGCCAAGGGGGTCACCCAGGATGCAGATGGGTCCACCCTGAAAGCATCCAAGAACACTGACTCCTCAGGAAGAGGTTGAACAGAACAAGAACCTTTCTGCTTCAGGATCTCTAAAATGTCCAAAGGAGGCATCATCAGGTAGGGATCGAGAGGATCCTTCTCCCTCAAAGTTAGTGTCTTCGGTCAATGACTCCATCAGGGAGTCAATGTGCCTCCTTTTGCTCGTCATCTTCAAGGGGACTTCCTCCAAGGGATACTTGGGGAAATATCAGAAAAGTATCCTTCCTGGGCAGGAAAAGCTTGGGGCAGGTTGGCTCGGAGCAGGATGAGTAAGGTCAAGACCACGACCCAGTGGGGATGCGGGAATAGGCCTCAGGACATGAGAAGACTCTTCTCTGCCAAGGGAGTAACACCCTTTCCACTACTTGGAAAGCAGACAGGCTCAGAGAAGTCCCTTCCATCTCCAATGGAGCCGAAGCAACGAAGGGGAGGCAGTCAGAACTCACTTCAGATCTGTGGCCTCCAGAGAGAGTTGGGCCTGAGCTGTTGAGGGCCGAAGTACCCTGGGGAAGAGATGGCTCTGAGAAGGATGGAGCTAACCCAATCCCCCACATGTCTGCTCCAAGATCCACTCTGCTCTGAGGGGCACCATTGGAGCCTAGGAAGGCTGTTTCCCGGATACCGACACTCGGGAATTCTGAAACCTGTACTTCCGAAGCCAAGGATCTGATCAGAGGAGCTCTGATGATATGGTCCAGGTAGCTCGCATATCCGATACGGGATGGAGCAGATACTACCCCAAATCTGAATCTGGATCTTGAACCAACTCCACAAGGAAGCATCACCTGTTAAAGTGTGTTCATCGGAAGCAGAGACCTCCAGAGCAGGCCAGGACCTAACTGACAAACCAAGTCCTAAGGCTTATGCATAAGTTGAGGGACCAGATGGACTAGCTGACAGAGTGAATGTCGTCAAAGGCTCTAAAAGCCTGGGTCATTTTTCCTTTTCCCATTAAGAAACTCAGCCTAGGATCAACTAGCAGACTCCATTATACGCTGCAAACCTAATGCTATGCTAAGGTGCTTAGCTAAAATCTCAGCCCTATGTCTAACAGTCCCAGAGTTGAAACTAGCACAAACGGCAATTAAGCACACTGTGATTTGGGCCTAAACAAGTGACCAAAAAGGAATGGAAGTCTGTGTGGAATCTGTTTACCACAATGGAGACAACTATTGACCTTCTCTGACACAAGTCAAAAAATGTAGAAAGGGTTCCCCAATGGGGTACTTAGCTTTCTGATGACTTCCCCTCTGGTGCAGACCGACTGACACACTGACTGGAACTCTGCTTTGGGCTCCGATGGCAAGAAAAAACTGAAATTATGTCGGCTGGCTCTCTACACCCAAGCATAATGATGTCAGTGAGGGCCATCTTCCAGCTGTTTGGGGGGAGGGTGGGTTCTCTGGTAGTCAGGCTGGCCAAGGGTTTTCTCAGCCCACAAGTCAGGACTGCAACACTGAAACACTAAGAACTTCAACATTTCACCACAATTAACTCACCGAAAGCTTATAAAATGCAACAGCTGAATATGTGTACATGGGTCCTTTTACATAGACTTACCTTCACTCCCTCGAAAGCAAAGACTGACATCTGAGATCACTTGGGTAGTGTGCCAATGTGACAGAAGTATACTCTACAAATATAGAAGTGTCACACCCCACACCACATTTTTCTTTTATACACAGAAAAGGGTCGTCTATCTTACAAGACATGATTTGTTAAATAAAGAGATGTACCATTATCTTACGGGTGCTATTTAGACCTGTATTAAAGAATTAAACATTTTGTATACTTTATAAACATGCTATTTATTTTAAAGATTTACATTCTTTGACGGTCTTTGGTATTTTGATGGCTTTGCAATATTTTGTACAACTGATTTCTTTGCTGCTTTCTGTCATAATACTGACTTGTTATACAAGGATATCTGTACCAGTGTACAGCACTGAAAAGCCTGAAATTGAAACCCTGGGCCTACTGTAGGGTTCGACTCTGTTAAGGTCCTTGCTTTATCTTTGGTTTGGTTGCCATTTTTCCTAAAATACCTGGAGTTAAGAAAGCAACAAAATGCTGTTAACCTGCACACCACAACTGAAAACCAATTTGTTTCAAAAACACAAAAATAACAAAAAGCATTTCCAATTATACCTCAAGAGGTAGGCGAAAAGTACAGTTTTGTACCTACCATAAATGTAGATGTTAGAGTGTAAACACTGCTGCAGTCATTACACTTGGGTTAGCCTGCCATCAGGTGGTTCCCCAGTTGGCCTGAGTTGCAAAGTCTTGCTCCGGCATCGGTTGCGGTCACCTCCTCTCTGACACCAGTGTGACAGGGGTATATAAGATGCAGCCAATGCCATTTTCTTCAGTTTTTCTTGCCCCAGATGTCAGGTGCCCCCAAATGGGTAGGCAATTCAATTTGCTAGTAAAATATACAAAAGAAAAGCAAACAACCATTTTTAGTTACCAGAAAATACTCCCCATAGGTAGTAAAGGGTAGATGACCTAGGTACGTACCAGAAAGTAAGAGGGGAAGGAGGGAGGGTAACCTGGACTGCAGCAGTGTTTACACTCTAACATCTACATTTATGGTAGGTATAAAACTGTACTATGTTCATCGTGTTACACTGCTGCAGTCATTACACTTGGGTGGAATCCCAAAGCTGAGGTAGGGAGGCTGGATCTATAAGGCATTAGGGGTGGCTATACGGCCCTACAGCACAGCAGTGGTGAAGCCAGCTCTGGATTTGGAGTATAAAGGGAAATGGTAATGTTTGGTGAAGGTATGCACTGAACTCCATGTTGCTGCTTCCAAAATATCCTTGGTAGGTACTCGTCTGAGGTAGGCAGTTGAAGTGGCTGTTGCCCTGGTGGAGTGAGATCTAATGCTGCTAGGTACAGGTTTCTCATGGTGAGTGTAGCAGAAACGTATACAATGTCCTATCCATTTTGAAATAGTCTGTTTTGAAATGGCTTTTCCCTGTGCTCCTGCAGCATATGCTACCAATAATTGCTCAGACTTTCTGAAAGCTTTGGTTTTGTCCAAGTAGAAGCGTAACTGCCTGTGAATATCCAAAGAATGTAGTAGTCTCTCCCCTTTGTTCTGTGGTTTAGGATAAAAAGTTGGCAAGTGAATAGTTTGGTTTAGAGCCACACTTGATACCACCTTTGGCATAAACGTAGGGTTAGTTCTTAAAGACACCCTGTCCTGGTGAAAGATGAGGAAAGGTTCCACTGCCATTAGTGCCTGTAATTCTTAAACTCTTCATGCTGATGTTATTGCCAGTAGCAGAGCAGTTTTCCAAGAGATGTATTTTAATTCTGCTGTGTTAGCTGGCTCAAAAGGAAGTAAAGTTAATTTTCCCAAAACAAAGTTGAGGTCCCAAGTTGGAGTAGGTGCTCTACGGGGCGGTCTTATGTTTTTAGCCTCTCTGAGGTACTGTTTGAGCAAAGGATTAGAAAAAAATGGTGGATCCGTGTTGTAATGAGCAGAAACGGCTGAGGAGTGGATCTTGATGGATGAGATGGAGAGGCCCTTGTCCAGCATCTCAGTTAAGTATTGAAGTATCCGAGGGATGTTTGGGACAAGAGGGTCAAGGCTGTGCGCTTGGTTCCAGACACAGAATCTCTTCCATTTATCTGAGTAGGCTTTCCTGGTGCTAGGCCGTCTGGCCTCCAGAATGACATCCATAACAGCTTTGGAGAGAGGCATTGCTTGCTTGACTAAGGAATTTTCCATGCAGCTAGATTTAAGGTCTTTAGCTGGCTGTGAAGTATCTGGTTGTTGTGCTGTGTCAGCAACTGTGGGATATGAGGCAAAATCCATGGTGGTTCTTGTGCTAAGTTCTTTAAGATTGGGTACCAGTGCTGGCATGGCCAGTCTGGTGCAATCAGGATCATCTTGGGCTCTTCTTGCCTGGCTTTTATGAGTAGCTTTGGAAGAAGAGGTAAAGGAGGGAAAGTGTATACTTGCAGGTTTTTCCAGCTGAATGAAAGGGCATCCACTTTCCATGCTTGTGGATGGTAGCTCCTTGTGCAGAATTTCTGTAACTGGCTGTTCATTGGGGATGCAAACAGATCTATGTCCGGGCTCCACCATTTTTGTGTGATCATTCTGAATATTTGTGGGTTCAAACTCCCATTCGTGGGGGTTCATGATGTTTCTGCTTTGGTTTGCCAGTGTGTTTTGCTCAACTGGCAAGAATTGTGCTTGCAGATGAACTTGGTAGTCTAGAGCTGTGTTCCACAAGGTAATGGCTTGTATGCAGAGGGGGTAGGAATGTGTGCCCCCTCGCTTGTTTATGTACCACATAACTGTGGTGTTGTCTGTCTTTAGTAGTTGTTGTCCTGGATGCAGCAGATCCTTGAAAGCAATAATTGCATTTTGTACAGCTAGCATCTCTTTTTGATTGATGTGGAGATGTCTTTGCTCTGTGGGCCACTTGCCCTGAATGCATTTTCCTGCCATGTGTGCTCCCCAGGCGTAATCCGATGCATCTGTTGTCAGTATTTGCCTGGCTGCGGATTGAGTAAAAGGCTGTCCCTTGTTGAGGTGACAAGCTTGAGCCCACCATCTAAACTCCTGTTGAAGGCAAGGAATTAGTGGTATAACTGTTTACAAATTTTGACAGTGTTGAGACCATACACTCTTTAGGTACCATTGTAGTTTCCTCATATGCAGTCTGGCATATGGAATTAGTATTATGCAAGATGCCATGTAGCCCAAGGCCTGCAGAATTTTTCTTGCAGGGAGTTGGGTCTTTGTTGCCATCAAATGAAAGTATTGAGTCAGTTGTCCTTGTTTGTCTGGCGTGAGATAAGCCATCTGGGCCGTTGTGTTCAAGCTGGCACCCAAGAATATGATCTGTTGTGAGGGCACTAGTTTTGATTTCTTTTCATTTACTGTGTACCCCAGGCAACTTAACTTTTTTACGCACGCCAGATGCTTTAGAAGAATGTCCTTGCTCTCTGCTTGAATCAGGCAGTCATCCAGGTATGAATAAATCTGAATTCCTTTTTGCCTGCAAAATGCAATTACTGGTGTCAGGAACTTTGTGAAGTCCCTGGGCGCAGTAGATAAACCAAAGGGCAGTGCAGAGAATTGATAGTGCTTTGAACCAGCTAGAAATCTGAGGTATCTTCTGCAGTTTTGTCCGATAGGGACATGCAGGTATGCCTCCTTGAGGTCCAAAGTCACAAGCCAAGCTTTCTTGCCCAGCATGGGAAGAAGCTGCTGTAGTGTTAACATTTTGGATTTCGGAACATCCAGGTAAGTGTTTAGAGAAGAAAGGTCCAGAATGGGTCTCCAGGCTTTGTCCTTTCTGGGAACCAAAAAGAGTCTCGAGTAAAAACCTTGTCCTTGGCTCCTGTGGTGGTACCTTTTGAATAGCTCATGTCCATGAGTGCTGTAATTTGTTTTTGAGCCTCTGTCCACTGATTTGGTGGCAGATTTGGCATTCCTTTTAACCTTGGCAGTGTGTGAAAGTGGAACCTGTAACCTTGAGATACAATGTTGAGAACCCATTTTTCTTTGGTGATGCACTGCCAATTGATAGAAAAGTGCCAGTTTTCCTCCTAAGGGTGCTGCCAAGAGAGAGCTGTTTGGCAGCTGTAGTGGAAAGTCACTGAGGCTGCTTTTTATAAGGTTGAGGCCTGTCTTCTCCTTCTTTCTGGCCTGGTGTACCCCACTGTCGAGGCCTGTAAGGGCCTTGTGCCGGACCTCTACCTCTTGGACGACTATATCTGCCCCTTTGAGGTCAGTCTGTGACTGGAAAGGACCAATTCTTTGTTGGCCAATTTCTGCTAAAACGAGGAGGCTGAACCTGTAAGAAATCTTTCACCGTTTGCATAGATTTTTGTCTTATCCTCCATTTTCTTTAATACCTCCTCTGCCTTAACTCCAAACAACACATCCCGCTGTAAAGGTGCATCCAACAATTTGGCCTTAATATGATCTGGTAACGTATGCTCTTTTAACCAAGCATGCCTTCTAATGACCGAGCCTGTAACTGCTGCTCTACAAGTGGCCTCTAAGGAATCAAACCCACATTGCAAAGTATGTTTTCCCACTTGTTCAGCTGCATGCAATAAATCCTGCATTTCTTTAAAATTAGGAGGATCTGAATCTGGAAGCATCTTTTGTTTCAACTGAGACATCAAAAATTGCTATTTTAGCATGTGAAACTGGCAATTCAAGGCTCTCATTGCTAGAGTTGCAGACGTATATACTTTCTTTCCCCATCTGCCTAATGCTCTGAAATCTCTGTCAGAGGGAACTGGGTTTTTTGCTGATGAGGCCTTAATCTCTATGGGTCCCTGAGAAATAGTTCCAGGGTCAGCAACAGGGCTTTTGTACAGAAATTTGTGAGAGTCAGGGACTCTAATATCTATCAGGTTTAACTGGGGCTGGGGGTAAGGAGTCAGGGTTTAAGCTGGATTCAGTGTACACATCATCCACAATATCTAACATGGGCAGAATAGCAAGGGGTCTGTGTTGACGCAATAAAAGGAAGTCTTTGAGCCTTTTCTTGGATTCTGAGTAATCCTGGCCTTCCCAATGGAAATGCTCCCTCATGGTATGCAAGGTCGGCCCAAAGGAGTAGTCCTCAGGCGGGGAGGCTGATGGAATTGATTCCTCAGCATTTGAATCCTCATAAGGAGGTAAAGAATACCTAGGTCTGAGGATGAATCTGAGGAAATGGATACCTGGTTGGAAGATTCATAGTCTGCATCCTGTCTGGGCCTTTTATCAGGAGGGGGATGGGACCCCCTGATCAGGGTAATAAGGTCTATGGCCATTTTTAGCATTTGTTTTTTAGGCATGGAAGCCTGTCCTGGAGAATGCTGTGTCTCTTTGTTTTTAAGAGGGGGCTTAGACTTAGCAGAGGGTTTAATGGTTAACTGTGTAGGTCTGAAAGCACCCTCTGAAGTAGTGGATTGCTCAGCTACTTCATTCCCTCTGAAGGGTTAGTTTCGGTGAGCTGGAAATCTAGAGCATCCGAAGGCCCAGCCAGCTCCACGTGGGAGTCGGAGGCAGTCTGTGGTTCTGTAGAAGTGGTAGTCAGGGGCTGCGTAGGCGCCTCGCTGAAAACCGGAGAACCGGCGACCAGCCTAGAAGAGGCCTCGTCAGTTTTGGGCCCCGGATGCCTGCCCTTGTCCTAGCATTTTTTTATGTAATCCGGTCGTCGCAAGTTCCGACGGCATGGTGTAATTGAATTTTCTGCCAAAATAATGTCGGGAAAAATCAAACCGACGTTTGATAGTGCACTTGTTAAACCTTGCAAAAAAACGACAACCAGTGACGTCGTGGTCTGGGCCTAGGCATGGAATATAATAGGAGTGGAAATCCTTATGAGGTATTTGCTTCCCACAAGAAATACAATTATTAACTTTTACTGACATCGGTCTGAAGCAAGAAAAAGTTTCCCCAACGGGGTACTTAGCTTTGTATAAAACTTCGGTTCTGGATTCGGAATGAAAATCTCAGGAGTCGGCCGACCGGCACTTGCAAACTGCTTCTGCTTTAGGCACCGCACGGCAAGAAAGACTGAAGAAAATGGCGTCGGCTGCATCTTATATACTCCTGTCGCACTGACGTCAGGGAGGAGGCGACAGCAACCGACGCTGGACCAAGACTTTGGAACTCAGGCCAACTGGGGAACCGCCTGACGGCAGGATAACCCAAGTGTAATGACTGCAGCAGTGTAACGATGAACATCTGCCAAATACATAAAACAGCTGCAGGCTTTGTTTTCTGGAATCTTCACTGTTTCTACTTTAGTGCTCTTGGATAACTGAGTAAATATTGTGGTAGAAGGCATTCAGATACTCAAAACTACAGGTGCAGCATACAGACAGTAGAAGTACAAATGCATTAGTACAGTATTAAGTAGTTCTGGACTGATGTTTGTGTCATTACTGTAACATGAAGTGCCCCTGAATAGCTGATATGCATTTTGCTGTATTTGCTAGATACAATCCTGTGATCCATTCCTCCATCATTTCTATTTGCTGGCTGCTCTTTAAAAAAAAAAGATATTCAGAAACTTACTGACATGCACAAAAAACAACTTTACAATAATCTCACAAAGGGATACAGATGCAGCAGAGGGATGCTTCCATTAAAGTCTGTGGATACATCCACGTTAGCCCTGTGCCGATGTTAGTAAGCATTTAATCTGAGTGATATCAGTATAAATAAAAATGATTTCACAAAAGGACCATTAAAAAAAATTTAATCAAAATGAGGGGAAGAAACATCTTGGCACTTTTAGACACCACATATTGTGGTGTAAAATTAGTCCAAAACTACTTAGGGACAGTTCCAAGTTTTAACATGGATGATATACATTGATACTAACATTTCCATGCAGAAAATGTTAAGTTATTAATGAGAGTAACAAAAACTGGACTGCATGAAGGCTTTCACACTGCAGGCAGAGATAAACATCCAATATACAGATATTACGCTTAGAACCATTTTGCTCAACATTATAGCAGTTGGAAAAAAACACCATTAAATAGGAGCTAAACTTTTTATTCCATTCAGAGGCTTCTGGCAAGTGGAGCTGCATTGGGGGCACACTGCTGATGAAAAGTGATCCATGCTTTGCAAATAATGTACTCATTTACAATGTTACTTCACCTATTCCAAAATATTCCAAAGTACATAGTGAAAATAAAAATTTACCATACTAAAAATCCAGAAATAGAAGCATATTGGTATCACATCAACTGTAATTTTGCATTGTTTTTGAAAATATTTCATGAATACAAGTCCATTAAAGTTTAAAGAAACAACAATGTCCATTAAAGTCAAAGATTCAAAGTCTTTTCAGTGGCTTTTCATTATTTTATCTTAAAAAAACTGTTATTCTGTCCTCCCCTGAAACATAAATTTAATATATTTGCCATTAAAGCTACAACAGAAATTTGAAAAAAAAATTTTAGAACAAATGCAGACAAGAAACACACTTCAGACCAATTCCAAAACATAACTATTCTGTACAACCAGTTATCTTTGGGAAATTAACTAGTCTATGTAGAAAAGCCGCTACTTTAATATGCATCTAGGAGGTAGATCAATAAAGTGATGAAAAACGTTTGTGTGGGTTGTGCCCCTTGAATCAGTGCAGCATAATGACTCAAATCATCTCATCACAAAAACAAAAACAGGTTTAGAGGTAATATCATGGCTCTGTGCAGAAAACACTAACAAGTACATAGACCGAACAAACAAAGGAGTACTTTATGCACCATATGTGTTGCTGCCACACGGGGAGTTGAGGTAGACTGAAAGTGTACTGTAAATGCCTGGATGAACATTACCACAATCACAATTCTAAATTACATTCTGAACTGGAGAGCATTTGGTTGCTTACCCCCAATTACTCCCCTGACTTTTTGACAACCATGATTCCTTTTTACATAAAACAGTTCCTTATGAAATGTCCATAAATGCTGCTGCATCTATCAAGAAGAGCCAGACTTACAGGCATTAACCATTCAAGTGAACATATGGAGGCTTTTTATACTAATTGCATGAGTGAAATTCAGAATTTTCAGTAATTTTGTGATGAAATGTTTGACCTTTGATCCCCTCCAATGACTGTGGCAAGTGAAATAATGGAAGTAATCTGTCAAAGTGACTCCAGAGAATGTACCAGCACTTCAGTCCACCAAATGCTGGCTTTCTGAACAAAGCCCAAATTCTCTGCATTGTCACTGCTGTGAAAGAAAGCAACGATGGTTAAAGGCACAAAGGGTTCATGCATTTAACCAGGCAGCACAAAGTTCTGCAACAGTCATTCATTCTAATGCCACCATGTAGCTTTTTTTTTTATAAACCTCAGCCTTTTATCATCACACTTCCATTTTCTGTTCCCCAAAAAGTTTCCATTGCAAACTTTGTCTTTATTCCCTATTTAAAGAAAATAAATGGCATTGTTGTCAAATGTTGGCATCATTCGGTCTCCTGTGAACATTAACAGTAATTCAAATTACGGCATTTAAGACCCTCAGAAAAACTGAGGTTATTTTAATATCTATTAGTTGATCAGCCAGCAGCTAGAAGCAACTTGCAGACTTTTTTTCCTTTACAGTTCTGCAGTGTTCCTAGCTAACAGCTGATAAATTTTACTTTTTTATTAAAAAAATAAAATGCTCAAGAACTATTAGCTTTATAAAGTATATAAAATACCAAAAATGCAAAAAAGGAGCAATTTTCATTGAGGTACTAAATGCCTGAGGTAGTTCAGTAAAATGCATATTTATCTTTCCAAGCCCTGGCCAACACCATTCAACACTTCCCTTACGTTTATTCCTGGTAGAGTTGTACCAATAGGTAGTCAAATTAAAAACAAAAAAGCCACTTGCTTAAAAGTGGTTCTAACACTCCGTATCACCAACACCGTCATGCTAAGACAAAACAGTTCCCCCTGCATAAATTTTACGTTTAACAAATGGAAATAGAAAAGCAATGCCTAAATTTTAACTAGTGAACTCAAAAAGCTTAATGAAAATAAGGTTTCTAAAACCAATGGGGAATAAACAAGGTTAAAGTAATATGGTGAAAAAAGAACAAAAGAAGGGAAGTGACAGGGTCCTTGCTTCAAATGCTGGGTTTCACAGACTCCGAGCCTAAACACATGCTCACAGAGATGGTTCATAAGCTGCCTGGTCCTTGTTTAAAAAAAAAAAAAAAAAAAAAAAAAAGGTGACTGGCTAGGTGGAACATCTGCTTATGCTGCCAGCAGGAAATTAGCACCTGTCCATTTTACACACTCTTTGGTCTGGCATCTGTCTCCATAGCGGACCATCTTCCTGAGCCTTTCATTTTCTCCTTGGCTGGGGCTGTCCACTCTGAACGTTCTTTTGCTGTTGCTGTCGTCTAACCTGTGCCAAAATTTCCTGAATTTTTCGTTGGGCAAGCTGCAGAGAAACATTACAGATAAGCATTTTATGAATTTTAAGCAGAAGAAAATCTTCACTGATTATTCTTTAAGTACAATCAGATATCTTGATTAAAGATACATTTAAACAGGGTCCCTGCAGAAGGAAACCATGTCTCAAACTCAAATGAACTTGAGATCTGTAGGACTAGTACAATGAAGAGCCACAATAGCCAAAAACGAAAAGAAAGGCAGCAAGTGCATCTATGAATGTAGTGTGGTAGCTTCCCTTCACCTGTAATTATGCTGGCTGGAAGCCCAAGAGAAGTGAGCTTAAGATTCTCAAGTCTATAGGAACAATGCATACCACATATGGCAACCCAAAGAAAACGTTCTGCATACGACAACTAGAGAAAAAATAGTTGTGTAAAATCTTACCATAACCGCAGATGTCCTCTTCCGTGTTGCAGTATTCATACTGTGGGATCCTCCGCCTCAGGTGACCCGAATGTTGGCTCCTATGCCAAAGCTTAAGCCTGGTTGCTGCTAGTGCGTGGGATGTCACACGCAGGGCCACATACCAGGGGCCTTAAATGTGATGTCTGCACGCACAGACCGCAGAACTGACTGACCAGTCAGACAAGTCTAGGTAGTGCAAAATGATGTCCTCTAGACAGGTAAAATGTAACTGACTGCCCAGTCTGACCATAGTCTAGGTAGTGCTCCATGATGCCCTCTAGACAGGTGAACTGTAATGATGGGGGATAGGTGGGAGGGAAGGAATACCGCAACATGGAAGAGAAAGACATCAATGGTTATGGTAAGATTTTACACAACTAATTCTATGTCCCTCTATTCTCATGTTGCAGTATTCATACTGTGGAAGAGTACCACAGCTTAAGGTGGAGGAAGTAGCAGCAGATTCCAGGAATCCCTGCAGGATTGCTCTTGCAAAGCCTGCTCTGGGTCTAGAAATATGGTCCAGTTTGTAATGTTTGGTGAAGGTATGTACAGAGGATCGGGTGGCTGCCTCAAGGAGGGAAGTTATGTCCAGGCCTTTGAGGAAGGCCCCAGAAGAAGCTATGGCTAGTGTGCCCTGACCCCCTGAGGCAATTGTTTTCCATGGTAGGAATAGCAGAAACAGTTTTCTTTGTCCAGCAGGAGAGAGTTTTTTTGGAAATTGCCTTGCTCAGGGCCCTGGGATGGAAGGATACAAAGAGCTGAGTAGACTGATGGTCTTAGTTTTGTCTACATAGAACCTTAGTTGTCTGTGGACATCAAGGGAGTGTAGCATTCTCTCACTGTAATTTTTAGCAGAGGGAAAGAAGGTGGGTAAGTGAAAAGATTGATTTAGTGATGGCTCATTGACCACTTTGGACATGGAGGGGCTGGTGTGTAGGGTCACCCTATCTTTGTGGAAGATAGTGTAGGGTGGGGAGGCCATAAGCACCTGCAATTCTGAAACCCTTCTGGCTGAGGTAAGGGCTACCACTAGGACTGTTTTCCATGTGCACATCTGCAAAAATACAGAACTGTCTGACTCGAATGGGGAAGTGTAAGTTTTTTTCCAGGGCATAACTTATGTCCCAAAGGGCCGGGATAGGCTTCTTTAAGGGCCTAATGTGCAGGACACCTTTAAAGAATGGTTTTACATCCAATCTGGAGAGTACAGGAGAGGTAATCAGGCAGAGATAGCAGGTAAGTGAACCTTCACTGAAGAATATGAAAGGTCTGATTTTATGAGCTCACACACAGGCTAGGACTAGAGGAACATCCACTTGAAAGGGGTCCCTATGCCTTTAAAGAACCTTTCCCATTTGGAAACACAGGATCTCCTGGTATTGGGTTTCTTGGCCTCCTGCAGGATAGATAACACGTCCTGTACTTTGGGAATAAGGGTCAGAGGCGGGAACGCATACACAAAGAGGGAGTTCCAGGGGAAGGTCAAGGCATCCATCTTCGACGCTAGGAGGTGAACCCCCCAGATACAGAATTTTTGCAGCTGGTGGTTGAGGTGCGAGGCAAAGAGATCCACTTCTGGAGTCCCCCACTCCTGAGTGATCTGCAGAAAGATTTCCCTGCGGAGCTGCCATTTGTGGGAGTCCAGTAAGTTTCTGCTTAGGTGGTCTACCAGAATGTTGTTGACCCATGGAAGGTATTTGGCCAATTAGGTGTAGACTCATGGAGGTGGCTGTAAGCCAGAGGGTCATGGCTAACCTACACAGTGGGTAAGATTGGGTCCCCCCTCTGTTTGTTGATGTACCACATTACTGTGGTGTCTGTTTTATAAGAACCACCCCTGGCCTGAGATGGGGTTTGAAATAAGTCAAGAGCCTTTTGTACTGCCATCATTTCTTTCTGATTGATGTGCAATGATCTTTCTGACTGATGTGCAATGAAGCTGGTAAGACTGTCTACAGCCGCTGTAGAGCACACTGTATAGACACTGATGTGCAATGAAGCTGGTAAGTCTGTCTATAGCCACTGTATTGCAAAAACCTGGAACTCCCTTCCTGCCCACATAACTGACGACAAATCCCCATCACAGTTCAAGAAACTTGTTAAAATTCACTTTTTGATTAATCAACTGTGCTCCTGTATCCCCCTGGCTAATGTCTCATTAGAACACTTCACCTTACTCAAGTAACTCTGCTAAGCCAACCAATCACAGTACTGTACCCACTTAGGACTGTTGCTGCTCATCCCATCTTTCCAGGAGTTAGGGAAAACTACCCTAGCAATGTTGTGCTTTCCATAATCAACTAAAACCCGGAGAAGACATTGTAAATCAATTTGTTATCCTTCTCATCTTTCCAGGAGTTAGGGAAACTACCCCAGCAATGTTGGGCTTTCCATAGGTCACTAAAACCAGGAGAAGACATTGTAAATCACTTTGTTATCCTTCTCAACTAAAACCAGGAGAAGACATATAGTAAATCAATTTATTATCCTTCTCAACTATAGCGAGCATCACATGCTCTCTCGGAGCCTTATTCTACATCTCTCTGCTTTTACTCTGATAGTAAATCTATCACAGGAATCCTAAACTTAGGAATATCTTCTAAAGTTTAATATATTGTAGAGAACGAATGTATCCTATCTGTTAGTTAATATGTATGTCAAAATCTCTTCTGCAGAAATTGTATGTCAAAAGTCTGTCCTTAAAACTATGTTTTGTAAAAAAAAATTGTTCTCTTGGAGCCTTTCTCCCCCGTTTTGTAAAAGAAATTGTTCTCTTGGAGCTTTTCTCCCCGGGCCTCCACTGAAAATGGACTTGTAATCCAGTTGGACTCTCCCGGTCAACAAATGTAAAATAAATAAGTGAAGTTGCTGGGCATCCCCAAAGACCTCGGGTGCACCTGCCTGCTAGGTGAGCGCCCCAAGCAATGTCTGAGGCGTCGGTGGTGATGGTCTGGCCAGGAGGGTGGAGGATGAAGGGAAGACACTTGTTCCTGGTACAGGCCTCTACCCACTAGAGAAACTTGGCCCTTATACACGGGATCAGAGGGAGAGAGGTCTCTAGGGATTGAGTGCTGGCACCAAAGGTTCTTTAGATACCACTGAAATTTTCTCATGTGAAGCCTGGCCAGAGAAATGAGAAGGATGCAAGATGCCATGTATCCCCAGGGCTTGCAGGAACTTCCTTGTGGTGAGGTGACTTCTGGAAGCCAGCTGGGTAAAGTAGAGAGGCAGGAAGCTCTGCTGTTCTGGGGACAGGAAGGCAACTTGGGAAGCTGTGTCTAGCAGAGCTTCCAAGAAAATGATCTTCCTGGTGGGGTTTTGCTTTGATTTCTTCTCATTGATGGAGAATTCTAGGGAAGTTAGCAGTGATTTGACAGAGAAGGTCTTGGAGCAGCTTTTCTTTGCACTCTGCCTGAAAGAGGCAGTCATCCAGGTAAGGGTAAATCTGTATATTTCTTTGTCTGCAGAATGCTATGAACGGAGCCAAGCATTTGGTGGATACTCTGGGTGCAGTAGATAAGCCAAAGGGCAGCGCAGAGAACTGAAAGTGTTGAGAGCCTGCTCTGAAGTGCAGGAATTTCCTGCACGATTCCCTGATAGGGATGTGGAGGAAGGCATTTTTTAGGTCTAGGGTCACTAGCCAGGCATTTCCTGTTAGCATAGGCAGCAGCAGCTGCTGCAAAATTAGCATTTTGAATCTGGGGACCACCACAGGGAGGTGCTCAGAATGGAGATATCCAAGATGGGGCACCAAGCGCCCTCTTTTCAGGGAACAAAGAATAGCCTGGAATAAAATCCTTTGCCTTTTGATCTGAGGGGACAGGTTCTACTGCTCCCTGGAATATGAAAGTTTGTACCTGTTTCAATGCCTCTGCCCACTGATTTGGAGGTAAGTCTGGGTACCCTCTTGGAATTGGGAGTTCGCCGAAAGAGAATTTGTATCCCTGAAAAATGATCTTTAAGACCCATTGGTCCTTTGTTACAAAAAGCCAATTGTCTTTGAAGAGGGAGATCCTTCCTCCTAGTTTTTGATGAGTGAAGGGAGGGCAGGGGAGGGAGGGGAAGTCATTTGCGAGTGTTTTCCATAGAAGGCTGGCTTAGAACTCCCTGCCTTAGAGATGGAAGTGGTCCATTGTTTGCTTCTCTGCTGGCTCTGGGATAGGGGCCTGGATGGTCAGTCCCTGTGGGGCTTACCTTGGCCCGGTCTGCTAGGTGCAGGGAAGGCCCAGTGCTCAGAGGGAAAGTTCCTGCTGAACCTGGGAGTTGAACCTGAAAGAAATCTTTTACTGTTTACATAGATTTTGCATTATCTGCCATATTTTTAAGAACCTCTTCTGCTTTTTCCCCAAACAAGCGTTCCTTATCTAGGGTGCATCAATAAGTTTAGACTTGACATGATCAGGGAGAGTTTGTTCCTTCGGCCATGCACGTTTCCTAATGACAGATCTCGTCACTGCTGCCCTGCTAGAGGCTTCTACGGGGTCATATCCACATTGTAATGAGGGTTTGGCCACTTGACAAGCACAGTGCAGTAAATCTGTCAACTCTTTTGAATTGGCACAGTCAGGAAAGGTAGCAATTTTCTGTTTTAACAGTTCCAAAGTGTGTTGTTGATATTTTAACATATGGAACTGACAATTGAGTGCTCTGCTCTGATAGCCAAGGTTGCAGAGGTGTATACTTTTTTACCCCATATGTCTAGAGCTCTGGAGTCCTTGTCAGAAGGAAGATAATTCTTGGCAGAACTAGTCTTACTTAACTCCTTTTGGTCCCTGTGTAATGACCTCTGAGTCTGCAGCAGGATTTCTGTGCAGGTATTTGTGAGAATGTGGTACTCTGTAGTACCTGTCAGGTTTACTGGGAGCAGGAAGGAGGGCGTAAGGGGTTACGCTGGATTCATGGAAATCATTATCCACCACTTCTAAAATATGGGGGGTGGCCAGGGGTCTGTGATGGGGCAGGTCCAGAAACTCTAAGCCTTTTCTAAGACTGTAGGAAGTCCTGAGATTCCCACTGGAAATGTTCCCTGAGGGAGTGAAGGGTTTCCACAAAGGAAAGGTCCTCTGGAGGGGAGGCAGAAGTGATGGATTCCTCTCTGCATCTGAATCCTCATAAGCAGTTAAGGGATGCTGGTTCCTCTTCAAAAATGCAATAGTCAGATTCCACAGAATCTTGTTCTGTCAATTTCAGAAGGGTGCTTTTTCCTTTTAGAAGTTGTGGCCCGACTACCCCGGATAAGGGAGATGAGATCCTCCGCAATTTTCAGCATTTGTGCTTGGGGTGGTGGAGCAGTACCAAGATTGTAGCTAGAAGCAGATTTCCTAGGAGTGGCCTGGCTTCTAGGCCTGAGAGAATCCGTTGGTCTGAGAGAAGCAGTAATCGAAAGAGAGAACGACTGTTTCTGTCTAGAATTGGTAGCGCAAAAGGCCTCCTCAGAAGTCAGTGCCTGCGTCGCAGCTCCAGACCCAACAGAGGCAGAGACAGCCAAAGGCTCGGAAGACTAAGATGATTTCTACAGCATACCGGACTCCGAAAGGGTCTCATCACAGGCCTGCGTAGGGTATCAAATCGGGCATCAGGGGGCTGTGAAAGCGCCTCACTGAATTCCAGAGAACTGACTACCTGCTTAGCGGTAGCGACATCTGAAGGCTTAGCCTTGTGTGGTCTGTCTCTATCTTTATCTCTACGTTTTTTCGGAATGTCCACAGATTACTGTCTGACAGATGCCATATTGGAATGTGAAGACAGAACACGAAAATAACTGTCTACAAAGAGAGCTCTATGGCAAATAGTTCTTGCATTAAAGAGGGCACAGAACTGGCAACAAGGGACATCGTGGTCTGGGCCTAAACAAGTGATGCAGTAAGAATGGAAGTCTCGGTGTGGGATCTGCTTTCCACAAGCGAGACAATTAACTTTTTCGGACATTGGTTAGTGCAAGAAAAAAGGATCCCCAATGGGGTACTTAGCTTTAGACGTTTTCAGCTGACAATTCAACTTCTGGTAGCGAATGACCAGCACTTGTGCGAACTGCTTCGGCTACAGGCTCCACGGTAAGAAAGACATGTAATGACATCGGCTGCCTTGCTTTACAGCACCGACGACCTGACGTCAGACTACAGGCGACTGCAGCCAACGCAGAAAAACTGACGCTGGTATTCGGGCCGGCTGAGGGCTACCACAGCAGGGATAACCTACAGGTGATGACTGCAACAGTGCAACACGAGGAACATATACTAGCAACTGCAGCCCAAGCAATAACAATAATAAAAAAGTTTCCCCAACAGGACACTTCTAAAAATGAAAACAGTGGAGCGAAGTGATCGATCTGACGTTCGGCTGCGGCACAGAAGTTCTAAGGTTTGTGCATGAAGACATCACATTTAAAGCCCCTGGTTTATGGCCCTGTGTATGATGTCCCATGCACTAACCACCACCAGGCTTGAGCTTTGGCATAGGAGCAGACGTTCGGATCGCCTGAGGCAGAGGACCCCACAGTATGAATACTGCAACATGAGACTAGGATAATATCTGTAAGTTATGTACTTACCATAATGTTCCATCTGTGTTGTCTATTTTCATTCAACTGATGAGTTCAGATCTGCCTTGGCCTCTGCAAAAGCTCATGGCAACTTTGAACTCTCGAGTCTCTCCATTACCCACAATGCACTAACCCCCATTAACTCAGATAGTATTGATGTGTATTACCATAACTTTAGATGTCCTTCTCTTCTATATACTGCTGTATCCATAACATAAGGGAGTTTGCCTCTGGTGAACTCTCGTACATCTGGCCATTACATAAAAGTTAAATGCTACCGCTAGGGTATGCATGACATCCCATGTCTTTGTAGACGTCGGTTGTAAACAAACGTCACCACACACCTTCTTCAGAACTGAATGCCGCCAGAATCAGCGGCTATGGTGTGGGTAACTCCAGGAGTCAGGCAAGTGCGAGGGGGAAGGCTGTGTGGGAAACTATACAGAAGCATATAGAAGAGAAGAAAGTACAGTTGTGTACACTTCCCATAAATGTAGATGTTGAGTGTATTCACTGTTGCAGTCATTACATTTGGGTAATCCTGCTGGCAAGGTTGCCCTCAGTCAGCCTGAATTCCAAAGTCCTGGGTCCTGTGTCGGCTGCTGTCGCCCCTTCCCTGACATCAGGTCATCAGGGATATTAAAAGATGCGGCAGACGCCATTTTCTTTAGTTTTTCTTGCCCCAGATGTCAGGTGCCCCCTAAAAGGGTAGCCAATATATATATATATATATATATATATATATATATATATATATATATATATATATATATATATAAATAAATACATGCACCAAAATAAAAGTACAGTTTTGTACCTACCATAAATGTAGATGTCCGATAGATATGCAACTGCAGTCATAACATATGGGTTGTCCTGCCTCAGGCAGCCCTCGGTCGGCCGGATTCCAAAGTCTGGGTCCAACGTCGGCTGATGTCGCATTTCTCTCCGACATCAGAGCGGCTGGAGTACATAAGCATCAGCCGACGCCATTTTCTTCAGTGTTTCTTGCCCCAGATGCTAGGTGCCCTACAAAGAAGGCTGTAATCAAATTGGAAGACAAAAACAGGATTCCAGACAAATAAATGAGCAATAAACAGATACACCATAACAGATATCCCCAGCTAAGAGAAACAGGGATAGGAGTGGACCCTAGGCATAGAGGGGTATGGAGGGAGGGAAAATCCGACTGCAGTTGCATATCTATCGGACATCTACATTTATGGTAGGTACAAAACTGTACTATGTCCTTCAAGAATGCAACTGCAGTCATAACATATGGGTAGAATACCATAGCTTAGCTGGGGGAGGAGGAATGCTCTAAGAAAAAGATGGTGTGGCAATCAAACCCTGCAGGACTGCCGAAGCAAAGCCTGCTCTGGATCTGGAGTATAAAGGGAGATTGTAGTGTTTGGAGAATGTATGCACAGAGCTCCATGTAGCAGCTTCTAGAATGTCCTTAGTAGGCACCCCTCCTAAGAATGCTGTAGAGGTGGCTGTAGCTCTGGTGGAATGTGGTCTGACATTGGCTGGAACAGTCTTTCCATGAAAGGAATAACAGAATCTGATGCAATGTCCAATCCATTTTGAAATAGTCTGTTTTGAAATTGCTTTTCCTTGGACTGCAGAGGCGTAAGCTACAAAAAGTAGTTCAGACTTCCTACTGGTCTTGGTTCTGTCCAGGTAGTATCGAAGTTGTCTGTGAATGTCCAAGGTATGTAACAGTCTTTCCCCCTTATTCTCAGGATTGGGGAAGAAAGCAGGCAGATGAATAGCTTGATTTAAAGAAACCCTAGATACCACCTTTGGCATAAAAGTAGGGTTGGTCCTTAATGAAACCCTGTCTCTGTGGAAAATTATGAACGGTGGTATTGCCATTAGGGCCTGTAGTTCCGAAACCCTTCTTGCTGAGGTAATTGCCAACAGGAAAGCTGTCTTCCATGAGAGAAATTGCAAGTCAACTGAAGCTGCTGGCTCAAATGGAGGTAGAGTCAGTTTTTCTAGGACAAAATTGAGGTCCCACGCTGGCACTGGAGCCTTTCTTGGTGGCTTAATGTTCTTGATTCCCCTGAGGAATTGCCTTAGCAAAGGATGTGAAAAGACAGGCGGATCAGTGTTATATCTAGCTGAAATAGCTGATGCATGTTTCTTTATGGAAGAATATGAGAGTACATTCTTTAGCATATCTGCCAAATATTCCAGGATGAGTGGGATGTTCAATAATGATGCATCATGTCCCTTGCTGGTATTCCAAATGCTGAATCTCTTCCATTTTGCCAAGTAAACTTTTCTGGTGTATGGTCTTCGAGCCTCTGTTAGTATCCGCTGAACTTCCTTGGAGAGAGATAGGTTGAGGTTATTCATGGGATCTCCCAGGCTGTTAGCTGCAGTGTCTGAAGGTTTGGATGCACTGTTTTGAAGTTGTGTTGAGTCAAAAGTAGAGACCATTGGGGAAGGGCCCACTTCTTGGTGTGACATATGCTCCGTAGTAGTGGATACCAGTGTTGTTTGGGCCAGTCCGGAGCTATTAGGATCCCCTTGGGTCTCTCTGCTTTGATCTTTAGTAATATTGAGGTCATCAGTGGCAGAGGTGGGAATGCATAGATTTTTAGGAAGTTCCAGTTGAATGAGACAGCATCTATTTTCCAAGCTTGTGGATGGTATGTCCTTGAGCAGAATTTTTGTAGATGATGGTTGAGGTGAGAGGCAAATAGGTCTACTTCTGGCCTGCCCCATGTCGAAGTGAGCTGTGTGAAGATCTTCGGATGTAACCTCCACTCGTTTGGATCTGTGAAATTCCTGCTTAGGGTGTCCGCCAGCACATTGTCTTTGCCTGGAATAAACTGGGATTGTAACTGAATGTTTAGGCTCAGTGATTTTTCGCAAAGATGCATTGTCAGTCTGCAAAGGGGGTAAGAATGGGTGCCCCCTTGCTTGTTTATATACCACATCACAGTGGTGTTGTCTGTCCGTATCAGTAAATGGCCTTGCTGAAGTTGGTGTTGAAAGGCCTCGATGGCATGCATTACTGCCAGCATTTCCTTTTGGTTTATATGCAGATGCGTTTCCTTTGGAGACCATTGTCCTTGTATACACCTGCCTTCCATGTGTGCCCCCCATCCAAGGTCTGAGGCGTCTGTGGTCATGGTCTGTGTTATCTGTGGTTTTTTTGAATGACATACCTGTGTTTGCCTGGCTTACCGAGGCCCACCATAGGAATTCCTTTTGTAGGCATGGAATGAGCGGTATGGTTGTCTCTAAGTTGTTGCTGTGCTGAGACCATAGGCTTTTTAGGTACCATTGAAGCTTTCTCATGTGTAGTCTTGCTAATGGAACCAGGAGAATGCAGGATGCCATGTAACCCAGGGCCTGTAGGAATCTCCTTGCAGTCATCTGGATAAGTTTTGCCAAACCTTTGAAATAGTGAGTTAACCTCTCTTGCTTGTCTTCTGTTAGGTAAGCCATTTGAGAGGCTGTGTCTAATTTGGCTCCTAAGAAGATTATTTGCTGGGATGGCTGAAGTCTTGACTTTTGGAAGTTGACTGTGTATCCCAGAGCTTGAAGTAATCGTATGACATAGTCCAAGTTTTTTGTCAACATCAATTTGTCGTCCGCTTGTATGAGGCAGTCGTCCAGGTACGGGTAAATTTGGATCCCCTGGAGCCTGCAATGAGCAATTACTGAAGCCAGGCATTTTGTGAATACTCTGGGCGCAGTAGATAAGCCAAATGGCAATGCTGAGAATTGATAATGCTCTGGCCCTGCAAGAAATCTGAGGTATCTTCTGCAGCTGTGTCTGATAGGGATATGCAGGTATGCCACCTTGAGGTCCAGAGTAATCAGCCAAGATCCCTTGCACAGCATGGGAAGGAGTTGCTGTAGAGTCAGCATTTTGAACTTTGGTACTATGAGAAAGGTGTTTAATGCGGACAAATCCAGTATTGGTCTCCATTGAGATTCTTTTCTTGGAACAAGGAACAGTCTTGAGTAAAACCCCTGGCCTTGTTCTTGTTGTGGAACTCTTTCTATTGCTTTCATCCGAGCCAGTAGAGAGATTTGCTTGATAGCCTCTGCCCTCTGGTTTTGTGGTAGGTTTGGCATGCCTTGTTTTCTTGGTAAGGTATGAAAATGGAACCTGTAACCTCGGTCTATAATGTCCAAAATCCATTTGTCCTTTGTCAATCTGTGCCAATTGTCTGCAAACAGAGATAATTTCCCGCCCAAGGGAGCTTCTGTTTGTTCCCTGGTAGGCGGAAGTAGAGGAAAGTCATTGAGATTGTGGCTGTGGGGCAGGTGAAACCCCTGTGTCACTTCTTTGGTTTGCTGGCTGCCATTGTCGTCCCTGTAAGGACCTCTGTATTGTCCTCTTCCTCGGCCACGCCTGTTTTACCCCTTTGAAATTTTTCAGGATTAGGAAAGGACCAGTTTTTGAAGGCCAATTCCTACTGAATCTGGGGGGTTGAACCTGGAGGAAATCTTTCACCGTCTGAACTGATTTTGCTTTTCCTCGATGGACTTTAACACATCCTTAGCATTAGCACCAAAAAGCTTGTTCTTTTCCAAAGGTGCATCCAGAAGTTTTGCCTTTACATGATCTGGTAGAGGTTGATCTTTTAACCATGCATGTCTACGAATGACTGCCCCTGTCACAGCTGCCCTACATGAAGCTTCCAGTGCATCATATCCACACTGCAGGAAGTGATTGCTTACTTGCTGAGAGTTATGTACAGCTTCCTGCAAAGACTTCCTGTCTAAAGGATCAGGAGAGGCCAATGTTTTCTGTAAATCTTCTAACAGGAAATCCTGATATTGTAACATATGAAAAAAGCAATTCAAAGCTCTCATAGATAAAGTAGTGGAGGTGTAAACCTTTTTACCCCATCTCTCTAATGACCTAGCTTCCCTGTTGGAGGGCAAAGGATTTTTAGAGGTGGAAGCTGAAACACCTTTAGGTCCCTGAGAAATAGTTTCCAAATCAGCAGTATGGGCCCTGAATAAATGGGAATGTGTTTCTGGGACCCTGTAATACCTGTCTGGCTTGGCTGGAGCAGGAGGAAGAGAATCAGGGGTAACACTAGAGTCAGAATATAAATCATCCAAAACATCAAGCACAGGAGGAATAGCTAAGGGCCTGTGCTGGGGCTTTTAAGGAAAGTTCAAGGCTTTCTGGAATCAGAATATTCCTGGCCTTGCCACTTGAAATGTTCCCTCATGGTATGCAGAACTTCCCCAAAAGAAATATCCTCAGGAGGGGAGGCCGAGGGGATGGAATCCTCTGCATCCGAGTCCTCATAGGTCTGGAAGAGCTCTTCCTGGCCATCTGAGAGGACAGAGTCCTCAGAATCTTCATCTGAAGGAATAGGGTCAGAGGGTTCAACCCGGGGCCTTTTATCAGAAGGAGGCTGGGATCCTCTCTCAGGATGGGCCTGTGAACCTCTAATCATAGAAATTAAGTCAGCAGCCATAGTCATGATTTGTGTCTCTGGAGTAGGCTGAGGTAAGGCTTTAGCAGTAAGATGCTTGGTCTTGCTGGCTGCCTTAGCCCTAGTGTAGGCCTTAATAGACATGGCCATAGGAGGCCTGGCAGCTCCACGTGCAGGAGTGACCTTATCTACAGCAATGGTCTCGGGCATTTCCTCTTTCGGTATCCGGAGGAAAATCAATAACTGGCGGAGTGATATCCGGAATCGGAGTCCTCGGTAATGCGGTGTCTTCGGTTCGGAGTGGTGGAATAACCGTCTCAGGGGGAACCAGAGCACTCACGGTAGGTTTTGGCGTGGAGTCGGTGGTAGACGCGGGCCGAGGATGTCGGTCCCGGTCTTTTTGTTTCTTGGGAGTTTGCGATGTCGGAAGTTCCGACGGCATTGTATAAGCAAATTTTTCACTGAAAAAATCTTCAGCGAACTCCGCCCGGTGCCTGAGAGTGCGCTTGTTGAAGCTAGCACAGGCTACACAGGCCGAGACATCATGGTCTGGGCCAAGGCAAGGAAGACCGTAAGAGTGGAAATCCTTATGAGGTATTTGTTTACCACAAGAAAGACAATTGTTAACTTTTTCAGTAATTTCTGACATCGGCTGAGGCAAGAAAAGGTCCCCAACGGGGTACTTAGCTTTTTTGATGACTTCGGAATCGAAGAATACAGGAGCTGACCGACCGGCACTTGCGAACTGCTTCTGCTTTGGGCACCGCGCGGCAAGAAAGACTGAAGAAAATGGCGTCGGCTGATGCTTATGTACTCCAGCCGCTCTGACGGAGAGAAATGCGACATCAGCCGACGTCGGACCCAGACTTTGGAATCCGGCCGACCGAGGGCTGCCTGAGGCAGGACAACCCATATGTTATGACTGCAGTTGCATTCTTGAAGGACATCTTTACCTTCATCTACAAGCAAATACACCACATAGGTTGTATAAATCAGAGAAGGAAAGTTCCATCAGAAGAAAGGGGGATGGCGGGTGGGTAACCTGGACTGCAACAGTGAATACACTCGAACATCTACATTTATGGTAAGTGCACACAACTGTACTATGTTATTTGTGTTTCACTGTTGCAGTCATTACATTTGGGTAGAGTCCCAAAGCTATGGATGGGAGGCTGGAGCTAAACAGCATTAGGAGCAGCTATGAGGCCCTGCAGAACTGCAGCGGCAAAGCCTGCCCTGGATTTAGAGTAGAGTGGCAGATGACAGTGCTTTGTAAAGGTGTGCACTGAACTCCAAGTAGCAGCCTCTAAAATGTGCTTGGTTGATACTCCCCTGAGAAAGGCTGCTGAAGTGGCTGCAGCTCTAGTTGAATGTGGCCTAATGCCCTTAGGCAATGGCTTGCCATGGTGTAAAGTAGCAGAAACGAATGCAGTGGCCTATCCACTTTGACATAGTCTGCCTTGAGATAGCCTTTCCTTGTGATCCTGCAGCATATGCCACTAGTAATTGCTCTGTCTTTCTGAAAACTTTGGTTCTGTCCAAGTAGAATCTAAGCTGTCTGAGTATGTCCAAAGAATGCAGAATTCTCTCCCCCTTGTTCTGTGGATTTGGATAAAAAGTTGGCAGATGAATAGTTTGGTTAAGAGCCACACTGGACACCACCTTAGGCATAAATGTTGGGTTTGTCGTCAGAGAGACCCTGTCTGGGTAAAAAATGATAAAAGGTTCCACAGCCATGAGTGCCTGTAGCTCTGAAACTCGTCTTGCAGAAGTTATCGCTACGAGCAAAGCTGTTTTCCAAGATAAAAACTTCATATCAGCAGTAGCAGCTGGCTGAAAAGGAGGCAGGGTGAGTTTTTCCAAGACAGTTGAGGTCCCATGCAGGCATTTGTGATCTCTTTGGAGGCCTTACATTTTTGGCTCCTCTGAGGTACCGTTTTAATAAGGGATGAGAAAATATTGGCAGCTCTGTATTGTAATGAGCCAAAATGGCTGACGCATGAATTTTAATAGAGGAGAAAGATAGGCCTTTGTCCAGCATCTCAGTTAAGTATTTCAAAATCCGAGGAATATGTGGCACAGCTGCATCAGTTCCTTGTGCCTGGTTCCAAGCACAGAATCTCTTCCATTTTCCAGCATAAGATTTTCTAGTACTAGGCCTTCTGGCTTCCAAAATGACATCCATCACAGCTTTACTGAGAGGTGTGTTTTGTATGACTACAATATCTGCCATGCTGCCAGATTTAAAGTCCTGAGTTGGCTATGCAGGATCTAATCGTTTTGCTGGGACAGTAGATGAGGTATCTGAGGTAAGGTCCAAGCTGGGCATTGAGACAAGTTCTTTAGGATTGGAAACCAGTACTGGCGGGGCCAGTCTGGGGCAATCAGTATAATTTTTGTCTTCTCCTGTCAGACCTTTAGGAGTACCTTGAAGAGGAGAGGCAGTGGGAGAAAGGCATATACTGATAGGTTTTTCCAGCTGAAAGATAGGGCGTCCACTTTCCATGCTTGTCTGTGATAAGTCCTTGTGCAGAATCTTTTTAGTTGGTTGTTGTGAGGGGAGGCAAATAGGTCTATGTCTGGGCATCCCCATTTCCTTGTTATCATGCTGAAGACTTGTGGATCCAGCTGCCACTCGTGGGGATCTATAAGGCTTCTGCTTAGTTCGTTTGCCAGAGTATTTTTCCTTCCTGGCAGGAATTGCGCCTGCAGATGCACTTGGTAAGTTAATGCTGTGTCCCACAAAGTCATGGCTAGTCTGCTAAGGGGGTAAGAATGTGTGCCCCCTTGCTTATTTATATACCACATAACCGCGGTGTTGTCCATCAGTAGTTGTCCCGGATGAAGTAGGTCCTTGAAGGCTGTCAGGGCATTCTGAACAGCTAGCATCTCCTTTTGATTGATATGTAGATGCAATTGGGTTGAGGACCATGTGCCCTGAATGCATTTTCCTGCCATGTGGGCCCCCCAGGCATAATCTGATGCATCCGTTGTTAGTGTCTACCTGGCTGGGGGTAATGTGAACGGCTGTCACTTGTTTTGGTGACAAGCCTCTGCCCACCATCGAAACTCCTGTTGTAGGCAGGGAATGAGAGTAATCATTGTTTCCAGGCTGTGGCAATGTTGAGTCCAAACAGTTTTTAGGTACCATTGAAGTTTCCACATATGCAGTCTTGCATATGGAATTAGTAGGATGCAGGATGCTATAAAGCCCAAAGCCTGCAGAATTGTCCTTGCAGACAACTGGGCCTTTGTTGCCAACATTTTAAAATAGGTAGCCAGTTGCCTTTGTTTGTATGGCGTGAGATAAGCCATCTGGGCAGTTGTATTTAAGCTTGCACCCAAGAATATTATCTCTTGAGAGGGTACTAGTTTTGATTTCTTTTCGTTGACTGTGTACCTTAGGCATGCTAGAATTCTTTTCACAAACGCCAGATGCTGTAGAAGAAATGTCTTTGTTCTCTGTTTGAATTAGACAGTCGTCCAAGTAAGGATATATTTGTATTCCTCTGTCTGCAGAATGCAATTACTGGTGCCAGGCACTTTGTAAAGACCCTGGGAGCAGTAGATAAGCCAAAGGGCAGTGCAGAGAATTGGTAATGCATTGAGCCAGCCTTGAATCGGAGGTATCTTCTGCATAACTGTCTGATTGGGACATGCAGGTATGCCTCTTTTAGGTCTAGAGTCTCCAGCCAAGCATTCTTGCCCAGCATGGGCAGAAGCTGCTGCAAAGTTATCTTGAATTTTGGTATATCCAGGAATGTGTTCAGAATAGATAGGTCCAGTATTGGTCTCCAGGTCTTGTCCTTTCTGGGTACCAAGAACAGTCTTGAGTAAAATCCTTGTCCCTGCTCTTGCTCTGGTACTTGTTGAATGGCCCCCATGTCCATGAGGGATGAGACTTGTTTTTGTGCCTCTGCCCATTGATTCTTTAGCAGATCTGACTAGCCATTTGCATTTGGCAGGGTATGGAAATGGAACGTGTACCCTTGTGACATATTTAGAACCCACTTGTCCTGGGTTATAATGTGCCAATTTTGAGAAAAAAGTGCTAATTTTCCCTCCAAGGGTGCTGCCAGGAGATAAGTGCTTGGTGCAGGCAGGGGGAAGTCATTGGGACTGTTTCCTGTATGGCTGTGATTGGTCTTTTCCAACTTTGGAGGTAGAAGCACCCCATTGCTTTGACCTGTAGGAACCTTGCGGCTGGGATCTGCCTCTAGGGTGTCTGGATCTGCCCCTTTGAGGTTTGTCTGACACAGGAAAGGACCAATTCTTTGTAGGCCAGTGTCTACTAAACCTAGATGGTTGTACTTGTAAAAAAATCTTTGACAGTTTGCATAGATTTAGCTTTGTCCCCCATTTTCTTTAACACCTCCCTCTGCCTTAACACCAAATAAAGTATCATGCTGTAAAGGTGCATCTAATACTTTAACTTTGACAAGATCAGGCAGATTTTGTTCCTTTAACCAAGCATGCCTCCTAATTACAGAACCCATAACTGCGGCCCTACAGGAGGCCTCCAAAGAATCAAAACCACATTGCAAAGTATGCTTTCCAACTTGTTCAGCTGCATGCAATAAATCCTACATTTCCTTGTTTTCTGCACATTCAGAGTTTAACAACATTTTCTGTTTAAGCAATGCCATGACATGTTGCTGATATTTGAGCATATGAAACTGACAGTTTAAGGCCCTTATAGCCAAGGTAGCAGATGTGTAAACCTTTTTCCCCATCTATCCAGTGCCCTAGAATCTCTGTCAGAGGGGGTAGGGTTTTTTGCAGCAGAAGCCATAACTCCTTTGGGACCCTGTGAAATAGTTTCTGGGTCTGCAGCAGGGTTTTTAAAAAGGAATTTATGAGAGTCTGGAACCCTGTAATATCTGTCAGGCTTAACAGGAGCTGGAGGTAAGGAGTCAGGGATAAGACTAGACTCCAAAAACACATCATCAACAATATCTAACACAGGTGGAATGGCTAGTGGCCTGTGTTGAGGTAGTAAAAGGAAATATCTGAGCCTCTTTTTAGATTCTGATAGATCTTGGCTCTCCCAGTGGAAATGCTCCCTCATGGTATTCAAGGTTTCCCCAAAAGAATAGTCCTCTGGAGGAGAAGCTGAAGGTATAAATTTTTCAGCATCAGAATCCTCATAGGGGGGGAAGAGAATATTCCTGATCAGAAGAGGAATCAGAAGAAATAGAAACCTGATCTGAAGATTCATAGTCAGTTTCTTGCTTAGGCCTCATCAGGAGGGGGATGGGAACCCCTGATCAAGGTAATTAAGTCTTCGGCCATTTTGAGCATCTGTTTTTTGGGCATAGAGGCCTGTCCACGTGGCTCT
Source organism: Protopterus annectens (assembly GCF_019279795.1). Lineage (NCBI taxonomy): Eukaryota > Metazoa > Chordata > Ceratodontiformes > Protopteridae > Protopterus > Protopterus annectens. Next base: position 113,026,621 of record NC_056731.1, on the reverse strand, counting down.
TGAGTTTGTTTCTTTGCTTTAGAAGGTGCATTAGTTTTTGCCTTTGAAGCTGAGGTTGGTTTAATGTAAAGATGTTTAGGTCTGAATACACCCTCAGAAGCCGGTGCCTGCTCAGCGGCTCTGGACCCATCTGAAGGAATAGTATCCGAGGCTCCAATACTTTGAGTTTCCAGCGGCATGGCCGACTCCACGTGGGAGTCGGTAGCGGCCTGTGACTATAAAGCAGCGGGCATCAGGGGGTGCAAAAGCACCTCACTGAGGACCGGTGAACCGGCGACTGGCTTAGGAGAAGCTTCGCCCTCGGTTGTTTATCTCTCTCCTTTTCTTTGCATTTTTTGTGAACTCTGGTAGTCGGATGGCTATCAGACGACATTTCTGGATAATTAAACCGGTGTCCAAAATAGTTTAAAGCAAAATCATACCGACGCTTAATAGTGCGTTGGTTAAATCTAGCACAAAACCGACAACCAGCAACATTGTGATCAGGGCCTAGGCAAGGAATACAGTAAGAATGAAAGTCCTTATGAGGTATTTGCTTTCCACAAGAAATACAATTAACTTTTTCTGACATCGGTCTGGAGCAAGAAAAAAGTTTCCCCAACGGGGTACTTGGCTTTATTGAAGACTTCAGATCTGAAACTCGAACATGAAAATCTCAGGAATCGGCCGACCAGCACTAGCGAACTGCTTCTGCATTGGGCACCGCGCAGCAAGAAAGACTAAAGAAAATGGCGTCAGACGCATCTTTTATACCCCTGACGTCAGGGAAGGGGCGACAGCAGCCGAAGCAGGACCCAGGACTTTGGAATTCAGGCCGACTGAGGGCAACCTGCCAGCAGGATTACCCAAATGTAATGACTGCAGCAGTGAAACACGAAGAACATAATCTAAAGTTATGGCAAGTTCTTGCACAATACTATGTCCTTCTATTCATATGCTGCTGTATCCATAACATAAGAGAGAGTGCAAAAGCTCCTGTCCTAAGAAAAGGGTGGAGGACCAGAAGCACTTTCCACAAACCCATGAAGGATGGCTCTGGCAAATCCTGTTCTGGCTTTAGAGACTATGTCCAAATTGTAGTGCTTGGTGAATGTGTGTACAGAAAACCATGTAGCTGCTTCGAGAATAGCAGGTGTGTACAAACCTTTAAAGAATGTCCGCGAGGGGGATATTGCCCTAGTGGAGTATGCCTTTACTGGAGAGGGGAGCGACATACCATAGGCTGTGTAACAGAAAGAGATGGCTTTAGATATCCAAGAGAAAATGCTTTGCTTGGAAACGAGGTGCCCCAGGGCTCTTGGGTGATATGAGATAAAGAGCCTGTCTGACTTGTGGATGGGTTTTGGTCTTGGCCAAATAATATCTTAGTTGTCTGTGTATATCTAAGGAGTGAAGTATCCTCTTCTGCAGGGTTTTGTGAAGAGGGGAAAAAGGTTCATAACCTGGTTCAAGAACAGCTCATTGATGACTTTAGGCATGAAGGTTGGGTTGGTACGTAAACATACCCTGTCCATGTGGAAGACAGTGAAAGGGGGAGAGGCCTTAAGGGCCTGAAGTTCTGAAAACCTTCTGACTGAAGTGATGGCCAGCAAGAGTATAGTTTTCCAAGTGCAGTGTTGGAGGGAGCAGTCTTTGGGTGGTTCAAAGGGTGGGAGAATAAATTTTTTCAGAACAAAATTTAGATCCCAAGGAGGCGGAATGGGCTTCCTTGGGGGCCTGAGATATAGTATCTATTAAGAAAAAAGTTTGACTTCTAACCTTGAAGCCAAAGGTAGTACCAGGGGCAGGCAGGCTGAGATGTCAGATAAATGGGTTTTAATGGAGGAGTAGAATAGTCCAGACTTCACTACATAGAAAAGTTGTGTAAAATCTTCCCATAATCACCGATGTCCCTGTCTTCCATGCTGCAGTATTCTGCACATGGGTTTTACTCTAGTCTTGCAGGTATGGGCCAGTAAACAAAAGCTTTTAGTCCCCCCAAGATGAGAGAGACATCTGACGTGGCCAAGAGTACGTGAGCCATAAAGGTGACATCTGCATACACCAGCCCTCAGAACAGAAGGCCCCAGTCGGAGCCAGTCCTAGTAAGGGCAATGCCGTATCATTGCCATCCAGATAGGGAAGTCCTTAGCTGACAGGAAGGGAAGGAGGGTGGAAAAGAATACTGCAACATGGATGGAAGAGAAGGACATCTATGGTTATGGTAAGATTTTACACAACTTTTCTGTCTCTCTCAATTCCCATGTTGCAGTATTCTGCATATGGGTGTGTGCCACTGGGGTGGTGGTCTAGAGGCAGAATCCAGGAATCCATGAAGGATAGCCCTGGTGAACCCTGCCCTGGATCTAGCGATGTGGTCAAGTTTGTAGTGTTTGGTGAAGATATGGATCAAAGACCAGGTAGCAGCCTTCAGGATAGTAGAGATATCCAGGCCCTTGAAGAAGGCACCTGAAGAGGTCATAGCTCTTGTGGAATGAGCTTTAACTGTACCCTGCAGAGACTTACCATGGAACTGGTAGGAGAAGATGATGGCCTTGGATATCAAATACAGTCTGCTTGGACACTGCCTTCCCCAGGTCTCTAGGGTGGAAGGAAATGAAAAGTTGGTCAGTCTGTCTGATGGACTTAGTGCTGTGCAGGTAGAATCTGATTTGTCTGTGTACATCCAGGGAATGGAGCACACTCTCACCGTCTCCTTGTGGGTTTGGGAAAAAGACAGGCAAGTGTATGGCCTGATTAAGGGACAGGTGATTGATTACCTTGGGCATGAAGGACAGACACTCTTCTGGCTGAGATTAGGGCCACTAATAGAACAGTTTTCCAAATACAATGCTTTAGGGAAGCTTTATCTGCTGGCTCAAAGGGTGGGAGTGTAAGCTTCTTGAGCACGTAGTTAAGGTCCCAAGGTGAAGGAGAGGGTTTTCTGTGGGGTCTGAGGTGAAGTACTCCTTTAAGGAAGAGTTTGGAAAGACGTCTGGATGCTAATGGGGGATCCAGAGGCAGACATGTAGACATATGGGCTTTGATAGATGAATAAGCCAACTCAGTCTGTAGTAGCTCACACAAATAGGACAGCACTTCAGAGGTTCGCTAAGAAGCAGGTCCAGCTGTCTTTTATGACACCAAACAGTTAATCTTTTCCACTTTGAAAGACATGGTTTTCTTGTATTTGGTTTTATTGCCTTCTGCAGGACAGTGAGCATGTCCTCATTGTAAAGGTGTCTGAAGGGGATCAGAATCATATCAGCCATAGGGTTAGGTGCAGAAGCTGCCACTGTGGATGAATTAGTGACCCCTTGTGCTGTGTGAGAAGGTCCACTCTGGGGGGTAACTTGTGGTGATTGCCCTTGGACAAAGGTAGGAGTAAGGGGAAAGTACAGTTGTGTACACTTATCATAAATGTAGATGTTAGAGTGTCCTCACTGTTACAGTCATGACTGTAGGGTTCTCTCCTGCCGGCAGGAAGTCCTCGGTCGGCCAGAATCCCAAAGTCTGGGTCCGGTGTCGGCTGTTCAGCCATGCTCCCTGACAGAGCGCCAGGAGTACAAAACTGACAGCCGACGCCATATTCTCCAGTTTTTCTTGCCCCAGATGTCAGGTGCTCCAAAATGAGAAAGATCCCATACCCTTTGCAAATACACCTGAAAAGATGGGTGAAGAAGGGAACCACACAAAAGAAAAAATAAGAGGGGACAGGAGGGAGGGAAACCCAGACTGCAACAGTGAAGACACTCGAACATCTACATTTATGATAAGTGTACACAACTGTACTATGTTCGTGTTTCACTGTTGCAGTCATGACTGTAGGTTTGAATCCCAAAGCAGAATAAAAGGGAGGTGGTCATAAAGAAGAGGGGGCGGCTAAAAGGCCCTGCAAGACAGCAGAAGCAAAGCCTGACCTAGACTTAGAGTAAAGAGGTAGATTGTAGTGCTTGGAAAAAGTATGCACTGAACTCCAAGTTGCAGCTTCCAAAATGTCTTTGGTAGGAACTCCCCTGAGGAAGGCAGCTGAAGTGTCAGCAGCTCTGGTAGAGGGAGTCCTTATATTCCCTAGGATTTGCTTTCCATGGTGTGAATAGCAAAATTTGATTCCATGAGCAATCCATTTGGAAATGGTCTGTTTTGAAATAGCTTTACCATGGGAACTTGAAGCATAAGAAACAAACAATTGTTCTGATTTCCTGATGTCCTTGGTTCTGTCCAGGTAAAAACGTAGTCATCTGTGTGCATCCAAGGAATGCAAGATCCTTTCCCCCTTATTTTGAGGAGTGGGGAAAAAAGTTGGCAAGTGAATAGTTTGATTTAAAGCCACTTTGGAAATCACCTTAGGCATAAACGTAGGATTAGTCCTTAAAGACACCCTGTCTTGATGAAAAATAATAAAAGGTTCCACAACCATGAGAGCTTGCAACTCCGAGACTCTCCTGGCAGAGGTCAGAGCTAACAGGATAGCTGTCTTCCAAGATAAGAACTTGATGTCAGCTGTGGCAGCAGGCTCAAAAGGAGATAAGGTGAGTTTTTCCAAAATATAGTAGAGATCCCAAGCAGGAATGGGAGGAGATCTAGGGGCCTTAAGTTCTTAGCTCCTCTGAGAAACTGTCTCATGAGCTGGTGGGAAAAGATTGGAGGGTCTGTATTATAATGAGCAGAAATAGCAGAGGCATGTATCTTTATTGAAGAGAAAGAGAGACTCTTATTTAAGAGGTCTGTAAGGTAAAGTAAAATCAGAGGAATGTTAGGAATAAGAGGATCAGAATCCTGAGCCTGCATCCAGGAACAAAATCTTTTCCATTTTCCTGCATAAGATTTTCTAGTGCTAAGACGTCTGGCTTCTAAAGTGACATCCATAACCTGCTTGGGTAAGAGAGAATGAATCAAAGACCCTGGATTAACCAGGCCACCAGGCTGAGAGTTTTGACATGGGAGTGCAGAACCTGACCCTGGTGTTGGGACAGAAGGTTCGGAGTCTGTGGTAAAACCCAAGGAGGCTCCAGACAAAGGTTTTTCAGTGTTGGGTACCAAAACTGTCGAGGCCAATTTGGGGCCAGCAAGACTATCATCTTGGGCTTGTCCTGTTTGATCTTTAATAATACCCGTGGAAGAAGAGGAAGAGGCGGAAAGGCATACCCCAAGAGGTTTCTCCAACTGAATGATAGGGCATCCACTTTCCAAGCTAGTTCGTGGAATGTCCTGGTGCAAAAAATCTGTAGTTGATGACTGAGGTGGGATGCAAAGAGGTCTATGTGAGGACATCCCCAGACTGCTGTAATCATCTTGAATATTTCGGTGTCCGGCATCCATTCGTGTGGGTCCGAAAGGTTTCTGCTCAGACTGTCTGCCAAGAAGTTTTGCTTCCCTGGTAGAAACTGAGCTTGAAGGTCCAGTTTGCAAGCTAGAGCTGTGTTCCAAAGATTCATGGCTATTCTGCAAAGGGGATAGGAATGAGATCCCCCCTTGCTTGTTTATGTATCACATAACTGTGGTGTTGTCTGTCCGTATCAGTAGTTGTCCTAGTTGTAGAAGATTCCTGAAGGCCAATAGAGCTTTCTGAACGTCTAACATTTCCTTTAAATTGATATGCAGGTGCTTCTGATCCTTTGTCCAAAGGCCCTGCAGACAGTTGCCCCGAAAATGGGCTCCCCATGCATAATCTGAGGCGTCCATGGTTAGTATCTGAGTGGCAGGAGGCAGACAGAAGGGTTTTCCTTTGTTTAGAGCACATGCCTTGGACCACCAAAGGAATTCCTTTTGGAGACGAGGCAAGACGGAGATCTGTATGTCTAAACTGTGGCAATGCTGAGACCATACACTTTTTAGGTACCACTGTATTTTCCTCATATGTAGTCTTGCATATGGTACGAGAAGGATGCAGGAGGCCATGTAACCCAAAGCCTGCAGGAATCTCCTTGCAGATAGCTGAGTTAATGTTGCCAAGGTTTTGAAAGTTGAAGCCAGCTGTAATTGTTTTTCGTATGTCAGAAATGCCATCTGGGTTGTTGTGTTTAGAGAAGCGCCCAGAAAAATTATCTGTTGTGAGGGTGTCAAATTTGACTTTATGTTCACAGTGAATCCCAGGAACTTGAGAAGATTCTAAACAAACTCTAGATGCTGGAATAAGACATCCTTGCTGTCTGCCTGAATAAGACAGCCGTCCAGATAAAAGTAAATTTGAATTCCCCTGAGTCTGCAATAAGCTACTACTGGAGCCAGGCATTTGGTGAAGACCCTGGGCGCAGTAGACAATCCAAAGGGCAGTGCAGAGAATTGATAGTGCCTCGATCCGGCCTTGACCCTCAGGTATTTTCTGCATTCCTGCCTGATGGGAATGTGTAAGTATGCCTCCTTTAAATCCAAAGTTACCATCCATGCATTTTTGGTCAGCATTGGAAGTAGCTGCTGTAGAGTAAGCATCTTCAATTTTGGTATCTCGAGGTAAGTGTTCAAGACTGACAGATCCAGAATGGGTCTCCATGAATTTTGCTTCCTGGGGACTAGAAAGAGCCTAGAGTAAAAACCTTGTCCCCTCTCTGAAAGTGGAACTAGTTCTATGGCTTTCATAGCCAGGAGAGCTTCCACCTGGTTTAAGGCCTCTAACCATTGATGTTTTGGAAGATCTGGCCATCCGCTTGGTCTTGGTAGGGTATGAAAATGGAATTTGTAACCTCTTGAAACCACTTCCAGAACCCACTTGTCTTGGGTTATAGGAGTCCAATTTAGGTGAAAAAGAGAAAGTTTTCCTCCGAGAGGGGCTTCCAGGCAAGAAGATCCTGCAGCCCAACAGAGGGAATCATTGAGTCCGTTTTCTATGAACTTGCGACCTGTCCTCTTCCTCCCCTAGGGGTGGAAGCAGTCCACTGTCTTGATCTATAAGAGGCTTTCGTTCGAGGCCTTCCCCGGGAGCGTCTGTATCTACCCCTCTGAGGCCTGTCTGAATTGGGAAAGGACCAATTTTTTGAAGGCCAATTCCTACTAAATCTGGGTGGCTGGTACTTGTAAGAAATCTTTAACTGTTTGCATGGATTTTGCCTTGTCCTCCATCTTCTTTATCACCTCTTCAGCTTTAGATCCAAACAAAACATTATGCTGAACAGGAGCATCCAATAATTTAAGCCTTTACTTGAACTGGCAAATTTTGTTCCTTTAACCATGCATGCCTTCTAATGACTGTGCCAGAGGCAGCAGCCCTACAAGAAGCCTCTAAGGCATCAAATCCACAGTGTAAACCATGCTTTCCAACATGTTCAGTGGCATGCTTTAAGTCATGTAATTCCTTATCCTCTGCACAGGTGGAAATGGAAGTTAGCTTTTGTTTTAAAACAGATAGGAGAAATTGCTGGTATTTCAGCATATGAAACTGACAGTTTAAAGCCCTAATAGATAAAGTAGCAAAAGTGTACACTTTTTTGCCCCATTTTTCTAAATATCTGGAATCCTTTTCAGTGGGAATGGGGTTTTTAGCAGAAGCGGCCTTAACCCCCTTAGGACCATGAGAAATGGTTTCAGGGTCAGCAGTAGGATTCTTGTAGAAAAACTGGTGGGAATCAGGAACCCTATAATATCTGTCTGGCTTAACAGGAGCTGGAGGAAGAGAGTCAGGAGTTAAGTTAGCCTCCGAAAAAGCATCATCCACAATATCCAAAATAGGAGGAAAAGCCAGGGGTCTATGTTGGGGAAGAAGAAGAAAATCCCTTAGTCTTTTCTTAGATTCCAAGTACTCCTGTCCTTCCCAGTAAAAATGTTCCCTCATTTCATGCAAAGTTTCCCCAAAAGAGAAATCCTCAGGGGGAGAAGCTGAAGGAATGGATTCCTCAGCATCAGAATCCTCATAAGGAGGGAAAGAATATTCCTGGTCAGAAGAAGAAACTGAAGAAGCAGAAGCCTGATCAGAGGAGCCATAATAAACTTCCTGCCTTGGCCTTTTATCTGGAGGGGGATGTGAACCCCTAATCATAGTAAGTAAGTCCTCTGCCATCTTAAGTAACTGTTTCTGAGACTTGGGTGCTGGATCAGAAGAGGCCTGGGCTGCAGTCTTTGATTTGGAAGGAGTCTTTGCCTTTGTCTTTGGCTTTGCCTTTATAAGAAGCTGAGTAGGCCTGAAAACCCCTTCGGAAGCCGGTACCTGCACAGCGGCTCCGGACCCATCCGAAGGAGCATTGTCCGAAGGTCCTGCAACAGAAATATTCAAAGGCCTAGTTGGCTCCTCGTGGGAGTCAGTTTCGGCCATCGGTTCCGAAATGGCCGACGGCAGGGGCTGCCACAAGCGCCTCACTGACGATGGCCGAACCTGAAGCTGACTCTGCTTGTACAACATCGTCTGATTTGGACCTCGGAGGCCTGTCTTTATCCTTGCGTCGTTTGTGAACTCCGGTAGCCGGAACCGTATCCGATGACATTTTATAATTAAAATGCCTACCGAAGTAATGAAATGCAAAATTGTACCTTCGTTTAATCGTATGTTGATTGAATCTAGCACAAAACCGACAACTAGCTACGTCGTGGTCAGGGCCTAAGCAAGTAATACAGTAAGAATGAAAATCCTTATGAGGTATTTGCTTCCCACATGAAATACAATTATTAACTTTTTCTGACATCGGACTGGAGCAAGAAAAAAGTTTCCCCAACGAGGTACTTAGCTTTGAGTAGAAGAAAGTCTTCGGACTGAAGTATGTTTATAAAAAAAAAAAAGTCAGGAGTCAGCCGACCGGCACTTGCGAACTGCTATCACCGCACGGCAAGAAAGACTGGAGAACATGGCGTCGGCTGTCAGTTTTGTACTCCTGGCGCTCTGATGTCAGGGAGCATGGCTGAACAGCCAACGCCGGACCCAGACTTTGGGATTCTGGCCGACAGAGGACTGCCTGCCGGCAGGGGAGAACCCTACAGTCATGACTGCAACAGTGAAACACGATGAACATCCAGTGCTCTCTGGGCCAGTAAGGAGTCACCAACAAGATTTTTGGATTGTCCTGCTGTATTTTCAGCAGGACCTTCTGAATGAGTGGGAAGGGGGGAATGCATATAGACATTTCCCCTTCCAGGAAATTGAGAAAGCATCTGTTGTCAGTGCCTGTGGTTCTGGTGTCCTGGTGCAGAAGGCAGGAAGTTACCTGTTGATGGTGGAGGCAAACAGGTCTATTTGAGGTATATCCCACTTGTGAACCAGATCCAGGAAAACATCTCTGAAGCATCTATTCATGGTTGTTTGTGCTGGTTCTGCTCAAATCTGCCTGTAAGTTTTGGAGAGAGGGAATGTAGGTCACCTGCAGGGTTATTCCCTGTGAGGTGGCCAATTCCCAAACCAAAAGGGCTAGTCTGCACAGCAGGTAGGACTTGGTCCCTTCCTGTTTGTTGATATACCACAGTATAGTGATGTTGTCTGTGTATATCAGAAGTGGTCCCTGTTGTAGAAAAGGGAGAAATGCCTGGAGGGCTAGAAGGATTGCCCTCATCTCTTTGGCACTAATGTGTTCAGATTTGAGGTGATTTTGGCCACAAGCCCTGCACCTTTCGGTGGCAGAGGGTGGCTCCCCACTCCAGTTCTGAGGTGTCTGTGTGCATGACTTGAGTGGGTTGAGGTGGTTGGAGAGGAAGGCCTGGGCTGTGATTCACCTGTACCAACCACCACAGAATTTCCTTTTTTAGGCCTGGTAGTAGGGGCACAATGTGCTCCAGAGGATGGTTGTGTTGCTTCCAGATTGACCAAAGGTACCAGTGCAGCTTTCTCATGTGCAATCTTGCTAAAGGAAGCACGGGTATGGTAGCTGCCATGTAGCCCAGACATCTGAGGTACTGCCTTGCAATCAACTCTGTGGAGTGAAGGACCAGGAGATGTTCAGTCAATGAACTCACTTTTGGTGGGGGTAGGTATGCCTCCATGAGATCTGAGCAGATCCTGCACCCGAGAAATGCAATGTCTTGGGTTGGTTGAAGATGAGGTTTATCTGAAATCCCAGTGATTCAAGGAGGGTGACCACAAAGTGGATGTGCCCTTGGAGGGTTTCTTGGCTGGTAGCCTGGATCAGCATGTCATCCAGGCAAGGGAATATCTGTATTCCCTTTGTCCTGCATTAAGCCACCACTGGTGCCAAGCATTTGGTGAAGACTCTGGGTGTGGTGGAAAGTCTAAAGGGCAAGGCAGAGAACTGCAAGTGAGAGGAACCCACCGAGAATTTCAAGTATTTCCTGTAGGTGGGTTTGATCGGGATGTGGAGATAAGCATTCTTTATATCGAATGCAGCCAGGAATCCTTGTGGAATTATGAGGGGGAAAAGGGCTGGCAGGGTCAGCAATTTGCAGATAGGGACTTTTAGAAAAAGGTTGAGATAGGAGAGATCTAAAATAGGTCTGCAGGGTCCACCCATCCTGGGGACCAGGAAGAGCCTTGAGTAGAATCCTCTTTTTTTTGCAGTTGAGGGGACTCTCTCTATAGTACTTTGATCTAACAGGGTCTGCACTACCGGTTGCAAGAGGTGCAGCTGCTGAGCAGGTGGGTGTGGTATGCCTTGCCCTATGGGTGGGGAGAGGTCCAGGACATAAAAAACGTTATGTACTCACCATAACGTTCCATGTTTGTTGTCCTTGATCTCACCTTCCTTCTTGTTGGTTGGGTTTGGAGCCGACACTCGGCTCTGACTTGGCCTATTCTAAAGCTCGAGAGCTTCCACTGGCTCGAGGCTAGACCCTATCCTATCATGCCTAGCGCTAGTTACCCAGATCTCATTTGTGATAACCCATAACACTAGACCACAATCTGCAGATATAGAACTATAGACATAAAATATATATGTGTATATACATACATATAAGACACAACCATCAAGTCATTAGAAGAAATTCTTATTCCATCCAACTCACAAGGCAGGAAGGGAATCAAGGCCAATACAATCAAAGATGGATAACTCCTCTCGATCCGCCAGGAGGGGGAAGGAGGATGCGATGCAAGGAGGAAGGCGAGATCAAGGACACATGGAACGTTGTGGTGAGTGCATAACTTCTTTGTTATGTTGTCCCTATCTCGCCTTCCTTGTTGGTTGGGATCGCGTCCCCAAGCACCTTTTTCTTGGGTGGCTCAATGGAATATACTCTTCAGAACCGTGGAACCAAAGGATGCCTGTTCCGGGAGGCCACATCTACTTTGCAATGAGTAATGAAGGTATGGGGGTTAACCCACATAACTGCCGCACAAATGGAGTCTAAAAGGCAGTCTGGCCTGAAAGGCAGTGGAGGTAGACAAAGCCCTGGTTGAGTGTCCTCAAATTTTCCCTGGTAGTTGTTTGTCCTGTGAGTTAAAGACATAAGTAATGGTATCTGAAATCCATTTTGATAAAGTCACTTTCGATACTGAAGTTCCCTTTTTTTTCTGCAAAGGATATAAACAATTGGTCAGACTGTCTGATTTCCTGAGTTCTGTGCAAATAGAAACATAATTGTCTATGAACATCCAGTTGGTTGAGTTTATATTCTGCCTTGTTGCCATGGTTCGGAAAGAACACTGGTAGTTCTATCGATTGATTCATACTGAACTCTGAGCAAACCTTTGATAGAGAGGAAGGGTTGGTCCCGAGAGAAACTCTACTTTTGTGGAAAATTAAATAAGGTGGACAAATGGAAAGGGCTTGTAATTCTGATACCCTCCTAGCTGAGGTAATGGTGACCACGAAAATTGTTTTCCAAGTCAAATTTTAGAGCACAAGAACTAGTCAGTTCAAATGGGGGAAGAATCAAGGCAGCTACGACTAAATTTACGTCCCAAAGAGGAAGTGGTTCTCTTATTGGGGGTCTGAAAAGGACAGCACCCCTCAGAAAAACTTTGCACTGCCTGTGGGACATAACACTGCAACATATTTCTCTCACATGAAAGTCAGAAATAGCCAACTGAACTCGGACAGTTGCTGCTGCTGCTTCTTGATTAAAAGTTTCAGCCAGGAATTCTATTATCTTTGAAATGGGTGCAACAAAAGGATCAATATTTTTGACAGGCCAACAAGAAAACTGTTTCCATTTGCTAGTATACAGCTTTCTCGTAGAGGATTTGAGAGGAGATGAGAATATGTTGTATAGCCGGGGACATGCCAGGAAGTCTGGCTAAGCCGGGAAGTGGAGGAACCAAGCTGTCAGCTTGAGGGTCTGTAAAGGATGGAGTCTGCCCGACTGATGCATCAGGAGGTCCGGAGCTGGGTCCAGGATCCAAGGCTCCTCCAGAAGATGGGGCCATAGAAATGGGAACCAGATTTGATGAGGCCAGTAGGGGGCAATGAGGATTAGCTTACAACCTACCTCTTTTGCTTTCTGAAGAACCTTGGGAATCAGTAGAAATTGCGGAAAGGCGTACAGAAGTCCCGTGGGCCAATCCCCATCCCTGGGTGGTTGTCCCGGTGGGGGATCTAGGGCAAAATAGCTGCTGCATTTGGCATTGATGGATGTGGCAAAAAGATTGCAGCAAGGCTGGCCTCACTTGCAAAAGATCTGGTTCGTAATCTCCTGTTTCAGGGACCACTCGTGAGGCATAAGTACAGCCCTACTTAGCTTGTCTGCTATCATGGTGGATTTCCCTGGGATATGAGTCGCGATCAGAAAGCGTTGGGAGGACATAGCCCATTGCCATACTCTTAGGGCCTCTCGACATAAGGGGTAGGGATCTGGTTCCGCCTTGCTTGTTGATGTACCATACCACTGACATGCTGTCCGTCTGAATCACAACTGTCCCAGTGGGGAGAGAGCTGTGAAGTGCTTGCAATGCCAGGAGCACCTCTCTCATAGAGGACATTTATGTGCAAATGGTACTCGTGTTGTTGCCAAGTTCCTTGAACAGTCTGTCCCAGATAATGCCCCCCACACCCTATCTGGGAAGCATCCGTGGTCACTGTGGCCACTGGTTGGGGAAGGACAAACTGTCTGCCTATCGTCAGCTGGGAGGACTGAAGCCACCATTTCAGGTCCTTCTTGCAGGTCTCCATGATGAGAATTTCATGGGACATGGGTAGATCTTGCATGGACCATTGAGCAAAGAGGAGCCACTGCAATAACCTCATGTGGAAACGCACCAAGGGACTAGTTATAGCAGCTGCCACTGATCCTAGGACTTTCAGAACAAATCTTGCTCGAGTCTTTTTCCTCCCGATTAGAGTTGCAATTTGGTGTCAAATGGTCGACACCCTCTCCTGAGGGAATTTTGCTATCATGTCTTTGTTGTCTACATCTGCTCCTATAAATGTAATATACTGACAGGGCAACAAGGCAGACTTTTCGTAGTTTATAGTGATGCCTAGTTAAGTGCAGAGGTGTATTGTGGTATCCCTTGTCTTGGTTAGTCAATTGTTGGTGGTGGCGGTAAGGAGCTAGTCGTCCAGATATGGAAACACCCGGAATACTAGACACCTCAGATGAGCCATGACTACTCCCATGCATTTGAACACCCTGGGGGCTGTGGTGAGACCAAAGGCCAGAGCTCTGAACTGGAAGTGACTGGCTCCCAGCCGGAAGTGTAGAAATCTCCTGGATCGCCTGTCGATCTTGATATGGTAGTATGCATGCTGGAGATCGATAGAGCACATCCAATTGTCCTTTTCCAGAAAGGGAAGTACGGACTGCAATGTCACCATCCAAAACTGTCTTTTTAACAGACTTGAGTCTGCTGAGGTCCAAAATGGGCCTCCAATCCCCTGTTTTCTTTGGTACTAAAAAGAACCTTGAGTAAGTTCCGGATCCAATTTTATCTGTGGAGACTTCTTGGATGACTCTCTTAGCAAATTTTGAACTTCTAGAGTTGCTTATTCCCTCAGCCTGAGTGGCACATCTGGGATGGATTTTTGTTTTTGGGGAAGAGGTGGCATGGAGAAAGGAATACTGTACCCCCTGGATATTATCAACTGTACCCATGTGCCTTCTGATATCTTGCCAGGCTTCTGGGTACAGTGAATCTTCCCCAGACAGCTTCCAGAGGTGGACAGGTGGGCCCCCTTTCAGGAGAGCTGGAAGGGTCTCCCAGAGAAAGAATCTGTTGCCCTGACTCAGCGGACCCCTTCTGCCGCGTGGGCGGCGTCTCCCATTATTCTCACCTCTGCCCTGGGGGGGGGTTCACCACGTGCATCAGGTGAAGTTCCCTGGCATTTCCGGAACCACATTTTCCCGCCCTTTTGACCTTTAGGGTAAGGTCTAGAAAGCGCGGAAAAATGTACTCCCACGGCAGAGTGTGTCTTGCCATCCTGCACGCACCTAGTCTCTATTTTACCTTAGGCCCGAACGACGATGATCCATCAAAGGGAGCGCTGTTAAAGGAGGACTTGAGAGGCTCCGCAAATTGACAAAGGCGTGTCCAGGAATGTCTCTAAGGTGACTCCTGTGCCTGCAGCCCTGCTTGCTCCATCGGCTGCATAGGAGATAAGGCGCATGGAGGAGTTAACTACTGAAGATAAGGTCGCAAGCTGAGAAGCAGTCTTATCTGCACCTCTCACCTGTAGGATCTTGTAGGGCATCTCCTAGCTCTTTCAGATCCTCTGAAGATGGGTGAAATGGGATAGATAATTCAGTGACTGGAGAGTAAAGGCCGCTGAAGAAAAGACGCTTCCCGTATCTGTCCATCGTACGGGACTCTGTTCGGTACATGGACAGAAGTAGAAGTCTCTGCTAATTCCTTCTTAGTGGGCGCTGCCACCACCATAGCATCAACCGACACACCCTTGGTTAGGAAGGATTTGTCATCTGGGGCAGTTATGAATTTAGTGGGTCTCCGCAGAACTGGTTCCATCGATTCCGGAGAGCTCCATGCCTTTTGACTTACTACCCCTAGCAGGAGGTTGAAGGGCAGAGACACCCAAGAGGTGGAGGGTCGGGAACCGAATGCATCCAGGTACACGGACTTGTCCTCAGAAGGAGAAAGGGACTTCCAGCCACCCCTCTGCTGGAGGATTTCCAGGATATCCGAGAATGAGAGATCCTCAGATGGGGACCATGGGGGCCCTTCTGACTCCTCCAAGTCCATGTCCGATGTCAGACTCAAGGGAGTCCACATGCTTCCTCTTACATGTCCTCTTCCGAGGGACCTCCTCAAGGGGATGCTCTGGGGAGGTTTTGGAAGCGGGAGCCCACCAAATGGCCCGTCCTGGGGTACTGGTTTCATGGGCTTAGAATGGAGGGGTGGTGAGAGAGAAGACACTGGCTCCGTAGGGGACGGAGTAGCTGAAGCCGAGGGAGGAGCTGTCTGAAAGGACAGCACACTCATCACCTCAACGGCACCATGCTCCTGGCCAGAGTGTGTCCCTGGCTGTGAAGAGTCGAGAGACCTCTCCTGCACAGAGGGTGATGGCTTAGAGGCTGTGAGCCAGGATCACCTGCTCCAAGAAGGAGAGTGGGGTCGGACAAGGGTCCGATGCCGCTTCCCCCCCAGGAGCCGACGAGAGAGTGTCAGCTCAGAGATCCCTCGATAGGAGCTATCGAGATCAGAGCAGATGTTGGAACCGGGAGACCAGAGATTTTCGGAACATACTGTTCCACCACAATGACTTCCATGCACTCCGGCTCCGAGCTCAGGTGAGTCGAAGGAGGAATAGACTATTCGGGGGTAGAGTGGACAGCTCCACATCCATTTGGGCTGGGCTCAATAATATTTTGGAGAGACGTTGTCTTGATAAGCCTCTCCACCACCCTATCCATATCATCTGAAAGACTCCTGGACTATAGAGAGCAGTGGGTGGATGATCTTTGACTGTGGAGCAGACCGCACCGGTTCCAAGGAAGGAGATCTAGTTCTTTTATGACTCCTAGATGGTTCAGAGGACACTGACGGAACCGCAGGAGATGAGGTCTTTTCGGATCCAATGAACTAGTAGATTTCTCTTCATGTCTCGACAGCTCCGAGGTCGGAACAGATGGAGGTGTCGGTTTGGGGGATTTCCCTGGTTTACTAGCCTGATTCCCTTCGACTGGAGTGTCAAAACGCCCTTTTAGTAAACCTTGCGGAATAAGCTTGGTTTTTGCGCTCCTGCAGGACTCTGGCACTGAAAGCATGACAAATAGAACACGAGTCCTGCAGGTGCACGGCTCCTAGACAATAAACACAACTCGTATGTCCATCAGTCAGGGACATTTTTTGGGAGCACGAGTTCACATTTTTTTGAATCCAGAAGGTTTGGATTCTTTGGGCGTTTCTTTGGACATCATCACAACAATAAGCACAATACAGTAATGTACAATACACCAAGGTTATCGCCATCAGGAACAGGAAATCTACAACTCTACAATAACCATGAAAAAGCTATATCTAACTTTTTTTATATATAAACAGCAAAAGCAGAAGGTAAAGGAAATGGGAGAGCCTCTAAGTTAAAAGACAACTCCCCCAACAGAGGAGAGCCTCTAACTTAAACAGCTACTCCTTATCAGAAAGGGAGGAGGAGGGAATAAGGGGACACCCTCTAAATGAAACGGGCTAAGAGTAAGGGGGAATCCTCTAAGAAAAAAACGGATTCAAAAGGGGGAATAGGCCTGAAGAAAAAACGACGGCCTGAACAGCAACAACCATAAATGGAGATAGGGATGCTAAACAAACACTACTAAACTACAGAAAGAATCTTGAAGAAATATAAAGATTTAAATACAGAATATAATAATAAAATTCAAAAACAGCCTGAGCCAGCATCCAGAAATCTCGAAGCTTCAAGTGGCAAATAAGATCTGGGTAACTAGCGTTAGGCATGATGGGATAGGGTCTAGCCTCGAGCCAGTGAAAGCTCTCAAGCTTTAGCATATGGCCGAGTCGGAGCCGAGGGTCGGCTCCGAACCCAACCAACAAGAAGGAAGGTGAGATAGGGACAATATAACATTAACGGTTTTAAATATGGACAGGACCCACTTGTCTGGGGTGAGATGGGTCCAAACAGGGAGACAGTAAGAGAGGTGAGCAGAGTGGTCCAGAAGGAGGTGGGGGCAGGGGTGGCAGTCAGATGCTACCTGCCCTGTCCTGAAAGGGAATTCGCTGGCTGGAGGGGGTTTTCTTATGGGCTTATGAAGCCTTGAAGCAGGGTGGGAGTGCTTCCTAATAAACTGAGTTTTTGCTGGATAGTTTGTGAAACTTGGGGATTGGTGAAACCAGTAAATGTTTAAGGTCCTACATCTCTTTGCCTTTTTGCTGCAGAGATTTGAAAAGGTCTGCTACTTTAGAACCAAAAAGTGCAGCATTGTCCAAAGAAGCATCAATGAGCTTTGCCGTGAAATTATCTGGCAGGGGTTGTAGGCAAAGCCAAGAATATCTGCATGATGCTGATGCTGCTGACCTGGTTGAGGATTCAGCAGCATTGCAACTATACTTGATAGTGTCTGTTGATCTGGGAAGAGAGCCAGTAGAAAAGGACATTGATGCTTTTGGCAGGGGAGTCTAATATCTGCCAGGTGTTTGGTGGCAGATTCTAAGAGGGACAAGGCATACTTGGCCATGCAAGTCTGTTAGTTTGGGGCTCTGAAGGCCAAGGTAGCCAAATTATACATCTTGTTGCCCAACCTTTCCATGGTCTTGCCATTTTTGTCAGCAGGGAGAGTGGTGGTAGTAGGTATGAATTTGGAGGCTTTGTCCATAGAGACTGATATAGTGGCAGGATCAGCAGGTGGACACAATCAGATGCTTATTAGTGTCAGACATCTTGTAAAGCCTGTCTGGTCTGAGTGGGGCAAGAGCAGTGGTGGCTCATGCTATTGGACTGCAGCCCCCAACTGTAAAACAGAAAAAAAAAAACAAAATAAAAAATAATTAGCTCACTCGAAGGGGATCGGACTGCAATGTCTGCAGTCTGTCCATGTCAGAACTGCAGGCTGGATTCAGCGCATGCGTACTTTGAATGCGTTCATGGGTGTGGTGTTAAGACAGAGGTTAGGCAGGATTGGTGCGTGTGTGTGTAATGCCCCAGTTAACTATAACTGGTGGCTAGACAGTTAGCTCAAACCCTGTACCTTGTGTGCAGGTAGTAAGAGCCTGAATTCCCTACCCACCACTTGTAGATTTTTGCCTCATATTTTTGTTCTGTTCCTCATAAAATCTGTGGTTTTCTAGATTTTGAATTCACTAAATGACAGACATTTGAATTTCAGACTTAATATTCTTCAGAAAATACATAACAAAACCTTTTATTCTAGCAATTTTCTAAGTTTATAAGATCAATATTTGAAATTTGTCCATATTTTTGGGGCTGTATTTCCCCATTATTGGCTTTGTCCAGGATTTTTTGTGCTAAGAGGTTGAGAGGTATGGTGAGAAAGTACAGTTGTGTACACTTACCATAAATGTAGATGTTAGAGTGTATTCACTGCTGTAGTCATCACATTTGGGTTATCTGCTTGCAGTAGCCCTCAGTTGGCCTGATTAACAGTCTTGGGTCCTGCATCGGTTGCTGTCCCATCTTCCATGACGTCAGGTAGTCAGGGGTATAAAGCATGCAGCCGACACCATTGCATCAGTTTTTCTTGCCCCAGATGTCAGGTGCCCTCATAATGGGAAGCAATTATATATACAAGGTTACACCTCCAACAAAAAAACAAATACACCAAAAAGCTTTAAGCATAGCAAACAAGAATAGAGGTATAGCCAATAGAAGTCAGGGGGCTGGAGGGAGGGTAACTAGGACTGCAACAGTGAATACACTCGAACATCTACATTTATGGCAAGTGTACACAACTGTACTGTGTTCTTTGTGTTTCACTGTTGCCGTCATCACATTTGGGTAGAGTCCCAAAGCTAAGGATGGGAGGAGGAAATTAGCATTAGGACCAGCTATAAGGCCCTGCAAGACTGCAGTTGGAAAGCCAGCTCTGGATTTAGAGAAAATTGGCACATAGTAATGCTTGGTGAAGGTATGTACAGAACTCCAGATAGCAGCGTCTGGAATGTCCCTGGTAGGGGCACCTCTGAGAAAGGCTGTAGAGGTAGATGCAGCCCTGGTTGAATGTGGTCTTATCCCTTGTGGGGTAGGTTTTCCATGGTGCTTACAGCAGAAATGCATGATATGGCTTATCCATTTAGAAATGGTTTGCTTTGAAATGGCCCATCCTCTCTGCCCCTGCAGCAAATGCAACAAGCAGCTGTTCAGATCTCCCGAGAGGTTTAGTCCTGTCCAAATAAAATCGAAGTTGTCTGTGCACATCTAAGGAGTGCAGTATTCGTGCCCCTTTGTTCTGTGGATTAGAAAAGAAGGTTGGCAGATGAATGGACTGATTAAGGGCCACACTGGATACCACCTTGGGCATGAAGGAGGGATTAGTCCTGAGGGACACCCTGTCTACATGAAAGATGATGAAAGGCTCTGCTGCCATGAGGGCCTGTAATTCAGACACCCTTCTTGCTGAAGTAATGGCTAAGAGGAAGGCTGTTTTCCAAGAAAGGAATTTCAACTCTGCATTTGCAGATGGCTCAAAAGGAGGTACAGTGAGTTTTTCCAATACAAAGTTAAGGTCCCAGGCTGGAGTAGGGGCTCTCCTGGGTGGTCTTATATTTTTGGCCCCCCTGAAGAACTGCTGCAGCAGTGGATGCGAGAAGAGGGGTGGGTTCTGTGTTGTAATGAGCTGAAATGGCTGAGGCATGAATTTTGATGGAGGAAAAGGAAAGGCCCTTGGTGAAGCATCTCAGTTAAGTACTGAAGAATCTGAGGTAAATTGGGTGCTGCTGTGTCCATCCCCCGAGTTTGGTTCCAGGAACAGAATCTTTTCCATTTCTCAGCATAGGATTTTCTAGTACCAGGCCTCCTTGCCTGCAGAATGACATCCAACACTTGCTTACTGAGGGATGATAACGGAGAGATCAGGTAATTAGCCAGGCTGCTAGGTTCAGGGTTTGAAGCTGTGGGTGTAGAATCTGGCCCTCCTGCTGGGACGGCAGGGTCTGAGGCAGGTGCCATGGTGCCAGCAGTGACACACTGCACAAAAGGGGGTACCAGTGTTGGCGTGGCCAGTCTGGTGCAATCAGTATTGTCCTTGGTTTGTCCTGTTTGATCTTTAGTAGTACCTTGGAGAGGAGAGGCACAGGGGGAAAGGCATAAACTGATGGGGCTTTCCAGGTGAAGGACAGGGCATCCACTTTGTTTGCGGGGAGTCCTAGTGCAGAAATTGTCCAATTGGTAGTTCTGGGGGTAGGCAAACAGGTCTATCTCTGGGCTCCCCCATTTGTTTCTCAACATGTTAAATATCTTTGGGTTCCAGTTTCCATTCGTGTGGGTTCATGAGATTTCTTCGTTCGTCTGCCAGTGTATTTAGCTTTCCTGGCAGGAATTGAGCCTCTATGTGCACTTGTTAGCTCAAGTGCAGTGTTCCACAGAGTCGTGGCTAGTCTGCAGAGAGGGTTCCCCCATGCTTGTTTATGTACCACACAACAGTGGTGTTGTCTGTCTTTACACCATTAATTGTCCTGGAAGAATGTGGTCCTTGAAAGCTGTCCGCATTCTGTACAGCTAACATTTCTTTTTGATTGATATGCAGGTGCATTTGACTTGGGTTCCATTTGCCCTGAATGCACTTCCCTGCCAAGTGAGCCCCCCGTGCATAGTCTGATGTGCCTGTTGTTAGGGTTTGGGCAGCAGGGGTTAGAGTGAATGGCAGTCCCTTGTTTTGGTGGCAGGCCTCTGCCCAGCAAAGGAACTCTAACTGTAGACAAGGTATGATGGGAATCATTGCTTCTAGATCCTGAGAATATTGACAACATAGGCTTTTTAGATACCATTGTAGTTTCCTCATAAGAAGTCTTGCATATAGAATTAGGAGAATGCATGAGGCCATAAACCCCAGGACTTGCAGTAGTTTCCTTGCAGATAGCTGGGTCTTTGTGGTCAGTAGCTTGAAGTAGGCTGTCAAATGAACTTGTTTTCTCTGGTGTGAGGGGAAGCCATGTGGGAAGTTGTGTTCAAGCTTGTGCCCATGAATATAATTTGTTGGCAGGGTACAAGATGTGATTTTTTTCGTTTATGGTGTACCCCAGAGAAAAGTTAGCAATTTCTGTACAAACACCAGATGATTCAATATTATGTCCTGGCTTTCTGCCTGAATTAGACAATCGTCCAGGTTTGGGTATATTTGAATATTTCTTTACCTGCAAAATGCAATGACTGGAGCTAGGCACTTTGTGAATACCCTGTGTGCAGTAGAAAAGTCAAAGGGCAGTGCAGAGAACTGCATGTAGCCTGCTTTGAAGCGTAGGTATCTTCTGCAAGATTCCCTTACTGGGATGTGCAGGTAGGCTTCCTTTAAACCCAGTGTTGCCAACCAGGCATCCTTGCCTAGCAGAGGAAGCAGCTGGTGAAGAGTTAGCATCTTGAACTTTGGGATCACCAAAATTGTGGTTAGGATAGAGAGGTCCAGGATAGGACGCCAGTTGTTGTCTTTTCTGGGCACCAGGAAAAGTCTTGAGTAGAAACCTTGTCCCCTTTCCACTTCTGGGACAGGTTGAATAGCTCTGTTACTCGAGAGAGAGAGAACTTGCTTTTTTTGCCTGCAGGGAAATATTTCCCCCTAAAGGAACAGTTGTGCAGGGCTTGGAAGTTTTAAAGTTAAGTAGTTGAGACAGTTTACCATTGGGGGGGGGGTCTTACTACTCGCTGCTTTGGAAGTGGGAGCCCCCCCACTTAGTCCTTCGAGTACCTTGGGACTGAAGCTTGGGTGTTCTGCTGGTTCTGGATTTGGACTGAGAAGGCCTGGAACAGGCAGGAAAGGACCAGTTCTTAGAGGGCCAATGCCTACTAAATCTGGGAGGCTGTACTTGCAGGAATTCTTTAACATTTTGCATAGATTTAGCTTTTTCCTCCATCTTTTTAAGTACTACTTCTGCTTTGTTGCCGAACAGGCGGTCTTGGTTTAAGGGAGCATCCAGCAATTTAGCTTTAGCATGACCTGGCAAAGATTACTCAAGCTGAGCATGCCTTCTAAGTACAGACCCAGTGACAGCAGCCATGCAAGATGCCTCTAATGAATCAAAACCACACTGCAAAGTATGTTTTCCAACTTGTTCAGCAGAATACATTAAATCCTGTAAATCTTTATTTTCAGCACAGTCAGGAATCATGTTCTGTTTAAGCAATCCAATAATATGCTGCTGATACTGTAACATATGAAAATGGCAGTTTAAGGCCCTAATGGCCAAGGTTGCAGAAGTGTATACCTTCTTACCCCATCTATCCAGTGCCCTGGAATCTCTGTCAGAGGGGGTAGGATTTTTGGCAGTAGCAGCCTTAATGCCCATGGGTCCCTGTGAAATGGTCTCAGGATACGCAGTAGGATTTTTAAAGAGGAACTTGTGAGAAATAGGAACCCTGTAATACCTATCAGGTTTTCTGAGAGCAGGAGGGTAGAGAGTCAGGGGCCAAGCTAGATTCCGAGAAGGCATCATCAACAATGTCCAGTACGGGGGTAGCTAAAGGCCTGTGTTGGGGCAGGAGTAAGAAATCCCCAAGCCTCTTTTTAGAGTCAGAGTAATTCTGGCTTTCCAAGCGAAAATGCTCCCTAAGAGTATGCAAGGTTTCACCAAAAGAGAAATCCTCTGAAGGGGAAGCAGAGAGAATGGAGTCCTCTGCATCAGAAACCTCATAGGTAGATAAGGGTAAATCATAGTCAGAGGAAACAGAAATTTCAGAGTCCTGATCAGAAGAATCATAAGGAAACTCAGTCCTAGGTCTGTTAGAGGGTGAAGGGTGGCTTAATATGCAAGTCAGTAGAGGCCTGAATACACCCTCAGAAGCCGGTGCCTGCACAGTGGCTCAGGACCCATCCAAGGTAGAGACATCCGCAGGTTCCACGGTTGAAGAAGCTCTCGTGGCATACTGGACTCCGAATGGGTCTCAGTAGAGGACTGCGAATCTGAAGTAGCGGGTTATCAGGGGCTGCAAAAGCGCCAGAGTACCGGCGAACTGGCGACTAGCTTAGGAGAAGCGTCGTCGGCAGCTTTGGTCCTATGCAGTCTGTCTTTATCTTTGCATTTTTTTGGAATGTCGGTAGTCTGGTGGCTTACCGAAGCCACTTCTGGATAATTGAACTGAGTACCAAATATTTAGAAGTGTAAATTAACAGACGACGAATAATTTGCTGTTTAAATAACGCCAAAACAGACAGTGATGTACATCGTGGTCCGGGCCTAAGCAAGGAATGCAGTGCGAATTAAAATCTTTATGAGGTATTTGCATTCCACAAGAAATACAATTAACTTTTACTGACATCGGTTTAGAGCAAGAAAAAGTTTCCCCAACGGGGTACTTAGCTTAGTTGAAGACTTTGGTTCTGAAACTCAAACGAAAATTTCAGGAGTCGGCCGACTGGCACTTGCGAACTGCTTCTGCTTCAGACACCGCATGTCAAGAAAGACTGATTAAATGGTATTCGCTGCATGATTTATACCCCTGACTACCTGACATCATGGAAGATGAGACAGCAACCGACGCAGGACCCAAGACTTTGATAATCAGGCCGACTGAGGGCTACTGCAATTATGCCATGCAATTATGGCATTAAGGCTTGTAGCTCAGAAACCCTTCTGGCAGAGGTAATAGCCACTAACTACTGTTTTCCAAGTACAAAACTGAAGAGAGGCTGTATAAGCCGGTTCGAAGGGGAGCTGGGTGAGTTTTTCCAGGATGAAGTTCAGGTCCCAAGGAGGAGGGATAGGCTTCTTAGGTGGTCTGATATGCAAGACCCCTTTAAGGAAGTGGTTCACATGTAGCCTGGCTAGCAAGGGAGGATCTAAAGGTAAGCAAGCTGATAATGTGGAGAGGTGCACTTTCATTGATGAATAGGAAAGTCCACCCTTTACAAGTTAACATGTATATGAGAGGACTAGGGGGGTGTCACCCTCTTAAGGGTCCTTTCCCTGTCCCAGACACCACTGAGTAAATCTTTCCCATTTAGTAAGGTACGATTCTAGTAGTGGGTTTCCGGGCCTCTCTCAGGACTGATAGCACATCCTCTGAATAGTGGTGTCAGAATGGGATTAGTAATTTATTACCCACAGTGTCAGGGATACCATTTGCAAGTGTAAGTATAGGAGAGTTCCTTTGTCTTGTGTCAGATGGTTCACCTTGTGGGGTAACTTCAGTGATTGCCCTCAGCTACATTGTGTGGAAGGGGGAACCAGTGCTGCCTTGGCCAGTATGGGGTCACTAGCAAGATTTTTGGTTTGTCCTTCCCGATTTTCAGAAGGACTTTCTGAATCAGAGGAAAGGGAGGGGAAGGCATACAGGAACTTCCCCTCCTAGGTGAAACTGAAGGTGTCTACTCTCCAGTCTTGGGGGGAGTAAGTCTTTGTGCAGAAGGTCTGCAGCTGCCTGTTCTGGGGGGGGGAGGCAAACAGGTCTATTTGTGGAGTGCCCCACCAGTGGACTATGTCCAAAAGACCATCCTGTCCAGCATCCATTTGTTTTGTGAAGAGGATGTTCTGCTCAGGAGGTCTGCTTGCTTGTTGTCCTGCAAAGGGATGTAACTGGCTTGCTGGGATAGGTTGTGCTGGGATGCTAGGTCCCAAATTAGTAGGGCTAGCCTGCACAATTGGTATGCTTTTGTACCTCCCTGTTTGTTGATGCGCCACATTACAGAGGTATTGTCCGTCACTATCAGAATAGGACCTGGTAGCAGTAGGGATATGAAGGTCTGTAGAGCTAAAAGAACTGCTGTCTTCTTCCTTACATTGATGTGTTTGGTTTACATGGGAGATTACCACTGAGCTTGGACTCAGAGTGTAAGGTGGCTCCCCAACCTGAGTCTGAGGCATCCGTATGCAATATTTGTGTGGGTTGAGGGGGGTGCAGTGGAAGCCCCGGGGTTTAGTTGTACTTGTTGGATCCACCAAAAGATTTCCTTCTTTAAACAGGGAAGAAGGGGGAACACTTGATCCACGTGACCCAGACACCACTAAGGTACCATTTCAGTTTTTGCATATGCATTCTAGCCAATGGTAGCATGGGAATGGTTGCTGCCATCAATCCCAGGAGTCGAAGGAATTGCCTTGCAGTGACTGTGGGAGAGCAAGAATTCCTGGAAGTGTGAAGTTAGAGATAGAACCTTGTCCTGTGGGAGAAAGACTTTCATTTGTTTTGTATTGATTCTGCAACCTAGGAATATCTTGTCCCTGTCTGGGTTCAGGGAAGACTTCTTGAGGTTTGGGGTGAACCCAAGACTTTGTAGTAGGGACATAGTGAAGTGACGATGTCTTAAGAGGGAATCCTCTGATTGTGCTAGGATAAGGATGTCATCCAGATGTGGGTAAATCTTGATTCCCTGTGTCCTGCAAAAGACAATGGCTGGAGCTAGGCCCTTTGTAAACACTCTTGGAGCAGTGAATAAGCCAAAGGGCAAGGCCGTAAATTGGAAGTGCGAGGATGGGCCAGAGAAATGCAGGAAACGCTTGTGTGAGGCCCTGATGGGAATGTGCAGGTAAGCATCTTTTAGGTCCAAGGTGACCATGAAAGCATTTGAGGGTAAGAGAGTGGGAAGTAACAGCATTTTGAAGGATGGTACCTGCAGGTAAAGGTTTAGGAAGGAGAGATCCAAAATGGGTCTCCAGGGACCATCCTTTTGAGGGGACCAGGAACAGATGGGAATAGAATCCCTTTCCTTCTTGTCCTGTGGGAACAGGCTCTATTGTGCCTTGTTGTTGCAGGTCTGACAGAAATTGTGGTAAGAGATGGCACTGTTTTTTTGGGGAAAAAGGAATGCCCTTCCAGGGGGGAATTTGATTCCAGGATAGAAAGTATCCTTTTTGAATAATGGTTAATACCCTTTGGTCTGTGGTAATTATCTGCCAGAAGGTGAGACGGTGGGTAAAGCGAGCTGAGCGGGGTAGATGAGCAAGGGAGTCAGGCATTATTAGGGCTTCCCCTGTCCTGAAAGGGTTGTCTAGGCTGAAGAAGTGGCCCAGTAGGCCTGGATGAGGAATGTCTTCTAGTTTTTCTTCTGGTTCGGGAAGAGGAGGCAGAAGAATGCGGGTTACGCGTAACAAAGGTGGTCTTAGGAAGTTTCTGTAAAATTTTGGTATAGGGGATACCAAGAGATGTTTAATATCCTGTAATTCTTTGCTTTTTTCTTGCAGATTCTTAAATAGGTCTGCAGATTGCTTTCCAAAGAGGAAGTTGTGATCCAGAGGGGCATCCAAGATTTTGGACTTTAAGTCCTCTGGCAGATTCTGTAGTCTAAGCCAGGAATATCTCCTTAGGACAGATGCTGATGCTGCAGAGCGAGCAGAAGCTTCTGCAGCATCATAGCTACATTTTACAGTGCGTCTAGCCACTTGTAGTGATAAGGACAATTTGGAGATCTGTTTTAATGGAACTGTCAAAAACTGAAGCCAGCATAGAGGTGACTTGGGATACTAAGTCCAAGGCATACTTAGTCATATGTGTTTGATAGATAATGGTCCTGAAGGCCAAAGTGGAGGAAGTGTACACCTTTTTGCCTATCCTATCCAT
The DNA here is from genome assembly GCF_019279795.1 of Protopterus annectens. Classification (NCBI taxonomy): domain Eukaryota; kingdom Metazoa; phylum Chordata; order Ceratodontiformes; family Protopteridae; genus Protopterus; species Protopterus annectens. The sequence goes on along the minus strand of NC_056731.1, from coordinate 113,000,207 downwards.
GGATTTGCTATCTTTATACGTGGGCAATAGGGAGGCAACAGCCTAGACTGTTCATCAGGGGCAGTGGCAATCACTGCTGGGTCTTGCTAAGGGTGGCTTTATGAGGAATTTTTGTTCCTGTGGCACGTTGTAGAAGCGGTCTGGGTGCTTAGGTGCAGGAGGCTGCAAGTCAAAAGTTCTAGAGGCTGCAATAAAGGCATCCAAGTATGCAGGAAGAACAGGAGAGGAGGACTCCACTTACAGTAGTTCAAAGTATCTTTTTTGGGTTTCTGTCATTTGGGAAGTATCCCATTTGAAATGGTCTCATTTTGGTGATGGTTTCACCAAATGTAATGCCTTCAGGTGGAGAATCCCCTTCCACAGAATCCTCATCAAGAGAGTAGTATTCCTTGGGAGAAGCAATCTGGGATGCATAAGAGATGGATTCATCAGAGGAAGAGTAGGTAGATTCATGCTCTTCCTCAAAGTACGGGAGCCATGGGAATAGAAGAAGCAGAGGTAGGCCTAGGGCTTAACAGAGGCAACGTAGCTGTGGATGAAGCAGAAGGCCTAAGGGCCATAAATGCCTGCATCAGAGAAGAGGTGAAGGCCTCCCAGTCTGGAGGGGCTTCAGAAGCAAGCGTAATATGTTTTGTTTTCTGCTTCTTTTTGGATGGAGTCGGTCCTACAGCTGGGTTTGGCAGCAGCTGTATCTGAGGTCTGGATCCTGGGTGAAGGAAAGTACAGTTGTGTACACTTACCATAAATGTAGATGTTCGTGTGTATTCACTTTTGCAATCATTACATTAGGGTAATCTACTGGCAGGTTGCCTCAGTCGGCCTGATTAACAAAGTCTGGGGTCCTGCGTCGGTTGCTGTCCCTTCATCCATGACGTCAGCTCGTCAGGGGTATAAAACATGCAGCCGACGCCATTACATCAGTTTTTCTTGCCCCAGATAAACAAAAGCAAATACACCAAAAAGGCTTTTAATCATAGTAAAAGAAAGGAGAGGTATAGCAAGAGGAAAAACGGGGGGCTGGAGGGTGGGTAACCAGGACTGCAACAGTGAATACACTCGAACATCTACATTTATGGTAAGTGTACACAACTGTACTATGTTCTTCGTGTTTCACTGTTGCAGTCATTACATTTAGGTAGAATCCCAAAGCTAAGGCTGGGAGGATGGATTTATATAGCATTAGGAGCAGCTATAAGGCCCTGCAGGACAGCAGTGGCAAAGGCAGCTCTGGATTTAAAGAGAAGTAAATGGTAATATTTGGTGAACACATGAACTGAACTCCAGGTAGCAGCTTCTAGAATGTCTCTGGTAGGAACCCCTCTGAGAAAGGCTGCAGAAGCAGATGCAGCCCTGGTGGAATGAGATCTAATCCCCTTGCGATAGGTTTACCATGGTGCATACAGCATAAACTAATACAATGGCTTATCCATTTGGAAATAGTCTGCTTTGAAATAGCCTTTCCCTCTGCCCCTGCAGCAAATGCCACCAACAGTTGTTCAGATTTTCTTAAAGATTTTGTCCTGTTTAAGTAGAATCTAAGTTTTATGTGTACATCCAATGAATGCAGAATCCGCTCGCCCTTGCTCTGTGGATCGGGAAAGAAAGTTGGCAGATGAATGGTCTGAGAGCCACACTGGATACCACCCTTAGGCATGAAAGATGGATTGGTCCTGAGAGCCACCCTGTCCGGATGAAAAATAATGAAAGGCTCCACTGCCATAAGAGCCTGTAATTCTGAAATCCTTCTAGCTGAAGTGACTGCTAAAAGGAAAGCTGTTTTCCAGGAGAGAAATTTTAGGTCTGCAGTAGCAGCTGGCTCAAAAGGAGGGAGAGAGAGTTTTTCCAAAACAAAATTGAGGTCCCATGCAGAAGTTGGTGCTCTCCTGGGAGGTCTTAAATTTTGGCCCCTCTAAGATACTGCTTTAGCAGAGGATGAGAGAAGAGGGGAGGGTTCTGTGTTGTAATGAGCTGAAATAGCAGAGGCATGGATTTTTATGGAAGATAAAGATAGGCCCTTGTGAAGCAGCTCAGTTAACTATTGCAGAATCAGAGGAATATTGGGCATTGCTGTGCTTATTCCTTGTGATTGGTTCCAGGCACAGCATCTTTTCCATTTGTCATTATAAAATGTTCTAGTACTAGGCCTTCTAGCCTCCAAAATGACATCCATCATAGGTTTGCTGAGGGATGGCAAGGGTGAAATTAGTTGATTAGCCATGCTGTAAGTTTGGAGCTGTGTGTGTGCAGAATTTGGTAGTTCTGCTGAGACAGTAGGGTAAGGAGTGGGTACCAGTGTTGGCATGGCCAGTCTGGAGTGATCAGAAAGTACAGTTGTGTACACTTACCATAAATGTAGATGTTCGAGTGTATTCACTGTTGCAGTCATTACATTTGGGTAATCTGCTGGCAGGTTGCCCTCAGTCGGCCTGAATTCCAAAGTCTTGGGTCCTGCGTCGGTTGCTGTATTCTCTTCCATGACATCAGGTCGTCAGGGGTATAGTTTTTCTTGCCCCGGATTGTCAGATGCCCCCAAAAAGGTAGCAATATGATATATATATATATATATATATATATATATATATATATAAATATACATGTTAGAATGACAGGAGGATGGCAGGAGGGTAACCTGGACTGCAACAGTGAATACACTCGAACATTTACATTTATGGTAAGTGTACACAAAGTACAGTTTTGTACCTACCATAAATGTAGATGTTCGAGTGGTTATGCTGCTGCAGTCATCACACTTGGGTTATCCTGTCGTCAGGCGGTTCCGCAGTCGGCCTGAATTCCAAAGGCTTGGTCCGGCATCGGTTGTCGTTGCTTCTTCCCTGACGTCAGTGCGGCAGGGGTATAAAAAAGGCAGCCAAAGCCATTTTCTTCAGTTTTTCCTGCCCCAGATGTCAGGTGCCCCAAACTAAGAAGGCAAAAGAAGAAGCTTGCAAAACATACCTTAGTGCAAAACAATGGTACTAGTTGTAAGCAAATACACCATATAGACATGCATCCCAAAGGTTGAAGTACATGGAGGTATAAGAAGAGCCTTGTTAAGTAGAGGGGATGGAGGGAGGGTAACCTGGACTGCAGCAGCATAACCACTCGAACATCTACATTTATGGTAGGTACAATTAATCAAAAATTATAGCATTTATTGTGTTTTCTGCCTTTCTGTAAAAAAATCTTGAAAAAAACAAAAAAAAATCTTTGTTTTCCCATACTTTCCTAACTAGTGTTCCAGAGACCAGATTTTGCTGATCGCTGGGCTTTGTCTTGGTTCCTGTGTTTCTCCATTTTCCTTGTTTGGTCAGGGGGAAGTTTCTTTACTCACCAGTGAGAGTGGGGAGTACTGAGCTGCCTGTTTGTCCTTAGAGGAGTGGTTTAAGGCAGTAACTTGTACTTTATTGGCCATTTTGGGTCATTTCCTGTCTTTTCCAGCCCCCTGCTATAAAGCACGCTTTAGCGCGCATTAGCGCGATTTAGCACGGAGCTGCTACCGTTGCACACTAGGGCAGCGCCGGTTAATCAGGTTTAAACTATTAGGGCTACCTAAAGTCCACTCTTCAAATTTTCCCTTAAAACTACCTTCCTCAAAGTATACTACTGTTCTATTTAGTGCATCCTATAACTATAAATTATCTCTACTTGACTCCCAAGTAGACTATTCTCTATCTGTATAGCCCAGCACTTGCTCCTACAGTACTTATCACCTTGATACAGCACTCTTGTTATAGATAGTACCCCAAAAAGCAAACCCCATTTCTCGGTCACCCACATCCCCCAGAACCTTTTTTAAGTTTTTCTGTCTATTCCTTCTAGCATGTCGAGGGATCAGTTGCTAATGTCCTCTCCTGCTCAGCTGGTGAACCTGGGAATATTGAGGCAATGTTACAATTGCCTCATGTACACAGACAACCCTCTCCTCCTCCCACAAAACACAAATACATGCAAGAGATGCAACTATATGGCCAAACTGGAGGCTGAGCTCTCTCAACATAGGACTGGCAAGACCAGACAGGAGGAGAAGGTAACCACACACACTATAGACCCAGTCTCACATAATACCATCACAACCTCAAATCATACACATAAACACACAAAGACATACTCGGAGGCTCTGATCAAAAATCTACCAAAACAGCAGAGGCCACCAAAGCAGACACCCAAACTACCACCTCAGAACACAACACCTGCAACACATAGACCACACAGAGTGGCAAGCAGTCACAGCCCTTAAGGCCAAACACAATGCCAGACACACTAGTCATGGGTGACTCCATAGTCAGACACACTGACGTCCCGCTCACCAGACTGAGTAAGGAGAAGGTCACAGTAAGCTGCCTGTCGGGCGCTAGAATCCGCCACATAACGCATGCACTCAGGTCTCTCAACAGCAGGTACAAGTACGACTCAATCATTGTCCACGCTGGTGTAAACGACCTGAGACGTACCTCCTTGGACTACATGAAAAGAGACAGAGGAGCTCTCTGATTATGTAGCCCAAGCAGGTATGACCCTGACCTTGAGCAGTATCCTACCTTCACCAAGAATGATGCCACAATACAGAGATAAGATGATCAGCTTTAACAATTGGCTTAAACTCTGGTGTCATTCAAAGGGGATCCAATGTCTGTCTGCCTGGGATGACATGCTGGACAAGCCACGCTGCTGCAAGGACGGCTTGCACCTGTCACCCCTGGGATTCCGGATTTTGGCAAAGGCTCTTGCCACCCCCACAGTGCCTTTTTTAGGCAAGGCTCAAATTCTTAACCTACCACCCTAGAACACAACAAAGAAAAAAACTAAGGGTAATGCTGCTCAATGCCAGAAGTCTCAACCTCAAGATGCACTTTCGAGGCCCTTCTCAGTATGGAGAACATCGATGTCTGTGCTGTGACAGAAACCTGGTTTAAGGCTCCTGAGAGCACCCCTGCACTATCAGGTTTTACTTCATATCATGCGTTCCGGCCCCAAAATCCGGACAATACCAAGAAAGGAGGGGGGTATCCATATTCATCAAGGACACCCACACCTCAAGATTGGTGGCAACGCACGATGCATTGGAAACCATCCAGGTGCAATTAACCATAGGCAAGACTGCTCTGCAATTTGTAGCATGTTACAGGCCACCCTCGCAAACTCAGGAACCTCACATGGCCTTCCTGAAAACACTGGAAGGGATAAATGTATCTCCGAACACCATCATACTAGGTGACTTCAACTACCCTAATATAGACTGGGAACACTACTCAAGCCCAAACACTCAAGCCCAAAAGTTCCTGGAATTCATAAACTCAAATGCCATGGAACAACTAGTCACCATCCCCACAAGAGGAGAAAACATACTTGATCTCATCATCACGAACATGGGAGCACAATGTTCAACACCGGAAGTATACCCCTCACTGGTGAGATCAGATCACAAACTAATCTCGCTGGAGGTCCTCATACCACCCCACCGAAATAAAAAGACCACAGTAAAGAACTTCTCGAAGCCGACTTCACACTTCTAAAGACTAGTGTGGTCTCCTTTAAGGCCCCGAGCGGTAAACATTACTCAAACCGCTGAATCACTTACAAATGCCTTCTACCAGCACCTGCAGGGCTGCATGGATCAGGCAATACCCAAGCAAAACAAAGACTCTTTGTACCAAAGGCAAGCGTCCAGTCTGGTGGACCCCAGCCATAAACAAACTCTACAACAAAAGGAGAAAGCTACTACAAGATAGAGCAAAATCCTTAAAAGGTAAGACACCGCTGATCATTATAAGTAAAAAGCTAAGAGCTCTCATAAAATCATCCAAAGCTAATTTTGAGAGAAAAATAGCTAAGGACTCTAAAGACAACCATAAGGCATTCTTTAGCTATGTCAGAAACCTAGGAGGAAACTCCCAGATATGCTCAGAATTAGTTCAAAATGATGTGAAGATTACTGATCCTACAGACATTGCCAACATACTGGCTGACAGGTTCAGTGCAAACTTCTCACCCCCCTAAAGGAGAGATCTATACCAAATGATTGTAGCCCCCCAAACATCTCTAACGCCCAGGTGAAAACTGCTCTCTCCAAGGCAAAGAACACAGCATCCATGGGACCTGATGGTGTCCCCGGCTGTGTGCTCCACGAACTCAACGAGGAATTAAACCCACAGTTAGGACAGCTGTTTAATCTTAGTCTCACCTCCGGATCACTACCCAGGAGTGGCGCTGCGACTGTGGTCCCACTCCACAAAGGCGGTGCCTCCACCGACCCTGGAAATTACCATCCCATTAGCTTGACAAGCCTTATCTGCAAAGCCATGGAGAGGATCATAATGGATCTCATAAATAAAGACATAGGGAATTTGCAGACTTTGGATCCAACCCAGTTTGGCTTTGTCAAAGGCAGATCATGCCTTTTAAACTTGGTTGACTTTTTGAAACAGTCACCAAGGCCATTGACGAGGAAAGGCAGTCCATACAGCCTACCTAGACCTGGCGAAGGCTTTCGATACAATACCCCACTCGGGTATCATTGAAAAACTCATCAACTTAAATGTAAACCCATACATTACAAGATGGGTTGCAAACTGGCTGAGTGACAGAACCCACAGGGTCAGAGTTGCTGGCACCATGTCAGACTCAAAGCCTGTCAAGTGGTGTCCCACAGGGCTCAGTCCTGGGCCCACTCTTGTTTGGCATCTACTTTTCTGAAGTACAAGCAAACACAGGAGGGTTATGGCTGACAAAGTTTGCAGATGACTGCAAACTGGGCGCCGTAGTCGAAAACACATCTGACACAGATATCCTTCAGAAGGGTCTCTCAGAAATGGATAACTGGTGCCAGAGCCATGGCCTAAAGTTAAATGCCAAGAAATGCATAGTCATACCCTTCGGGAAAAACAAGGTTACCCCTAGCTACCATATAGGTGGCAATCCCTGATCACAGAAGAAGTTATCAGGGACCTGGGGACAGGTTGACAGTAGCCTTTCATTCGACACTCATATTGCTAAAGTAGTTAGGAAGACCTTCTACATTGCCCACCTTATCATGAAGGGATTCACATCTAGATCAAGGGAGGTCATAGTCTCCCTATACTCATCACTCATCAGACCAATGATTGAGTACAATGCCCCATTCGGAATGTATCTGACCCGACACTTGCAGCAGCTGGAGAGGCCACAAAAGTTCCTCACCAAAAGGATAAAGGGTCTCAAAAATCTGTCTTATGCTGCCCGACTGAAAGAACTCCAGTTATATTCAGTTGCTTACCGCTTGCTCAGAGGTGACCTGTGCCTGACATACAAGGCCATGTCAAACCCAGATTTGATGAACATGCTTCATCTCAAAAAATCTAGATCCCTCAGAGCCACAAGGGCGGGAGACTTAAACCTCGACACGGTTATTAATAGGACGTGCTGGAGGGACAGATTCATCACCCAAAGACTCCCTATGCTGTGGAACAAAATCCCGGTTCATGTGAGGCAGAGCACCTCGCTGGCCTTGTTCAAGAGGAACCTTGACCAATGGATGGGAGATCGCAGATACACCCCAGGGGTTACCTCAGTGTCACTGCTCGACAGAGGCACAGCAAAATAATGGGCATAGTTTCTCCAAACTAAAGGGGTGGCGTAAGCCACAAAACTATGGGCTAGGCTTGTAAATGCTCTCGGGCAGATAGCCTAGTATGAACCTATGAAAACTGTACTATGTTCATCGTGCTATGCTGCTGCAGTCATCACACTTGAGTAGAGTCCCAAAGCTATGGTTGGGTGGTAGGAACTAAACTGGGTTAGGTGCAGCTAAGATGCCCTGCAGAACTGCAGTGGCAAACCCAGCTCTGGTTTTGAGTATAGAGGAAGGTGGTAATGCTTGGTGAAAGTGTGCACTGAACTCCAGGTAGCTGCCTCCAGAATGTCCTTTGTTGGGACTCCTCGGAGGAAGGCTGCTGAGGTTGCTGTAGCCCTGGGTAGAGTGAGACCTAATACTAGCAGGCACTGCTTTCCTGTGGTGTGAGTAGCAAAAGCAGATGCAATGTGCTATCCATTTGGAGATGGTCCGTTTTGAAATAGCCTTTCCTTCTGAGCCTGGTGCATAGGATACAAGGAGTTGATCAGATTTTCTGAAGGCCTTTGTCTTGTCCAAATAGTAACGTAACTGTCTGTGAATGTCCAAAGAGTGAAGGAGACTTTCTCTTTTATTCTGTGGGTTTGGATAAAAGGTGGGCAAGTGTATGGTCTGACAGAGCCACACTGGATACTACCTTTGGCATGAAGGAATGGTTGGTGCATAAAGATACTCTGTCCTGATGGAAAATGATGAAATGTTCCACTACCATAAGTGCCTGCAGTTCTGAGACTCTGCGTGCTGCGGTGATAGCCAGCAGCAGGGCTGTCTTCCATGATAAGTATTGAAGCTCTGCTGAAAAGGCTGGTTCGAAGGGAGGAAGTGTTAATTTTTCCAGAACAAAATTTAGATCCCAAGTTGGAGTTGGTGGTTTTCTGGGGGCTCTTTATTTTTTGCCCCTCTGAGAAACTGCCTTAGTAAAGGATGAGAGAAAATGGGAGGAACCGTATCATATTGAGCGGAAATGGCTGAAGCATGGATCTTTATGGATGAGAAGGAAAGGCCTTTGTGTAGCATCTCAGTTAGATATTGGAGTATGTGCGGAATATTTGGGATGGCAGGGTTTAGGCTTCTGGCCTGGCTCCATGCACAAAATCTTTTCCATTTGTCTGAGTAAGTTTTTCTGGTGCTGGGCCTCCTGGCCTCCAAAATGACATTCTGGATGTCCTTTGAGAGAAGCATTGTTTGATAATTTAAGGTATTTTCCATGCAGCTAGATTTAAGGTCCTTAGTTGACTGTGAAGAATCTGAGAGAGTTTTGTTGGGTTAACAGCAGTGGGAATTGAGGTAAGATCCATGGAGGGCTGAGAGTCAAGTTTCGTAATAGTGGGTACCAGTGTTGACGTGGCCAGTCCGGAGCAATGAGGATCATCTGTGGTCTCTCTGATCTGGCTTTCAGTAATACCTGGGTCAGTAGAGGCAGAGGTGGGAAGGCGTAGACTGACAATGCTGTCCAACTGAATGATAGGGCATCCACTTTCCAGGCCAGGGGATGGTAAGTCCTTGTGCAAAATATTTGTAGCTGGCAATTGTTGGTTGAGGCAAACAGATCTATGTCTGGTGGTCCCCACCTTTGAGTTATCATTGAGAATACTTGTGGGTGTAGTCTCCACTCGTGAGGGTCTGTCAAATTTCTGCTTAATTTGTCTGCCAAAGTGTTTTCTTTTCCTGGCAGGAATTGTGCTTGCAGCTGTACTTGGTAAGTTAATGATGTGTTCCACAAGTCCATCGCCTGTCTGCATAGTGGGTAGGAGTGCGTTCCTCCTTGTTTTTTTATGTACCACATAACTGTGGTGCTGCCCGTCCTTAATAGTTGTTGTCCTGGATGCAAGAGGTCCTTGAAGGCTATTAGTGCATTTTTTACAGCTAGCATATCCTTTTGATTGATGTGTAGTTGCCTTTGGTTTGCAGACCATTTGCCCTGTATGCATTGTCCTGCCATGTGTGCACCCCAGGCGTAGTCTGATGAATCTGTTGTCAAGGTTTGGTTTGCTGGAGGTGAGACAAAAGGAAGGCCCTTGTTTGCTTGGCATGCTTGAGCCCACCATAGAAGCTCTTTTTGAAGGCAGGGAATGAGAGTTGTACTTGCTTCAAGGCTGTGTCTGTGTTGGGACCATACACTTTTTAGGTACCATTGTAGTTTTCTCATATGTAGCCTTGCATATGCAATTAATTGAATGCAGGATGCCATGTACCCCAATGCCTGCAGAAATTTCCTTGCAGTGAGCTGGGTAGTAGTTGCCATCTTTTTGAAGTACTGAGCCAGTTGTTTTTGCTTGTCTGGCGTGAAGTAAGCCATCTGGGCCGTTGTATTCAAGCTGGCACCCGGGAAAATTATTTCTTTTGAGGGTATTAGTTTTGACTTCTTTTTGTTTACTGTGTACCCTAGGTAACTTAGCAACTTTGATACAAATGCCAGATGCTGTAGTAGGATGTCTTTGCTGTCCACTTGGATCAGGCAGTTGTCCAGATATGGATAAATTTGTATTCCTCGCTGTCTGCAGTATGCAATTACTGATGCCAGGCATTTTGTGAATACTCTGGGTGCAGTAGATAAGCCAAAGGGCAATGCAGAGAATTGATAATGCATTGTGCCTGCCAAAAATCTGAGGTATCTTCTGCAATCTTGTCTGATATGGACATGCAGAGGTATGCCTCTTGGAGGTCCAACGTTACCAGCCAAGACTCCTTGCCCAACATGGGAAGACGCTGCTGTAGTGTGAGCATCTTGAATTTGGGAATGTCCAGGTGCGTGTTTAGAACTGAAAGGTCTAAGATGGGTCTACAGGCTTTGTCCTTTCTTGGTACTAGAAAAAGTCTTGAGTAAAAACCTTGACCTTGCTCATTTGCAGGTACCTTTTTAATTGCTTTCATGTTCATGAGAGCTGAAATTTGCTGTTGTGCCTCTGCCCATTGGTTTGTTGGCAGATTTGGCATGCCTCTCATCCGTGGCAAAGTGAGAAAATGAAATCTGTAGTCTCGGGTAATAATGTCCAGAACCCATTTGTCCTTTGTTATGATGTGCCAATTTTGTGGGAAGAGAGAGTTTTCCTCCAAGAGGTGCTGCCTGGGCAATATTGCTTGGCAGGCAAAGAGGAAAGTCATTGAGTTTGTTTTCTGAAGGGTTGAGATCTGTCGTCTCCCCCTCTTTGAGTTGTTGTTTGCCATTGTCTAGGCCTGAAGGTACCTTGTGCCTGGCCTCTGCCCCTAGGGCGTCTGTACCTGCCCCTTTGGGGTCTGTCTGATGCAGGAAAGGACCAGTTTTTTGATGGCCAGTTTCTGCTGAAGCGAGGAGGTTGTACCTGTAAGAAATCTTTAACTGTTTGCATTGATTTTGCCTTTTCTTCCATCTTTTTTAAAACTTCCTCTGCTTTGACACCAAATAACGTATCCTTTTGCAGTGGTGCATCCAGTAACTTTGCCTTGACATGTTCTGGTAAGGTCTGCTCTTTTAGCCAAGCATGTCTACGTATTACAGACCCTGTGACTGCTGCTTTACATGAGGCCTCCAAAGAATCAAAACCACACTGCAAGGTAAGTTTTCCCACTTGTTCTGCTGCATGCAACAAATCTTGCATCCCTTTGAAATCTAGTTGATCGGTTTGAGGGATCATTTTCTGTTTTAACTGAGTAAGCAAGTACTGCTGGTATTTAATCATGTGGAATTGGCAGTTTAATGCCCTCATGGCCAAAGTGGCAGAGGTATACACCCCCCCCATCTTTCCAATGCCCTGGAATCTCTTTCCGCAGGTAGTGGATTCTTAGCAGTAGAGGCCTTAACCCCTTTGGGACCCTGGGAAATGGTTTCTGGGTCTTCAGCAGGGCTTTTGTACAAAAACTTGTGAGAGTCAGGGACTCGATATTATCTGTCTGGTTTAGGTGGTGCTGGAGGTAAGGAATCTGGATTTAGACTGGATTCAGTGTAGACATCATCCAGAATGTCTAAAACAGGAGGAATGGCTAGTGGTCTATGCTGAAGTAGAAGAAGAAACTCATGGAGTCTCTTCTTGGAGTCAGAGTAATCTTGTCCTTCCCAGTGGAAATGCTCTCTCATGGTGTGCAGGGTTTCCCCAAAAGAGAAGTTTTCAGGGGGGGAAAAGTACAGTTTTGTACCTACCATAAATGTAGATGTCCGACAGGTATGCATCTGCAGTCATAACAAATGGGCTGTCCTGCCTCAGGCAGCCCTTCGGTCGGCCGGATTCCAAAGTCTGGGTCTGGCCTCGGCTGATATCGCACTTCACCCGACGTCATAGCTGCTGGGGTATAAAGGCATCAGCCGACGCCATTTTCCTCAGTGTTTCTTGCCCCAGATGCCAGGTGCCCTCTAGGAAGGCTAAATTTGGATAAATGCAGATAATTCCAAACAGTAGAAAGCAAAATATATATACATACAAACAAATACACCATAATAGATTCCCCCAGCTAGCTAAAAGAGGGGTAAGTACCCTAGGAATACCACAGAGGGGAAAGGAGGGTGGGTAATCCTGACTGCAGATGCATACCTATCGGACATCTACATTTATGGTAGGTACAAAACTGTACTATGTCCTTCAAGGATGCATCTGCAGTCATAACAAATGGGTAGAATACCATAGCCAAACTGGGGGAGGAGGCACTAAGATAATGATGGTGTAGTTAAGATCCCTTGTAAAACAGCAGTTGCAAAACCTGCTCGGGATCTGTAGTATAAAGGAAGATTATAATGCTTGGCAAATGTATGCACGGAGCTCCAAGTAGCAGCTTCTAAAATGTCTTTGGTAGCCACTCCTCGTAGGAAAGCTGTAGTGGTGGCTGTAGCTCTTGTGGAGTGAGGCCTGATATTTTCAGGAGTTGTCTTTCCATGAAATGAGTAGCAGAATCGAATGCAATTTCCTATCCATTTTGATATTGTCTGTTTTGAAATTGCTTTTCCTTGCACTCCTGTTGCATATGCTACCAGAAGCTGGTCAGTTTTTCTGCTGGCCTTGGTTCTGTCCAGGTAGTAGCGCAGTTGTCTGTGTACATCCAAGGTGTGTAGTAGTTTTTCCCCCCTGTTCTGTGGGTTGGGGAAGAATGTAGGTAAATGTATGGCTTGGTTCAAGGATACCCTGGATACCACCTTTGGCATAAAAGTAGGATTGGTTCTCAGAGACACTCTATCCTGATGGAAGATAAGGAAAGGCTGCACTGCCATTAATGCCTGTAACTCAGATACCCTTCTTGCTGAAGTGATTGCTAGCAGGAAAGCAGTTTTCCAAGATAAGAACTGTAAGTCTGCTGTTGCTGGTTCAAAAGGGGGAAGTGTTAATTTTTCTAGCACAAAATTGAGATCCCATGCAGGCAAAGGTGGTTTCCTTGGAGGCTTTACATTTTTGATCCCTCTCAAAAATTGTCTGAGGAGAGGATGAGAGAAGACAGGAGGATCCATGTTGTACTCTGCTGAAATTGCTGATGCATGTATCTTAATGGAAGAATAGGACAGGCCATTGTGGAACAGTTCTGCTAAGTATTCCAGGATGTGTGCTAGGTTTGCTAGTGTGACATTTTCTCCCTTTTCTGCACTCCAAATGAGGAATCTTTTCCTTTTTGCTGAATATGTTTTCCTTGTGGAGGGTCTGCGAGCCTCCAGGATAATGTCCTTAACCCTCTGAGATAAATCAAGTTGGTTTTGTTTTATGCAATTTTCCAAGCAGTTAGCTGCAGTGTTTTTAAGTTTGGATGCAGGGTCTTGTAGTTGTTCTGCGTTAGAAGTAAAGGACATAGAGGTAGATGCCATGAATGCGTCCGAGACATGCTTCTCAGTAGCGGGTACCAATGTTGCCTTGGCCAGTCTAGAGCTATCAGAATTACCTTTGGCTGTTCCTCTCTGATCTTCAGTAGAACTTTGTACATCAAAGGAAGAGGTGGAAAGGCATATACTGTCAGGTCCTTCCAGATGAAAGAAAGGGAGTCCACACTCCAGGCAAGTGGGTGGTATACTCTTGAGCAGAATTTCTTCAGTTGGTGGTTGTGTGGGGAGGCAAACAGGTCTATCTCTGGCATTCCCCATTACTTTGTTATGGTTTTGAAAATATCAGGATGCAGCATCCATTTGTGAGCATCCGTGGTAGTCCTGCTTAAGCTGTCTGCTAGTGAATTCTCTTTTCCTGGTACAAATTTGGCCTGCAGTTGGATGTTGCGATTCAGGGCCAAGTTCCACAGGTCCATTGCCGTCCGGCATAGAGGGTATGAATGTGTGCCTCCCTGTTTGTTGATGTACCACATGACTGTGGTATTGTCCGTCCTTATCAGCAGGTGTCCTTGCTGGATGAATGGTCTGAATGCCTCGATTGCATGTTTCACTGCCAGCATCTCCTTTAGGTTTATGTGTAGATTCAGCTGGTCTTGTGACCATAGGCCTTGGATACACTTGTCTTCCATGTGTGCCCCCCAGCCTAGGTCTGAGGCATCCGTGGTGATGGTCTGCCTTGGATGTGGTTTGTGGAAAGGCAATCCTCTGTTTATCTGACAGGCCTGAGCCCACCACAGGAATTCTTTTTTCAGACATGGAATGATTGGTATCTGGGCTTCTAGACTGTGTCTGTGTTGAGACCATACATTCCTTAGGTACCATTGTAACTTTCTTATATGCAGCCTGGCATGTGGGATCAATATTATGCAGGATGCCATGTAACCCAGGGCCTGCAGGACTTTCCTTGCAGTAAGCTGAGTTTGTCTTGTTAATGCCATGAAATAGACTGGTAGTTGCTTTTGTTTTTCCTCTGTGAGAAAAGCCATCTGAGTTAGTGTCCAGTTCTGCACCCAAAAATGTTATCCTTTGGGATGGCACTAGTCTTGGCTTTTGTATGTTGACTGTGTATCCCAAGGCTTGCAGCAGTTGTATGACATTGGCCAAATCCTTTATTAATTTTGTCTTGTTGTCCGCTTGTATCAGGCAGTCGTCCAGGTATGGGTAGATTGGAATTCCCTGAAGCCTGCAATGAGCAATTACTGATGCCAGGCATTTTGTGAATACTCTGGGCGCAGTAGATAAGCCAAAGGGCAATGCTGAGAATTGATAATGCTCTGATCCTGCAAGAAATCTGAGGTGTCTTCTGCAATCTGGTCGTATAGGGACGTGCAGGTATGCCTCCTTGAGATCTAGAGTCACCAGCCAAGACTCCTTGCCCAACATGGGAAGAAGTTGCTGTAGGGTCAGCATTTTGAATTTTGGAACAATGAGGTATGTGTTCAGTGCGGACAAATCGAGAATAGGCCTCCATTGATTTTCTTTTCTTGGTACAAGGAATAGTCTGGAGTAAAATCCTTGGCCTTGTTCCATAGATGGTACCTTTTCTATTGCTCTCATCCTTAGTAAACTGATGATTTGTTTTAGAGCCTCTGATTTCTGGCTTGGTGGAAGGTTTGGCATTCCTCTCTTTTTTGGTAGAGTGTGGAAGTGAAACCTGTAGCCCTTGTCTATTGTTTGTAAAGTCCATTTGTCTCCTGTAATACAATGCCAATTTCTTGAGAATAAGGCTAGCTTTCCGCCCAAGGGTGCTTCCAGTTGTTCCCTGGTAGGCGGAATCAGAGCCAAGTCATTGTGTCTGTCCTGTAGAAGTGGTTGCCGTTGCAGCTGTGGCGGCACTTCTTTGGTTGGCAGGGGGCCACTGACGACCCCTGTAGGCACCCCTAGATTGACCTCTGCCTCTTGGGCGTCTATTTCTGCCTCTCTGTGCTCTGGAGGTGTCTGGAAAGGACCAATTCTTTGAAGGCCAATTTCTGCTAAACCTCGGAGGTTGGACCTGCAAAAAATCCTTGACTGTTTGGACAGATTTTGCTTTTTCTTCCACTTTCTTTAGAACCTCCTGTGCAGGGGAGCCAAACTTTGTTTCTCCATAGGGGCATCCAGGAGTTTAGACTTAACATGGTCTGGTAAGGATTGTTCTTTTAACCAGGCATGCCTTCGAATCACTGCTCCAGTCATAGCTGATCTAAATGAAGCCTCCAGTGCATCATAGCCACATTTTAAGAAATGATTACTGACCTGCTGAGAATTGTGTACCAAATCCTGAAGGGACTTACGGTCTAAAGGTTCAGGAGAGGCCAGCTTTTTATTCAGCTGATCTAACAAAAATTCCTGGTACTGTATCATGTGAAATTGACAGTTTAAAGCCCTGGCAGAAAGAGTAGCAGATGTATAAACCTTTTTACCCCATCTCCCTAAAGCTCTAGATTCTCTTTCAGATGGTAGTGGGTTTTTGGCAGAGGCAGCTGCAACACCTTTAGGGCCCTGAGAAATGGTTTCTGGGTCTGCAGCATGAGCCTTATACAAGTGGTAGTGAGAATCCGGGACCCTGTAGTATCTGTCAGGCTTTGCAGGGGCCGGGGGAAGAGAATCAGGGGCAGTACTGGCATCATTGTATGCATCAACAACTGATAGTACAGGTGGAATGGCTAAAGGCCTATGCTGTGGTAAGTGTAAAAAAGTCCTTAGCCTTTTCCTAGAATCAGAAAAATCCTGACCCTGCCATTGGAAGTGTTCCCTCATTGAGTGTAGGGTTTCCCCAAAAGAAAATTCTTCTGGAGGTGAGGCAGAAGGAATGGAGTCTTCTGCATCAGAATCCTCATAAGATGAGTACGGGCCTTCCTGATGGTCCGATGCATCTGAACCATCCGAGGAGTAGTCAGAGGACAGAGGTTCAGGGGGTTCAGTCCTAGGCCTCTTTTCAGGAGGGGGTTGTGAGGCCCTGTCTGGGTGAGGATGGGTTCCCCTGATCAGAGAAATAAGGTCCTCAGCAAGGCTGAGAATCTGGGAACTTGAGGTAGGCCTGTGAGAGGGAGCTTTTGAAGGTAAGGCCTTGGAAAGTTTGGCTGCTTTAGCCCTGGAAAAGGCCTTGATGGACATAGAAGCAGGGGTAGAGATGTCCAACGGAATAGTGTCAGACAACTCTTGTGTGCCTGCTACTTCAGCAGGAATTTCTGTAGCCGACTCAGCCATGGCCTGTGTGGCCTCGGTTATCGGAGGCATGCTTTCGGCCGAAGGGAGAACCGAGGTCTCTGTTTCAGCCGAAACCGAGACACTCGCGGTAGGCCTAACCGTGGTTTCAGCAGAAACCGCGGGCCGTGAGTGTTGGTCCTTTTCCTTGCGTTTTTTAGCTAAATGTGTAGTCGGAGTCTCCGACGGCATTTTATATGCAAAAGTGGAGCCAAAAAACTCTTCTGCAAACTCCGACCGACGTCTAAGAGTCCGTCGGTTGAAGGAAGCACAGGCTAAACAAGCTGATACGTCGTGGTCTGGGCCTAAGCAAGGAAGGCAGTAAGAGTGGAAATCCTTATGAGGTACTTGTTTCCCACAAGGTAAACAATTATTTACTTTGTCTGACATCGGCTGAGGCAAGAAAGAGTCCCCAACAGGGTACTTAGCTTTTTAGAAGTCTTCGGTACGTTGAAATCTCTGGATCTGACCGACCGGCACTTGCGAACAGCTTCTGCTTCGGGAACCGCGCGGCAAGAAAGACGGAGGAAAATGGCGTCGGCTGATGCCTTTATACCCCAGCAGCTATGACGTCGGGTGAAGTGCGACATCAGCCGAGGCCAGACCCAGACTTTGGAATCCGGCCGACCGAAGGGCTGCCTGAGGCAGGACAGCCCATTTGTTATGACTGCAGATGCATCCTTGAAGGACATCAGAGGGAATAGACTCCTCAGCATCTGAGTCTTCATAGAGAGGTAAGGGGTAATCCTGTTCCTCAGTCTGCTGAGGAAATGGATTCCTGGCCAGGAGGAGGTAAATCTTCCTCCAGTCTAGGCCTTTTGTCAGGAGGGGGCTGGGAACCTCTGATAAGGGTAATCAGGTCCTCCGCCATTTTAAGCATCTGTTTTTTAGGCATAGGAGCCTGTGTGGGAGTCTGTGGACCCGGTTTCTTAACCTTCGGAAGCTTAGCGTATGACTTAACGGAGAGAGTCGTCGGTTTAAAGACGCCTTCTGAAACCGAAGGCCTGTCCATAGTCTCCAGATCGCCGCCAGGGCTGGCGTCCGCGAGTTGAGGAGTAACAGACTCCAGTGGCCCAGTAGATTCTGACTGAGAGGTAGTCGTATTTTCTAAATCTGCGGTAGTCAGGGGCTGCATAGGCACCTCACTGAATACCGAAGATCCGGCGGCAGGCCTGAGACCTCGGAATCTGGTCTAGGCTGCCGGTCTTTGTCCTTGCGGTTTTTTAAACATAGCGGTTGTCGGAGGTTCCGACGACATAATGTAGTTGAATTTTCTGCCAAAATAATGTCGGGCGGTATCAGCCCGACGCTTAATAGTGCGTTTATTGAACTTAGCTCAAAACCGACAACCAGAAATGTCGTGGTCTGGGCCTAGGCAAGGAATACAATAAGAATGGAAATCCTTGAGGTATTTGCTTCCCACAAGAAATACAATTATTAACTTTGTCTGACATCGGTCTGAGGCAAGAAAAGTTTCCGCAACGGGGTACTTAGCTTTATAGAAGACTTTGGCTGAAATTCTGTTCGAAAATCTCAGGAGCTGGCCGACCGACACTTGCGAACTGCTTCTGCTTCGGGCACCGCGCGGCAAGAGAGACTGAAGAAAATGGCGTCGGCTGCCTCTTTTATACCCCTGCCGCATTGACGTCAGGGAAGAAGAGACGACAACCGACGCCGGACCAAGGCTTTGGAATTCAGGCCGACTGCGGGACCGCCTGATGGCAGGATAACCCAAGTGTGATGACTGCAGCAGCATAGTACGATGAACATCTGTACTATGTTCTTCGTGTTTCACTGTTGCAGTCATTACATTTGGGTAGAATCCCAAAGCTATGGTTGGGAGGCTGGAGCTAAACAGCATTAGGTGCGGCTATAAGGCCCTGCAGTACTGCAGTGGCAAAGCCTGTCCTGGGCTTAGAGTAGAGAGGCAAATGGTAATGCTTTGTAAAGGTGTGAACAGAACTCCAAGTAGCAGCCTCTAGAATGTCTTTGGTTGGTACTCCTCTGAGAAAGGCTACTGAAGCAGCTGTAGCTCTGGTGGAATGAGACCTAATGCCCTTGGGCACAGGGTTACCATGGTGCATGTAGCAGAAACGGATGCAGTGGCTTATCCACTTTGAAATTGTCTGCTTTGAAATAGCTTTTCCTTCTGATCCTGGAGCATATGACACTAGTAATTGCTCAGTTTTTCTTACAGCTTTAGTCCTGCTCAAGTAGAATCTTAGCCATCTGTGTACGTCCAAGGAATGCAGAATTCTCTCCCCTTTGTTCTGCGGATTTGGATAAAAATTTGTCAGATGAATTGTTTGGTTAAGAGCCACACTGGAAACCACCTTAGGCATAAAAGAAGGATTTGTCCTCAGAGACACCCTGTCTGGGTGAAATATGATAAAAGGCTCTACAGCCATGAGGGCCTGTAGCTCAAACTCTTCTTGCTGAAGTAATTGCTAGTAGCAGAGCTGTCTTCCATAAGAACTTTATGTCAGCGGCAGCAGCTGGTTCAAATGGAAGCAGGGTGAGCTTTTCCAACACATAATTGGAGGTCCCATGCAGGCAGTGGTGATCTTCTAGGAGGCCTTATATTTTTGGCTCCTCTAAGGTACTGCTTTAGTAAAGGATGAGAAAAGATTGGTGGCTCTGTATTGTAATGAGCTGAAATGGCAGAGGCATGGATTTTGACTGATGAGAAAGGCCTTTGTCTAGCATCTCAGTTAAGTATTGTAATATCTGAGGAATATGTGGTTCTGCTGTATCAGTTCCTTGTGCTTGATTCCAAGCACAGAATCTCTTCTATTTGTCAGCATAAGATTTTCTAGTACTAGGTCTTCTGGCTTCCAAAATGACATCCATCACAGCTTTACTGAGAGGTGTCATTTGTATGATTATATGATTAGCCATGCTGCCAGGTTCAGAGTCTGTAGTTGATTGTGCAAGATCGGATTGTTTTGCTGGGACAGTAGTTGTGGTCTTTGAGGCAAGGTCCAAGCTGGGTATTTAGACAAGTTCCTTAGGATTGGGTACCAGTATTGGCGAGGCCAGTCCAGGGCAATTAACATCATCTTTGGCTTCTCTTGTCTGACTTTTAGGAGGACCTTGGGTAGAAGAGGCAGAGGAGGAAAGGCGTAAACTGATAGGTTTTTCCAACTGAAGGATAGGGTGTCCACTTTCCATGCTTGTCTGTGATAAGTCCTTGTGCAGAATCTTTTCAATTGATAATTTTGAGGATAGGCAAATAGATCTATGTCTGGGCTCCCCCATTTCTCTATCATGCTGAAGACTTGTGGATTTAGTTTCCAGTCGTGAGGATCCATAAGGTTTCTGCTTAAATAGTCTACCAGAGCGTTTTGTTTTCCTGGCAGGAATTGAGCTTGAAGATGTATTTGGTAGGTCAAAGCTGTGTCCCACAGTGCCATGGCTAATCTGCAAAGGGGGTATGTGTGTGTGCCCCCTTGCTTGTTTATATACCACATGACTGTGGTGTTGTCCATCTTTATCAGTAATTGTCCTGGATGAAGTAAGTCCTTGAAGGCTGTTAGGGCATTTTGAACATCTAGCATCTCTTTCTGGTTGATATGTAGATGCATTTGCTTTGGTGCCCATATGCCCTGAATGTATCTTCCTGCCATGTGGGCCCTCCAGGCATAATCTGATGAGTCTGTTAAGGTGTGGCTGACAGGGGGTAGAGTGAAGGGCCGTCCCATGTTTTGGTGACAGGCCCTTGCCCACCATAGAAACTCTTGTTGTAGGCAGGGAATGAGAGGAATCAGTTTCCAGACTGTGTGAATCCTTGACTCCATAAACTTTTTAGGTACCATTGAAGTTTCCTCATATGCAGTCTTGCATATGGAATTAGCAGGATGCAGGATGCCATGAAGCCCAGAGCCTGCAGAATTTGTCTTGCAGAAGACTGGGTTTTTGTTGCCATCAGTTTGAAGTAAGTAGTTAGTTGCCTTTGTCTGGCATGATGCAAGTCATCTGGGCAGTTGTATTCAAGCTTGCACCCAGGAATGTTATCTTTTGAGAGGGTACCAGTTGTGATTTATTTTTGGTTATTGTGTACCCTAGGCATGTTAGAAGCCTTTTCATAAACGCCAGGTGTCAAAGAGAGTGTCCTTGTTCTCTGCTTGAATGAGACAGTTGTCCAAGCAAGGATATATTTGTATACTTTTTTGTCTGCAAAATGCAATTACTGGTGCCAGGCACTTTGTAAAGACCCTAGGGGCAGTAGATAAGCCAAAGGGCAGTGCAGACAATTGGTAATGCATTGAGCCAGCCTTGAATCTGAAGTATCTTCTGCACGACTGTCTTATTGGGACATGCAGGTATGCCTCTTTTAGGTCTAAAGTCACCAGCCAAGCTTTCTTGCCCAGCATGGGCAGAAGCTGCTGCAGTGTCAGCATTTTGAATTTTGGAATGTCCAGGTATGTGTTCAAAATCAATAAATCCAGTATTGGCCGCCGGGCCTTGTCCTTTCTGGGCACCAAGAACAATCGAGTAAAAACCTTGTCCTTTTTCCTGTTCTGGTACTGTCTGAATGGTCCCCATATCCATGAGGGACGTAACCTGTTTCTGTGCCTCTGCCCATTGATTTTTTGGCAGATCTGGCCAACCATTTGCCGACTGTGGAAATTGAATCTGTGCATCTGTGATACGATGCTTAGTACCCACTTGTCCTGGGTTATTAACTGTCAGTTTTGTGGAAAAAGTGCTAATTTTCACCCTATGGGTGCTGCCAAAAGATAAGTGCTTGGTGTAGGCAGAGGGAAGTTATTGGGATTGCTTTCTCTAGGTTTGTGCTTTATCGCCTCCAGATTTGGAGGTGGATGAGCCCCATTGCTTTGACCTGTAGGAGTCTTGCGCCTGGTATCTGGAACCCTTAGGGTATCTGGATTTGCCCCTTTGAGCTCTGTCTGACACAGGAAAGGACCAATTTTTTTGTCGGCCAGTGTCTACTGAATCTTGGTGGCTGCACTTGTAAGAAGTCTAACAATTTGCATAGACTTAACTTTGTCTTCCATTTTCTTTAAAACTTCTGCCTTAATACCAGAGAGTCATGCTGTAAAGGTGCATCTAGCAATTTAGCTTCAACATGATCAGGCAAATTTTGTTCCTTGAACCAGGCATGCCTCCTAATTACAGAGCCAGTAACTGCGGCCCTGCAGGAGGCCTCTAAAGCATCAAAACCACATTGCAAAGTATGCTTTCCAACTTGTTCCGCTGCATGCAGTAATTCCCGCAATTCTTTATTTTTTGCACATTCTGAAATCAACATTTTCTGTTTCAGCAATCCCATAACATGTTGTTGGTACTTAAGCATATGAAATTGACAGTTTAAGGCCCTGATTGCCAAGGTTGCAGATGTATAAACCTTTTTTCCCTATCTGTCCAGTGCCCTTGAATCTCTGTCAGAGGGGGTAGGATTTTTTGCTGTTGAGGCCTTAACTCCCTTTGGGCCCTGTGAAACAGTTTCAGGATCAGCAGCAGGGTTTCTAAATAAAAATGTATGCGAGTCAGGGACCCTGTAATATCTGTCAGGTTTACTGGGAGCCGGAGGTAAGGAGTCAGGGGTCAGGCTTGACTCTGAAAACACATCATCCACAATGTCTAAAATGGGGAATGGCTAAAGGTTTGTGCTGAGGGAGAAGGAAATCCCTGAGCCTCTTGATTCTGAGAAGTCTTGGCTCTCCCAGTGAAAATGCCCCCTCAAGTATGCAAGGTTTCTCCAAGTGAATATTCCTCAGGAGGAGATGCAGATGGAATAGACTCCTCAGCATCAGAATCCTCATAGGGAGGTAAAGATAATTCCTGTTCAGAAGAGGAATCAGAAGAAATAGAAACCTGATCTGAAGATTCATAATCAGTGTCTTGCCTAGGCCTCTTATCTGGAGGGGGATGGGTACCCCTGATCAAGGTAATAAGGTCTTCAGCCATTTTGATCATCTGTTTTTTGCGCATAGAGGCCTGTGCATGCGACTCAGGCATTGTTTTTTTAGTTTTAGAAGTTGCTTTTGTCTTTGATTTTGCAGCTGTCGGTTTGATATACAAATGTTGAGGTCTGAATACACCCTCAGAAACCGGTGCCTGCTCAGCGGCTCCGGACCCATCCGAGGGAGATACATCCGTCGGTCCAATACCTTGAGAATCTTATGGCATGCCGGACTCCACATGGGTGTCGGTAGAGGCCTGCGACTCGAAGGTAGCGGGTATCAGGGGCTGCGAAAGTGCCTGAGTACTGGTGACCGTCTTAGAAGCTTAGTAGTCAGTTTTGGATCTCGACTGCCTTTCTCTGTCCTTTTTTTTGCATTTTTATGTACTCCGGTAGTCTGACTGCTATCAAACGACATTTCTGGGTAGTTAAATCTGTTTCCAAAATACTTTGATGCAAAAATATACCGACACTTAATAGTGCGTTGGTTAAATCTAGCACAAAACCGACAGCCAGGCAAGTTGTGATCAGGGCCTAGGCAAGGAATACAGTATAAATGGAAATCTTTATGAGGTATTTGCTTCCCACAAGTAATGCAATTATTAACTTTCTGACAACGGTAAAAAGAAAGAAAAAGGTTTCCCCAATGGGGTACTTGGCTTTAGTGAAGACTTTGTTCTGAAACTCGAATATTTCAGTAGTCTGCCGACCGGCACTTGTGAAATGCTTCTGCTTCGGGCACCGCGTGGCAATAAAGACTGAAGAAAATGTTTTATACCCTTGACGACCTGACGTCATGGAAGAGAAGACAGCAAATGACGCAGGACCCCAAGACTTTGGAATTCAGGCCGACTGAGGGCAGGCAACCTGCCAGCAGATTACCCAAATGTAATGACTGCAACAGTGAAACACTAAGAACATTAATTTTTGGTTTGTCATGTCTGACTTTTAGTAGAACTTTGGAGAGCAGAGGCAGAGGTGGAAAAGCATAGACTGATAGGTTTTTCCAGCTAAATGACAGAGCATCCACTTTCCAAGCTTTTTTGTGATGAATTCTTGGGCAGAATTTGTCCAACTGATAGTTCTGGGGTGGGGTGAGGCAAAGAGATCTATGCCTGGGCTCCCCCATTTGCATGTCAACATGTTGAAAACTTGTGGCTCCAGTTTCCATTCGTGTGGGTCCATAAGATTTCTGCTTAGTTCGTCTGCCAGAGTATTTAGCTTTCCTGGCAGGAATTGAGCTTGTAGTTGTATCTGGTAGGTCAAGGCCGTGTTCCACAATGCCATGGCTAGTCTGCAAAGAGGGTAGGAATGTGTACCCCCCTGCTTGTTTACTGTGGTGTCTATCATTAGTTGTCCTGGATGAATGTAGCCCTTGAAGGCTGTCAGTGCATTCTGTACAGCTAGCATTCTCTTTCTAATTGATATGTAGGTCCATTTGATTTGGGCTCCATTTGCCCTGAATGCACTTTCCTGCCAGATGTGCCCCCAGGCATAGTCTGATGGGTCTGTAGTTAGGGATTGGGTGGCAGGGGGTGGAGTGAATGGCAGTCCCTTGTTTCGGTGGCAGGACTCTGCCCACCATAGGAACACTAGTTGCAGGCAAAGTACGATAGGAATCATTGTTTCCAGGCTGTGACAATGTTGACTCCATAAACTTTTTAAGTACCACTGAAGTTTCCTCATATACAGTCTTGCATATGGAACTAGAAGAATGCAGGAGTCCACGAACCCCAAGGCTTGCAGTATTTGTCTTGCAGATAAGCAGGGTTTTTGTGGCCACCTGTTTGAAGCAAGTCACCAATTGAACTGGTTTCCAGGCTGTGACAATGTTGACTCCATAAACTTTAAGTACCAGTGAAGTTTCCTCATATGCAGTCTTGCATATGGAACTAGAAGAATGCAGGAGGCCATGAACCCCAAAGCTTGCAGAATTTGTCTTGCAGGGTTTTTGTGGCCACCTGTTTGAAGTAAGTCACCAATTGAATTTGCTTTTCTGGCGTAAGGTAAGTCATCTGGGCAGTTGTATTCAAGCTTGCACCCAGGAATGTAATTTTTTGAGAGGGTACCAGTTGTGATTTCTTTTGGTTTATGGTGTTCCCTAGACAAGTTAGAACCCTTTTTACACATGCCAGATGCTTTAGAAGAATGTCTAATTCAGGCAGAAAACACGGACAATCGTCCAGGTATGGATATATTTGAATATTTCTTTGCCTGCAAAATACAATTACTGGAGCCAGGCACTTTGTGAAGACCCTGGGCGCAGTAGATAAGCCAAAGGGCAGTGCCGAGAACTGGCAATGCAAGTAGCCTGCTTTGAAGCGGAGGTATCTTCTGCATGATTCCCTGATTGGGATATGCAAGTAAGCCTCTCAAGTCTAGAGTTATCAACCAGGCATCTTTGCCTAGCATATGTAGTAACTGTTGAAGAGTCAGCTTCTTGAATTTTGGAATGTCCAGAAATGTGTTTACAGTGGATAAGTCCAGAATTGGACGCTATGATTTGTCTTTTCTGGGTACTAGGACAAGTCTTGAATAGAAACCTTGTCCCTTTTCATCTTCTGGTACTGATTGAATAGCCTTTAATGAAGAAGCAAAGCTTTCGGGTCCACACACTTCCTCAATACTAAAACACATTACATCAACAATTAAGGCTTTAAATAGGAAGACAAGATCCATCACATGACTACAGCCAGCCATGTGATAGAACAATTAAAACATTAAAAAGTTACTTAAAAATAGATAAAAGTTAAAAATCAAAGTTTGTTTTGTTGTATTTTAACTAAAATGGGTTTTAGAGATACAGCACTGTTTAAACCGGGGGGTGGGGGTGGGGTGGTGGTCAGCCATCAAACGTAAAATCCACTCATATTCTTTAATTTCAAGCACATTAAGTCCCCTCCCCTAAAAGATTTATATACTACATCTACTGCCCTGAACTTAAATTTATGGGAAATATCAGTGCACAGTATGTGCTTACATAATGCATTATTCTCATTTCCCCTGTGTATACCCGATTTGTGTTCTATAATGCGCTCCTTCAATTTTCTAGTGGTTTTACCCACATAAAATGAGAGGCATGAGACACAGGTAGCTAAATAGACAACATTGACGGTGGTACAGCTTGCTGTCAGCTTGAAATTATAATTTACCTTAGTGATGGGATGTTCAAAAGTCTCACTTCCTTTACCTAACAAATCGGAGCAGCATGTACAGCTCACACAGCAAAATGTACCTATTCTTGTAGCTACTAATGGGATTGACTTAACAGGAAAATCTTTATAGCATAATTTGCTTTTTAAATTTCTGTAACAAAAATAGGGCCTATCCCCTACAACATTCTTCACTTCGGAAGATGCCATTAAAATTAGCCAATTCTTCTCTATTATTTGTTTTACATAATGTGACCGTACATTAAAAGTCATAACATATCTAGTTTTCTCCATAGTAGACTTACAAATATCGGTAACTATTTGGTCATCAACTCCCATCTGAAAATTGGGTTTAGCAGTCATACCCCTTTTTGTTTTGACCCTATTACTTAATTCTAGCACTTGTGCAAGGTCATATCCACTTGACATAAATTCAACTTTCATATCTTCCAGTTGCTGAAGGAAGACAGAATCAGTGTTAAGTTTGCTTGCCCTTCTAAACTGTGTGAACACCTCTAAAAACATGAGGCGCATGCATGCTGCGTCTAAGTATCTCTCAGCATGCATCTCTTTTTTGTGGATACTGGTTTCAATAACACCATCCGTAATACTTGGGTTTAGATCCAAAAATATAACATTGCTAGCAGAATATTGCATCTTAAACTTCAAAAATGTCGTAGTTTTATTTAAATACTCATGGAGTTCTAAACTAGTACCCTTCCATACAACAAAACAATCAACAAAATGTTGGTATAAACAAACCTTCTGGTTTAACACATTAAAGTCACTGCACACATTTCTGTTCCCATTGATGTAGAACCAAATTCGCATACGTATTTAGTCACTGATGTGCCCATTGCCACCCCAGATAACTGCAAATAAAAATCATCATTAAACAAAAAAACGTTCCTGGTCAAAACAATTTCTAACAAGGAACATAAAGTTTCTATTTCTTTAGCAGACATTGTTCCCTTATGCACCAAAAATTCTCTAATAGCTTGTATACCATATTCAGTGGGGATTACCATAAACAATGAGGTTATCTCCAACGTTACAAACAAATAATCATTGCACTGTAAAGCTCCGGTATCTAAGGAATCATACCAACATCGCAGTTTCAAAACAAAATCAGTGGTACCCTTCAAAATATTAGGGCAACCGGGCAAAAATTTACTTAGTTTCCTTTGCAGATATACCGAGATAGGCTCGGTTATCCAACCCTTTCCGGACACTATGGGTCTCATCGGTGGGTTTTCCAGTGATTTGTGTATTTTAGGAAGTCCATATAGCTGCGGGGTAATGGGACATGGTACAGTGAAGTAATTAAATGAAGGTAAATCTGTCTCCACATAGCTGTAACTCAAAAATCAACATATTTACCTCAGTAATATTTTTTGACATCAAGCATTATAATGCATTTAAAAGTATTCCCTTCCCCCAATAGCATTTCCACAGTGTGTATATAATTAATACGATCCATAATGACCACTGAACCTCCCTTGTCAGCCTGCTTTATAACAATGCTATTATCATTAACCAAAGCTTTCAAGGCTAGAGATTTCATCATAAGTTAGATTAAAGTTTTTCTGTACAGATCTAGTTGTATAAAACTTTCTTAAATCTACCTCACATACATCATGGAAGGCTGTTAAAACAGGTATACTCAACGGTATAAATGTACTCCTCTTGCATTCTATATCTGACTCTAATGTGTTTCCTTCAAATAATATTTTCAAATTCACAGTTCTAATAAATTGACTTTTAATGTACGGTCACATTATGTAAAACAAATAATAGAGAAGAATTGGCTAATTTCAATGGCCTCTTCCGAAGTGAAGAATGTTGTAGGGGATAGGCCCTATTTTTGTTACAGAAATTTAAAAAGCAAATTATGCTATAAAGATTTTCCTGTCAAGTCAATCCCATTAGTAGCTACAAGAATAGGTACATTTTGCTGTGTGAGCTGTACATGCTGCTCCGATTTATTAGGTAAAGGAAGTGAGACTTTTGAACATCCCATCACTAAGGTAAATTATAATTTCAAGCTGACAGCAAGCTGTACCACTGTCAATGTGGTCCCTAATTTTATGTGGGTAAAACCACTAGAAAATTGAAGGAGCGCATTACAGAACACAAATCGGATATACACAGGGGAAATGAGAATAATGCATTATGTAAACACATACTGTGCACTGACATTTCCCATAAATTTAAGTTGAGGGCAGTAGATATAGTATATAAATCTACTAGGGGAGGGGACTTAAACAATGTGCTTGAAATTAAAGAATTTGAGTGGACTTTGTTTGATGGCTGACCACCCCCCTGGTTTAAACAGTGCTGTATCTCTAAAACCCAATTTTAGTTAAAATACAACAGAACAAACTTTGATTTTTAACTTTTATCTATTTTTAAGTAACTTTTTAATGTTTTAATTGTTGTTCTATAACATGCTTGGCTGGCTGTAGTCATGTGATGGCACTTGTGTTCCTACTTAATGTCTTAATTGTTGATGTAATGTGTTTTAGTAATGAGGAAGGGTGTGGACCCGAAAGCTTTGCTTCTTTATTAAAGGTTTTTTCTCCTGACGTTGGATTTTGTTGCTGCTGTTTTCCTTCTTATAGCAAAGAGCTTTGTTGTTTCTTCACTGGTTGAATAGCCCCCCATGTTCATGAGGGACAGAACTTGTTTCTGGGCCTCTGCCCACTGACTTGGGGGCAGATCTGGCCATCCGTTTGGGACTGGCAACGTGTGGAAATGAAATCTGTATCCCTGGGATACTATATTTAAAACACATTTGTCCTGGGTAATAAGTTGCCAGTTTCGTGCATGAACTGCCAGTTTTTCCCCTAAAGGGGCGGCTAAAAGGTAAGTGCTTGGTGATTATAGAGGGAAGTCATTGAGACTGTTTACCATAGGGAGGTGCCTTGTTGTTTCCAGATTTTGAGGTGGAGGCACCCCATTGCTTTGTTCTAAAAGTTCCTTGTGACTGAAAGCTGCAGCCTTTGGAATGTCTTGATTTGACTTGAGTGGCTCTCGAGGGGACTGGAAAGGACCAGTTCTTAGTAGGCCAGTGCCTACTAAATCTTGGAGGTTGCACTTGTAAGAAATCTTTCACAGTTTGCATAGATTTAGCTTTAACTTCCATCATTTTTAACACTTCTTCAGCCTTATTACCAAAGAGATGGTCCTGTTGTAAAGGAGCATTCAGCAATTTTGCTTTAACATGGTCAGGCAGAGTTTGCTCTTTTACCAAGCATGCCTTCTTAGCACAGATCCAGTTACAGCAACCCTGCAAGAGGCTTCCATGGAATCAAAACCACACTGCAAAGTATTTTTTCCAATTTGTTCAGCTGAATGTAATAAATCCTGCAAATCTTTATTTTCCACACAGTCAGAGATGATCATTTTCTGTTTAAGTGGTCCCATGATATGCTGCTATTTAAGCATATAAAATTGACAGTTTAAAGCGCTGATTGCCAAGGTTGCAGACGTGTATCCAGCTCCCTGGAATCTCTATCAGAAGGGGTAGGATTTTTAGCAGTAGAGGCCTGGGAGCTGGAGGCAGAGAATCAGGAGTCATACTAGATTCTGAAAAAACATCAACAATCTAGGACAGGAGGTATAGCCAAAGGCCTACGCTGAGGAAGAAGAAGAAGAAAATCCCCAAGTCTCTCTTTAGATTCAGAGAAATCCTGACTTTTCCCAGTGAAAATGTTCCCTTAAGGTATGTAAAGTTTCCCCAAAAGAAAAATCCTCAGGGGGAGAAGCAGAAGGAATGGAATCTTCTGCATCAGAGTCCTCATAAGTAGAAATAGGCAAATCCTGTTCATTAGAAGAGTCAGAAGAAATAGAATCCTGCTCAGAAGATTCATAATCAATGTCTTGCCTAGGCCTCTTAGGAGGGGGTTGGCTACCCCTGATCAGAGTAATTAAATCTTCAGTCCTTTTGATAATTTGTTTTTTAGGCATAGGGGCCTGCACATGTGGCTCAGGCATCGTTTCTTTAGACATAAATTTAGATTGTGGCCTTAAGTTCTGAAGATGGCATCGGTCTAATATACAAATCCGTAGGCCTGAAAACACCCTTAGAAGCCGGTGCCTGCACAGCAGCTCCGGACCTATCTATGGTACAGACACCCGCGGGTTCCATAATTGAAGCATCTTGCAACATACCGGACTCCGAATGGGTCTCAGTAGAGGCCTGCAAATCAGAAGTAGCAGGTATCAAAGCACCTCACTGAGTACCGGCGACCAGCTTAGGAGAAGTGTTGTCAGTTTTGGACCTCGGTCTGTCTTTTTCTTTGCGTTTTTTAGGTATTCCTGTAGTCGGATTGCTAACCGATGACATTTCTGGATAATTAAATCTTGAGCCAAAATATTTAGAAGCAAAAATATACCGACGTTTAATCGTGCGTTGATTAAATTTAGCACAAAACCGACAGCAAGGCACGTTGTGGTCAGGGCCTAAGCAAGAAATACAGTACAAATGAAAATCCTTATGAGGTATTTGCTTCCCACAAGTAATGCAATTATTAATTTTTACTGACATCGGTAAGGAGCAAGAAAAAGTTTCCCCAACAGGGTACTTAGCTTTTAGTTGAAGACATCGGTTCTGAAACTCGAAAACGAAAATTTCAGGAGTCGGCCGACCGGCACTTGCGAACTGCTTCTGCTTCGGGCACTGTGCGGCAAGATAGACTGATGTAATGGCATTGGCTGCATGTTTTATACTCCTGACGACCTGACATCACGGATGAAGGGACAGCAACCGACGCAGGACCCAAGACTTTGTTAATCAGGCAACTGAGGGCAACCTGCAGACTACCCTAATGTAATGACTGCAACAGTGAAACACGAAGAACATCCACCAAATCTGGCTCCCCCTCGACACTGACAGGCATTGGTGTCTAAGAAAGCTCCGTGGATATGCCGGACGTTGGCTGTGCAGTGGCCTCCACGAGGGAAGTTGATGGAGCTAATGGATCCGCCGAGTGCTCAACTCCTACATCGGTAGTTGGCAGGGCGTCCAGGTGCGAAGCGGCAGGCGATGAAGGTCTAGGCATCTTGGCCTTCTTTCGTGGAGGTTCTTGGGCGGCCTCCAAAGCGGGATCCATCCTGAGAGCCAGCGGTTTGAGGAGTTGGTTTTCCAAGTAAAGGTTTAAGGCTGCCAGACTGCTATGTAAGGTCTCGGGCACAAAAGATTTACAAATAGGGCAGGCATTATGATAGTGTTCCCAGTCTAAGCAGAAAACGCACTTGTCATGGGCGTCCTTATGGGGAATTTGGCACCCACAGTGGCACTTTCCCTTCTTCCCAGACATCAGATGAAAGCTACAACCACCAACCCAAAGCGATGCGAATGATTGGTAAAAATTAGAAATGCAAAAAACCCAATGGGTTACTCATCTATAATTCATCCGTCTGGAGAGTGATCGTACGATGCGAAGTCGTCTGCAGCTGAAAAGTTCTGAGGATTGTATGTGCAGACGTCACATTTAAGGTCCCTGGTTTATGACCCTACATGTGACGTCACACGCAGGTGCAACAGCCAAGCTAAAGCTTTTGTATAGGAGCCGACGTATGAGTCGCCTGAAGGCAGGAAATCCCACACCAAGAATACTGCAACATAGGAATAGGAGGACATCTTGTGGTGATTGCCCTTGGCTAGATGTAGTAATGGGGGAGCCAATACTGCCTTGGCCAATAGGGCATCACCAGCAAGATTTGAGATTGTTCCTTCTGAATTTTCAGTAGGACTCTGTATGAGGGGGAAGGGGTGAATGCATAAGTGTACATCCCTTCCAGGGGATTGAGAGAGAATACACTCTCCATGCTTCTGGGTGTGGTGCCTTGGAGCAGAAGGTGAGTGGTCTGTTCATGGGGAGGCAAAGAGATCCACATCTGGAATACCCAATCGACGGACATGATTCACAAATACATCCCTGTTCAGCATCCACTCGTGAGACAGGGTCATGGTCCTGCTTAATGAGTCTGCCATCACATTGTCTGCAGAAGGTGATATATACCACTTGGAGGATCTGTTTTTCCACGGCGATTTCCCAAGCCTGCAGTGCCAACCTGTACAGGAGGTATGACCTTGTCCCCCCATGTTTACTGATGTACCCCCAGCACAGTGGTATTGCCTGTGTACCACCTCAGAGTGCCTGGTAGAAGCTGATCCTTTAAGATCATCAAGGCTATTTCCTTGATAGTGATGTGGTCTGTCTGTTGAGTGAGGGTCCATGTGTTCCTCACTCTCCATTCTCCTACGGTTGGACCACATCCTGTGCCTGATGTGTCTGTAAAGAGATCCTGGTTGAGGGGCAGGGGTTGTAAGGGCAAGCTAGGATTTGCCTAAATCTGAGTTATCCACAAATTCAGTTCCCTGCCCAAGCATGGAAGCATGACCTCTAGGGGATGTAGGAGTTGCTTCCAGATTGTTCGCAAGTACCAACAGAACTTCCTCATGTGAAACCTTGCCAGAGGTGCCATGGAGATGCTCAAGGCCAAGAATCCTAGGATTCTGAGAAATTCCTTGGCTGAGATGGCTTTGAGAAGTTGTTTTTCCCCTGAAGAAAAAATTGAGAATCACATTTTTTTCTGGGGGAAGGCAGGCCCATCATCTCCCTTGTCAGAATCCGACATCCCAGAAACACCTGATCCTGTGAGGGTGTATTGGGGATGATTTTTTGACTGTTAAGAGGGTGAAGGTGAAGTCCAGGTGTTGTAAAGCCATGGTACTTGATGTAACCTGAATGAGGATGTCGTCGAGGTAGGGGAAAACTTGAATTTCCTTTGTCCTGGCAAAGGCCATGACTGGAGCCATTTTGTAAATAATCTTGGGGCTGTAGAGACACCAAATGGTAAAGCACAGAAAGTACAGTTTTGTACCTACCATAAATGTAGATGTCCGATAGATATGCAACTGCAGTCATAACATATGGGTTGTCCTGCCTCAGGCAGCCCTCGGTCGGCCGAATTCCAAAGTCTGGGTCCGGCGTCGGCTGGTGTCGCCTCCTCTCCGACATCACAATGGCTGGAGTATAAAGGCATCGGCCGACGCCATCTTCTTCAGTGTTTCTTGCCCCAGATGCCAGGTGCCCTCCTTGGAAGGCTAAATTTGGTAAATGGATAAAATAATCCAAAACATGCACAACAGTAATAAACAGATACACCATAGGAGATACCCCCAGCTGAAGGGAAGAGGGGTAGGGACCCAAAAAAGAAGGATACAAAGGGGTAGGAAGGTGGGAAAATCCAACTGCAGTTGCATATCTATCGGACATCTACATTTATGGTAGGTACAAAACTGTACTATGTCCTTCAAGAATGCAACTGCAGTCATAACATATGGGTTGAGTACCATAGCCAAGCTGGGGGTGGATGGAACTAAGATAAGGATGGTGTAGCTAAAATCCCCTGCAGGACTGCCGAAGCAAAGCCTGCTCGGGATCTGGAGTATAAGGGCAGGTTGTAGTGCTTGGTAAATGTAAGCATGGAGCTCCATGTAGCAGCTTCTAAAATGTCCTTTGTTGCCACTCCTCTTAGAAAAGCTGTGGAAGTGGCTATAGCTCTGGTGGAATGTGGCCTGATATTGGCTGGCACACCTTTTCCATGGAAAAAGTAGCAAAATTTGATGCAATGTCTAATCCATTTTGAAATTGTTTGCTTGGAGATTGCTTTTCCTTGTACTCCAGCAGCATAGGCTATAAACAGCTGATCAGACTTTCTGGTGGCCTTAGTTCTGTCCAAGTAGTAGCGTAATTGTCTGTGTATGTCCAAAGTATGCAGAAGTTTTTCCCCCTTATTTTGAGGATTGGGAAAGAATGCAGGTAGATGAATAGCTTGATTTAGAGACACCCTGGAAATTACTTTTGGCATGAATGTAGGGTTGGTTCTTACAGAAACTCTGTCTTGATGAAAAACGAGGAAGGGGGGCACTGCCATGAGTGCCTGTATCTCCGAAACTCTTCTTGCAGAGGTGACTGCCAATAAGAAGGCCGTCTTCCATGACAGAAATTGCATTTCTGAGGTTGCTGCTGGCTCAAATGGAGGGAGAGTTTGTTTTTCCAACACGTAGTTGAGGTCCCATGCAGGTACTGGCTGTTTTCTGGGAGGTTTAATATTCTTTATCCCTCTTAGAAACGGTCTTAGCAGAGGATGCGAAAAAACTGGAGGGTCACAGTTGTATTTTGCTGAGATTGCTGAGGCATGAATCTTTATTGAGGAGTATGAGAGTCCAGTATGAAATAGTTCTGCCAAGTATTCTAATATTTGAGGTATACTCAGTAATGCTGTGTCCTGACCCCTTGTTGGCATTCCAGATACTGAATCTCTTCCACTTGGCTGAATAGGTTTTTCTGGTGGAAGGTCTGCGTGCTTCCATCAAGATCTCTTGTACAGATTTGGAAAGAGAGTTTAGTGTTGAAGTCATGGTAGCCTCCAGGCTGTCAAATGTAATGTTTTCAGGTCTTGATGTACAGTCCTGTAATTGTGTTGAGTTAGGAGCAGGGGCCATAGGGTCAGAGGCCATGGCTTGGTCCGAGTTATGGTCAATAGCAATGGGTACCAGTGTTGCCTCGGCCAGTCTGGAGCTATCAAGATGCCTGTTGGTTGTTCTGCTTTGATATTCAGTATCACCTTGGTCAGCAGAGGCAGGGGAGGGAATGCATAAATTTTTAGAGAATTCCAGCTGAAGGAGAGAGCATCCGTTTTCCAAGCTAGAGGGTGGTGAGTCCTTGTGCAGAACTTTTCCAGGTGGTGATTTAAGTGGGAATCAAAAAGATCTACGTCCGGTCTTCCCCATGTCCTTGCCAGTTGAGAGAAAATGTGAGGGTGCAGCATCTATTCGTGCGGATCCATGAA
Organism: Protopterus annectens; assembly: GCF_019279795.1. Lineage (NCBI taxonomy): Eukaryota > Metazoa > Chordata > Ceratodontiformes > Protopteridae > Protopterus > Protopterus annectens. The sequence continues at coordinate 112,965,699 of NC_056731.1, read as the reverse complement.
ATTTCTGCTCAGATTGTCCGCCAGTACATTGTCCTTGCCTGGTACAAACTGGGAATGTAAATGTATCCTCAAGCTCAGGGATTTTTCCCAGAGAAGCATTGCTAGTCTGAAGAGGGGGTAAGAATGAGTGCCTCCCTGCTTGTTTATGTACCACATGACAGTAGTGTTGTCTGTCCTTATTAGCAGATGTCCCTGTCTTAGTGTTTTTTCGAAAGTCTCGATGGCATGTATCACTGCCATCTCCTTTTGGTTTATGTGCAGATGTCTTTCCTTTGGCGTCCAAAGACCTTGAATGCATCTGCCCTCCATGTGCGCCCCCCATCCATGGTCTGAGGTGTCTGTTGTTATCATTTGGTCTGCTTGAGGTGTGTTGAAAGGCATGCCTTCGTTTAGTTGACTGGCTTGAGCCCACCATAGAAATTCCTTTTGCAGACATGGAATAAGTGGGATTATGTCCTCTAGGCTGTTGCTGTGTTGAGACCATAAGTTTTTTTAGATACCATTGCAGCTTTCTCATATGAAGTCTTGCCAAAGGTATCAGAAGGATGCAAGATGCCATGAAGCCCAGGGCCTGCAGGATTTTCCTTTGCAGTCAGCTGGGAAAGCTTTGCTAGGCCTTTGAAGTACTCTGGTACATGCTGCTGTTTTTCCTCTGTGAGGTAGGCCATTTGTTTTTCCGTGTCCAGTTTGGCTCCTAGGAATATAATTTGTTGGGATGGTAGTAAGTTTGACTTCTGAATGTTGACTGTGTATCCCAAGGCCTGCAGTAGATGCATGACATAGTCCAAATTCCCTTTTAAGGTTTGTTTGTTGTCTGCTTGTATGAGGCAGTCGTCCAAGTAGGGGTATATTTGAATCCCCTGCAGTCTGCCACTACTGATGCCAGGCATTTCGTGAACACTCTGGGCGCAGTAGATAAGCCAAACGGCAATGCTGAGAATTGATAATGCTCTGTCCCTGCAAGAAATCTGAGGTATCTTCTGCAGCTTTGTCTGATTGGGACATGCAGGTATGCCTCCTTGAGGTCCAGAGTGACCAGCCAAGACCCCTTGCCCAACATGGGAAGAAGTTGCTGCAACGTCAGCATTTTGAACTTTGGCACAATGAGAAAAGTGTTTAGAGTTGACAAGTACAGTATGGGTCTCCACTTGTTTTCTTTTCTTGGAACAAGGAACAATCTTGAATAAAATCCCTGGCCTTGTTCCTGAGGAGGAACCCTTTCTATTGCTTTTATACTTAATAGCTTGGAAACTTGAGTGAGTGCCTCTGCCCTTTGATGATGTGGCAAGTTTGGTATGCCTTGTTTTATTGGTAATGTGTGGAAGTGGAATCTGTAACCCTTGTCTATCAAATCCAGAATCCAATTGTCCTTGGTTAAGATATGCCAGTTTTGTGAGAATAAGCCTAATTTTCCACCCAAAGGTGCTTCTCTTTGAACCTTTGTAGGCGGTACGAAAGTCAAGTCATTGTGATTGTCCTTGTGGTGCAGCTGAATTGTCTGCACCACTTCTTTGATTTGGAGGTTGCCATTGGCGTCCCCTGTAAGATCCTCGGTATTGCCCTCTACCTCGGCCACGTCTGCTTTTTCCCCTTTGAAACTTGTCAGAGCCGGGGAAGGACCCATTCTTGGAGGGCCAGTTTCTGCTGAATCTGGGTGGCTGGACCTGAAGGAAATCCTTGACTGTACTGACTTTGCTTTTTCCTCTATAGATTTCAATACATCTTGTGCAGTAGCACCAAATAGCTTTTGTTTTTCCAATGGTGCATCCAGTAACTTTATTTTAACATGGTCAGGTAAAGACTGATCCTTCAACCAAGCATGTCTACGTATCACAGCCCCATTTCATAGCTGCCCTACATGAAGCTTCCAGTGCATCATAACCACACTGCAGAAAATGGTTATTAACCTGCTGAGTGTTATGAATATGATCCTGCAGTGCCTTTTTATCAATAGGCTCAGGAGAGGTTAACTTTTTCTGTAAATCATCTAGGAGAAAATCTTGGTACTGAAACATGTGAAAAAGGCAGTTAAGAGACCTCATGGCTAAAGTAGTAGAGGTATATACTTTTTTACCCCATCTCTCCAGGGACCTTGCTTCCCTGTCAGCTGGCAGTGGGTTTTTGGCAGAGGAGGAAGCCACTCCCTTGGGGCCCTGTGAAATAGTTTCTAGGTCCACAGAGTGAGCCTTAAAAATGTGCTTGTGAGTGTCAGGGACCCTGTAAAATCTGTCCAGCTTGACAGGAGCAGGAGGAAGAGAATCAGGGTTGGCACTGGAGTCAGAGTAAACATCATCCAAAACATCCATAACTGGAGGGATAGCCAATGGTCTGTGCTGGGGAAGCTTGAGGAAAGTACGAAGCCTTTTCCTGGAGTCAGAAAATTCCTGACCCTGCCATTGAAAATGTTCCCTCATTGAATGCAGGACTTCACCAAAAGAGAAATCCTCTGGAGGGGAGGCAGAGGGAAATGATTCCTCAGCATCAGAGTCCTTGTAGGCCTGGAAGGGTTCTTCTTGGGCATCAGAATGCTCAGAATCCCCAGAGGCTTCATCCGAGGAGAGGTCGTCCGCCTGCTCAGTTCTAGGCCTTTTTTCTGCAGGAGGCTGAGAACCCCTGTCCGGATGAGGCTGAGGACCCCCTGATAAGGGAAATAAGATCTGCAGCCAGAGACATGACCTGCTTATCAGATGAAGGGGCCTGGGCAGGTTTAGGATGGGCCTTGGCCTGACTGGCGGACTTAGCACGTGCAAAGGCTTTGATGGACATGGAAACAGGAGGCCTAGCAGCCCCATGTGCAGGCGTTACCTTGTCCACAGGAATGGTGTCGGGTAGATCCAGAACCTCGGTTTCCGGGGGAAAATCCACAACCGGCACCGGAGAGATCTCAGAGACCGAAGGTCGTGTTAACGCTGTGTCGCCGGCCTGGAGCGGTTGATCTACCACTTCCGAGGGGACCTGAGCGCTAGCCGAGGATTTGGGAGTAGCATCAGTAGTGGACGCGGGCCGTGGATGCCGGTCCCGGTCCTTGTGTTTTTTTAGCAGATTGGGTTGTAGGTAGATCCGACGGCATGATATACGCAAAGGATTCACCGAAAAAGTCCTCGGCGAATTCTGCCCAGCGCCTGAGTGCGCTTATTAAAGCAAGCACAGGCAGCACAGGCCGAGACGTCGTGGTCTGGGCCCACGCAAGGAAGGCAGAGAGAATGAAAGTCCTTATGAGGTATTTGTTTACCACAAGACAAACAATTAACTTTCTCAATTTGTTCTGACATCGGCTGAGGCAAGAATAAATGTTCCCCAACGGGGTACTTAGCTTTTAGATGACTTTGGTACTGAAAATACAGGAGCTGACTGACCGGCACCTGCGAACCGCTTCTGCTTCGGGCACCGCGCGGTAAGAAAGACTGAAGAAGATGGCGTCGGCCGATGCCTTTATACTCCAGCCGTTGTGACGTCGGAGAGGAGGCGACACCAGCCGACGCCGGACCCAGACTTTGGAATTCGGCCGACCGAGGGCTGCCTGAGGCAGGACAACCCATATGTTATGACTGCAGTTGCATTCTTGAAGGACACCTGAAAGTGTACAGAATCCACTGAGAAGCAGAGGAATTTTCTGAAGAGTGGATGGATTGGGATGTGTAAGTAGGCATCCTTTACATCCAAGGATACAAAGAAGGCCTGTGGAAGGATCAGAGTCCAGGATAACCTGCTTCCAAGTGGGGAGGGATAGGGAGAGGCGCATGGGTGAAGAGCCTGGTAGTCGCAGGCTACCAGGCATCCCCTGAAAAGGCTGTTTGGCAGGAGGAGTGGAGGGAACAGACCTAGAAGGAGGCCGTTTCCTCTGGTTCTTTGTGGTCTCAGCTGGCATTTTCCTAGCTGAGGTTCTCACAAAGGTGGTTTTGGTAGGGTAATTCCTTTGAAAAGGTGGAACTGAGGAGACAAAAATGTCTCAATTCCTGCAGTTCCTTGCCTTTAGTCTGAAGGGCCTTGAAAAGGTCAGCAGCAGCTGTACCAAACGAGTCTTTATTGTCTAGGGGTGTGTCCAGGAGTTCAGACTTGATGTCATCAGGGAGGGGCTGCAATCTGAGCCAAGAGAATCACCTGATGACAGATCCAATGGCGACAACCCTGGATGAAGCTTCTATGTCATCGTAACTGCACTTAATTGAGTGTTTGGTTACTTGATTGCAGGAATTCAAAAGAGTGGATATTTTGACCTTGGCTGTGGAGTCAGGGAGCTCCCCTAATTGTCTGACCTTGTAGAATCTATCTGGGCGTCTGGGTGCAGGGGGCTGCAAATCAGATTTTTTGAAGCACACAGGAAAGCAGGGGAATACAGTAGAAGGGCTAGAAGACTCCAACTGTAGTTCATAAAAAGAAGTTATGTCTTACCATAACGTTCCATCTGTGTTTCTGATCTTCTTTCATTCATCACTGATGGGTTCGGTTCCAAGCCCTTGGAACAGAATCAGCCTAATACCAAACTCACACCAGCCAAAAAACTCTCGAGCTAAGCTTTTACCCATAGTGCCCTTCTCCCTGTTACCTCAGATCGAGTATGCCCATCTTGTATTAGTAAAGCAGAGGCCATTTCTGCACAAATGCCCTAACTCACCACTTGGATCCAAAGTATCTCGCAGGAGCCTTTGGAGGGGGAAGGAGGGTGGGAAGTGATGAATGAAAAGAACACAGATGGAACGTTATGGTAAGACATAACTTCTTTATCTGATGTTGTTAATCTTCTTTCCATTCATCACTGATGGGACAGAATCCCCAGCTACCTTGTGTTCCTTGGGCGGCCCTTACAGAAGAACGTTCCTGAGCAACATTGAGCCGAAGGCAGCTCTCCCTCTGGAGACCACATCCAATTTGTAATGATTAATAAAAATGTGGGAGTTAGCCCATGTGGCTGATGCACAGATATCATCCATAGAGGCTCTCGAATGGAAGGCTACAGACGTTGCCATAGACCTGGTAGAGTGGGCTTTAACATTCTGCGGTACAGATTTTTTCGCAAATGAATAGATGTAGCACATGCAGTACCTTAGCCAGTTAGATAAAGTGACATTGGAGTCAGATTTTCCCATTCTAGGTCCACAGAAGGAAATGAAAAGTTGGTCAGTTTTACATATTGCTTTGGTTCTGTCTAAATAAAACCTCAGTTGTCTGTGTACATCCAAAGAATGTAGACAGTATTCCCCTTTATTAGTAAAATTTGGGAAAAATACTGGGAAATCAATGGTCTGATTGATGGAAAAATCTGAAATAACTTTGGGGAGAAAAGATGTGTTTGTCCGGAGTGATGCTCTGTCCTTGTGGAAAATTAAATAGGGCCTTTTAATGCATAATGCCTGAAGCTCTGAAATTTGTCTTGCTGACGTGATGGCTACCAGGAAAAGGGACTTTCCAAGATAAAAATTTGAGGTCACACTTTGCTGCAGGTTCAAAAGGAGGTTGAGGACTGAAAAACTAACGTGAGGTTCCATGGGTCTAGAGGTCATCTGATTGGAGGCCTAATGTGAGATCCCTTTAAGAAAGGTTTTGCATAACCTAACAGAGATGAGGGGAGAATTATCCAACCCATCATGAAAGTTAGAGATGGCCGCTAGATGTACTCGTATGGTAGAAGCTGCAGCTCCATCTTCAAAGAATTTTGACAGATATTGTAAAACTGCTGCAACTGGAGCAGAGTAAGGGTCTAGCCTTCTTTTCTTAGACCAAACAGAGAACCTGTTCCATTTGTCTAGATATAGTCTTCTGGTGGATGGTTTGTGTGAAACCAGGATGATGTCACGTATAGGTGAGGGAAGGTTATCCCTGCCAGGCAATTAACAGAAGTGGAGAAACCAAGCTGTCAGCTTGAGACTGGATAGGTTCGGGTGAGTCAACCCTTGGGGGTGAGAAATTAGGTCTGGAAAAGGGTCCAGAATCTACGGTCGACATAACAGATGAGGCCAAAGAAAGGGGAACCAAACTTGTCGAGGCCAAAAGGGGGCTATGAGGATCATTTTGCATTTCAACCGAATAGCTTTATGAATTGGGGAATCAGAGGGATGGGGGGATAGGCAAATAGCAGTCCCGTGAGCCAATTGTGAATCTGTGTCCATCGGTGGCTTCCCCTGTCGGGGGAATAGGGCAAAATAGCTGCTGCATTTGTTGTTTGATGGGGAGACAAATAGGTCGCAGCAAGGCTGGCCCCAACAGCTGATACATTTTGCCGCTACGTCAGGATTGACGGACCACTCCTGAGGCAGAACACATCTGTTCAACTTGTCTGCAATCACACTGGAAGTCCCAGGGATATGCGTTGCTATCAGAAAGCAGCTGGAAGGTATCACCCACTGCCAAATTCTCATGCTCTCTCGACACAGGGGATAGGACTTGGTTCCTCCTTGCTTACTGATATACCAGACTACTGTCATGTCGGACTGAATTGCGATCGTTCCAGAAGGAACAGATTGGAATGCTTGCAATGCTAAGAGCACCGCTCTCAGTTCTAGAAAGCTGATATGCAGGTTGACCTCCCAAGTGGACCATGTGTGCCTTGGATTGTCTTTCCCTGGAAATGCCCAAGCATCCGTGGTCACAATGGCCCTTGGTTGGGGGGGGGGGATGGACGGCTCTAAAATTCTGTGTCTGGCCTCATTCACCAAACAATGTCCTGCTTGCAAAATACATTTGTGTACACTTACCATAAATGTAGATGTTTGAGTGTATTCACTGTTGCAGTCATTACATTTGGGTAATCTGCTTGCAGATTGCCCTCAGCCTGATTAATAAAGTCTTGGGTCCTGCGTCGGTTGCTGTCCCTTCTTCCATTATGTAAGGTAGTCAGGGGTATAAAACATGCAACTGACGCCATTACATCAGTTTTTCTTGCCCCAGATGTCAGGTGTCCCACTAACGGGGAGCAATTAAACATATAAACTCAAAGGTATACCTCCAACAAAAAAGCAAATACGCCAAAAAGGCTTTTAAGCATAGTAAAGGAAAGTAGAGGTATAGACAAGAGAAGTTAGGGGGCAGGAGGGAGGGTAACCACAACTGCAACGGTGATAACACTAACATCTACATTTATGGTAAGTGTACACAACTGTACTATGTTCTTTGTGTTTCACTGTTGCAGTCATTACATCTGGGTAGATTCCCAAAGCTATGGTTGAGAGGAGGAGTTTAGACAGCATTAGGGCCAGCTATAAGGCCCTGCAAGACTGCAGTGGCAAAGCCAGCTCTGGATTTAGAGAAAACTGGTAAATGATAATGCTTGGTGAAAGTATGTACAGAACTCCAGGTAGCAGCTTCTAGGATGTCCCTGGTAGGAACATCTCTGAGAAAGGCTGTAGAAGTAGATGCAGCCCTGGTGGTGTGAGGTCTGAACCCCTGGGGGATAGGTTTTCCATGGTGCTTATAGCAGAAATGAATGCAATGGCTTATTCATTTAGAAATGGTTTTGAAATAGCCTTCCCCTCTGCCGCTGCAGCAAATGCTACCAGCAGTTCAGATTTTCTTTGAGGGTTTAGACCTGTCCAAGTAGAATCTAAGTTGTCTGTGCACATCCAAGGAATGCAGAATCTGTTCCCCTTTGTTCTGTGGATTGGAAAAGAAGGTTGGCAAATGAATGGACTGATTAAGAGCCATACTGGACACTGGATATCACCTTGGGCATGAAGGATGGATTGGTTCTGAGTGACACCCTGTCCGCATGAAAGATGATGAAAGGCTCCACTGCCATAAGGGCCTGTAATTCAGATACCCTTCTAGCTGAAGTGATTGCTAAAAGGAAAGCTGTTTTCCAAGAAAGACATTTTAAGTCTGCAGTAGCAGCTGGCTCGAAAGGAGGTAGAGTGAGTTTCTCCAAGACAAAGTTAAGGTCCCAGGCTGGGGTTGGAGCTCTCCTGGGTGGTCTCAATTTTTTTACCCCTCTGAGGTACTGCTTGAGCAGTGGATGAGAGAGAAGAGGGGAGGTTCTGTGTTATAATGAGCAGAAATGGCTGAGGCGTGGATTTTAATGGAGGAAAAAGACAGGCCCTTGTGAAGCATCTCAATTAAGTATTGTAAAATCTGAGGTAAATTGGGTGCTGCTGTGCTCATCCCTTGAGATTGGTTCCAGGCACAGAATCTTTTCCATTTTTCATCAAGATTTTCTAGTACTAGGCCTCCTTGCTTCTAAGATGACATCCATCACATGTTTGCTGAGGGATGGGTAAGGGAGAGTTTAAGTAATTAGCCAGGCTGCAAGGTTCAGTATTGGAAGCTGAGGGTACAGAATCTGGTTCTCCTGAGACAGCAGGGAAGGAGTCTGAGGCAGGTGCCATGGAAATAACCGCGACACTGCGCAGGAGAGGGAACCAGTGTTGGCGCGGCCAGTCTGGAGCAATCAAAATCATCCTTAGTTCGTACTGTTTGACTTTTAGTAGTACTTTGGAGAGCAGAGGCAGTGGGGGGAAGGCATAGACTGATAGGGTTTTCCAGCTGAAGGACAGAGCATCCATTTTCCAGGCGTGTTTGTGGGGAGCCCTTGTGCAAAATTTGTCCAATTGGTAGTTCTGGGGGGAGGCAAAAGTACAGTTTTGTACCTACCATAAATGTAGATGTTCGAGGATCCACATTGCTGCAGTCCTTACTATTGGGTAGTCCGCTGTCCAGTCGAATACCAGAGAATTAGACTGACGCCAGTACGCCAGGTACTAATGCGCATGACCGACGTCATATAATCAGTCTTTTCTTGCCCCAGATGTCAGAAGACCCTAAAAAGACAAGGCCCAAAATACCTGCACCAAAAATATGTACAATATATAAAAATATATACAAAAATATCAGCATATAACCTCACCTACACAACCACCCCTAAACACAGAGGGAAGGAGGGACTGCAGCAATGTGGATCCTCGAACATCTACATTTATGGTAGGTACAAAACTGTACTATGTTCTTCGCTCCACATTGCTGCAGTCCTTACATTGGGTAGAATCCCAAAGCAGAGGTAAGGAGGCTGGCAAATCATAAAGAAGTAGGAGCTGACAACATGCCTTGCAAAACAGCTGTGGCATAACCAGCCCTACTGTTAGAGTAGATAGGAAAGTGATAAAGTTTAGGGAAAGTATGCACTCAACTCCAAGTAGCTGCCTCCAAAATATCCTTAGTTGCCACCCCTTAGAAATGCTGTTGAAGTGGCAGTAGCCCTAGTGGAATGAGGCCTAATCCCAGCTGGAATCTCTTGCCATGATGGGAATAACAAATGCAATGCAAAACCCAATCCACCTAGAAATAGTTTCTTTAGACACAGGCTTGCCCTGCGAACTCAAGGAGAAACATACAAACAACTGCTGAGACTGCCTAAAATCCTTAGTCCTGCTTAAATAATAACGCAATTGTCTGTGTACATCTAAAGTGTGCAAAATCTTTTCCTTTATTTGGGGTCTGCATAAAAGTAGGCAAATGAATAGTTTGGTTTAAAGCCACACTAGAAACCACCTTAGGCATAAAGGAAGGATTAGTACGTAATGATACCCTATCCTTATGGAAAATCAAAGGCTCTACTGCCAGGGGGCCTGCAACTCAGAGACACCCTCTTCTGCAGAACAGCCAACAGAAAACAGAAAAGCAGTCTTCAGTATTTCAATTCAGCATCAGCAGCAAGGCTCAAAAAAGGTTGTAGTAAAGTTTTTCCAACACAAAATTGAGATCCCAAGCAGGAGTAGGAGCTCTCGTGGGGGTCTTATATTCTTGCCCCTCTAAGAAACTGCTTGAACAAAGGATGCGAAAACAATGGTGGGTCACAATCATAGTGAGCTGAAATTGCTGCAGCATGAATCTTAATGGAAGAGAAGGACAAACCTTTGTCCAATAACTCAGTAAGATATTGAAGAGCCACACTCAAATTAGGCTCAGAAATCTCCAAATTCTTTGCTGTACTCCAAAATAAAAATCTCTTCATTTTTGACACTTTCCTTGTACTAGGTCTTCTAGCTTCCATAATCACATTTAAAACTTGTTGAGGAAGTTGAGACCTGCTGTGTTTCAACACAGAATATGCCAGGCTGTTAGATGAAGAGAGTGAAGCTTGACATTGAGCAGATGACCGTCCTTCTGAGATAACAGATGAGGAATCAAAGGTAAAGGCCATGGAGGCTTCCTTACCAGACTCCTTAGTAGTGGGTACCAGTGTTGCCGAGGCCAATCTGGAGCTATCAAAATCATCCTTGGCTTGTCTTGTCTGACTTTAATAGCACCTTTGGAAGAAGAGGCAGAGGTGGAAAGGCATACACATGAAGGTTTTTCCAACTGAAAGACAGAGCATCCACTTTCCAAGCTGTGTGATGAAACCCCTTTGTGCAAAACTTTGGCAGCTGGTGGTTTAGTGGAGAAGCGAACAGATCTATGTCTGGAGTTCCCCATGACACTGTCAATTTCTGAAATACATGAAGATCCAGTTTCCACTGTGGGGATCCATGATTTGTCTGCTTAACACATCTGCTAAGGAGTTCTGTGCTCCCGCAGAAACCTTGCCTGAAGAGTTAGTTGCAAGCTTAGCGCAGTCTCCCATAAAATCATTGCTTGCCTGCATAGAGGATAAGAATGTGTTCCTTGCTTGTTGATGTACCACATGACAGTTGTGTTGTCTGTTAGAATCAACACCTGCCCTGGAAGAAGTAACCCTTGAAAGCCATTAATGCAAACTGGACTGCTAACATCTCCTTCATGTTGATATGTAGATGCTGTAGTCTGGCAGGCCACTTGTCTTGTATCCACTTTCCATTTAGATGAGCTCCCCAAGCAATGTCCGAGGCATCTGTCGTTAAAATCTGACCTGCCTCTGGCCGGGTCACAGAGAGTCCCTTGTTTAGGTGACATTCCTGAGCCCACCACAAAAATTCTTTTTGAAGGCAAGGTATTATTTGAATGACAGTGTCCAAATCCTGGCAGTGCTGTGTCCATACATTTTGAGATACCATTGTAGCTTCCTCATATGCAGTTTGGCATTGGGAAGCACCAGAATACAAGATGCCATGAACCCTAATGCTTGAAGGACTGTCCTTGCAGTCAGCACGGACTGATGAGATAGTTGATGGAAGTAAAGTGATAGACTTTTGTTTGTCCAGGTTAAAAGGCCATCTGGGCTGCTGTATTCAGTCTCACACCCAGAAAGCACATGTCTTGAGAGGGTACTAGACTGGACTTTATTTCGCTCACAGAATACCCTAGGCATCTTAGCACTGCTATAACATATTCCAGATGCTGTAGAAGGTCTTCCTTTTCTTGAGCCAGAATCAGGCAGTCGTCCAAGTAAGGATAGATTTGAATTCCTTTTAGCCTGAAGTAAGCTATCACTGGAGCCAGAACCTTTGTGAATACTCTAGTAGATAAGCCAAAGGGCAATGCAGAGAACTGATAATGAGAATTTCCAGCTCGAAACGCAGATACTTCCTGCAACTTAGTCTTATAGGCACATGAAGGTAAGCTTCCTTGAGATCTAAAGTTACCATCCAGTGATCTTTGCCCAGCAGAGGTAAAAGCTGTTGTAACGTCAACATCTTGAACTTGGGAATGTCCAGATAAGTGTTGAGGATAGATAAATCCAAAATTGGTCTCCACGTGTTCCCCTTCTTTGGTACTAGGAACAGGCGAGAATAAAATCCTAGGCCCCTTTCTGATACAGGGACTGTCTGAATGGCCCCTATTTGGAGTAACAGAGAAATTTGCTTGTGAGCCTCTTTCCTTTGTGGAGGAGGAACATCTGGCATGCCTTTGAAAGGGGCAATGTATGGAAATAAAACCTGTAACCGTGGTGAATGATATCCAACACCCATCTGTCTTGAGTAATTAAATCCCAATTTCCTTTGAAAAGAGACAGTCTTCCTCCCAAAGGAGCTGCCAGACGAGAATCTACTGGCAGCTGAAAAGGCAGGTCATTGGGTCTGTTTACGAAAGGACTGACCCCTGCCCTCACCAGAAGTCTGAGCAGGTGAACTCCTGTTCTAGGCCTAAAAGAACCTTGAGCTCTGCCCCTACCACGCCTAGACCTACCCCTAGACTGGAAATCATAAGCAGGATATGTCCATCCCTTAGTAGGCCAATTTCTACTAAACTGGGTGGCTGCACCTGCAAAAATCTTTAACAGTTTGCATAGACTTAGCTTTGTCCTCCATTTTCTTAAAACTGCTTCCACAGGCTAACCAAACAACACATCAGACTGCAAAGGAGCATCCAAAATCCTTGTCTTAACATGCTCAGCTAAATTCTGATCCTCAACCAGGCATGCCTAAGAACAGAACTGGTGGCAGCCACCCTCGAGGAGGCCTGTACAGCATCAAAACCACATTGCAAAGAATGCTTACCCACTTGTTCAGACACATGAACTAAATCCAGCAACTCTTTACACTCAATACCTTCCGCCAAAGCATCCACCTTAGATTTCAGTTGTGAAAGGAGATAATTTTGATATTTAAGCATGTGAAACTGACAATTCAACGCTCATGGCTAAAGTGGAAGAAGTATACACTTTCTTTCCCCATCTATCCAAAGCCCTTGCCTCTTTATCAGTGGGAACAGGGTTTTTAACCACAGAGGCCTTAACACCTTTAGGTCCCTGAGAAACAGTTTCGGTCTGCCCTAGGACTCTTAAAAGATACTTATGAGCTTCAGGCACCCTATAGTACCTATCAGGTTTAACAGGAGCAGGAGGCAAAGAATCAGGGTTCAGGGAAGCCTCTGCAAAAACATCTTCCACCACATTCAACACAGGAGGTATAGCTAAGGGCCTATGCTGGGGCAAAACAAGAATTCCTAAGCCTTTTCCTGAATCAGAGTAATCCTGGCCTTCCCATTTAAAGTGCTCCCTCATGGAATGCAGAGTCTCTGAAAATGAGAAATACTCAGGAGGAGAAGCTGTAGTGGAATCATCCACATCAGAATCAGAATAAGGAGGATACTCCTGCAAATCTTCCGCAGAAGACTCAGAAGCCTCTGAACACTGTTCAAAACTATCAAACTCGGTTCCACCCTAGGCCTCTTATCAGGAGCATAGAACCTCTAATCATAGTAATCAAATCTTCTGCCATTTTAAGCATATGTTTCTTAGGCACAGAACCTGAAATGCTAGGAGAAGCCCCCACTGAAGCTGAACTTGGCCTACCTCTCAAAGAAGTTTTGGCAACAGAAGGAGAGGCTCTAACTACCTTGGGAAGAGAGGGAAGAACAGTTACCTGAGAAGCCCCTCAGCCTGGCCTACCTCCTGAGAAGGCACATCCTGTAACAGTAAAGTCTCTGCCTGAGACTCCAAAGAAACTCCTGGCAAAACTCTGGCTCCACTGAGTTTCTAAAGAACCGACGTCCGGACTGCCGGTTCATCAACCCTAGGCTTCGCTGTTTTGTCCTTGGCGCTTCAAGCGGCGCCGGAGCATCCGACGGCATTTTATAATTGCAACGCTTCCCAAACACTAACCTGGCACAGTCTAACCGTCTCTTATTAGTGCGTTTGTTAAACCTAGCACAAGAGGCATCCAACAACGCCGTGCTCAGGCCCTAAACAAGGTATACACAAGGTATGGTAATCCCTATGAGGTATCTGTTTCACAAGAAATACAGTTATTCACTTTTTCTGACATCCGTTAAATACTGAGGCAAGAAAAACCAAATGTTCCCCAACGGGTACTTAGCCAACTCTGATTCGGTCTGAAACTCCGCTCGAAATATTTCAGAACGCCAACCTGCACTCGCAAAACTGCTTCTGCATCGGACCATGCGGCAAAAAGACTGAGGATAGTACCTGACGCACTGACGCGTCTACGCGCCCTGACCGACGTCAGCCATATACTCTGGTATTCGGGCCGACTGGACAGCGGACTACCCAATAGTAAGGACTGCAGCAATGTGGAACGAAGAACATCAGGTCTATATCTGGGCTCCCCTATTCACTTGTCAACATGTTGAAAATCCTTGGTTCCAGTTTCCACTCGTGTGGCTCCATGAAGTTTCTGCTTAGTCCGTCTGCCAGTGTACTTAATTTTCCTGGCAGGAATTGAGCTTGTAGGTGCACTTGGTAGCTCAAGGCTGTGTTCCACAGTGCCATGGCTAGTCTGCAGAGGGGGGGGTAAGAATTTGTAACCCCCCTGCTTGTTTATGAACCACATAACCGTGGTGTTGTCCGTCTTTACCATTAGTTGTCCTGGAAGAATGTAGTCCTTGAAGGCTGTCAGAGCATTCTGTACAGCTAACATTTCTTTTTGACTGACATGCAGGTGCATTTGACTTGGGTTCCATTTGCCCTGAATGCACTTCCCTGACAGGTGAGCCCCCCCCATGCATAGTCTTGATGCATCTGTTGTTAGGGTTTGGGCAGCAGGCGGTAGTGTGAAACGAAGTCCCTTGTTTTGGTGGCAGGCCTCTGCCCACGAAAGGAACTCTAGGCATAGGCAAGGTATGATAGGAATCATTGTTTCTAGGCTGTGAAAATGTTGACTCCATAGGCTTTTTAGATACCATTGTAATTTCCTCATATGCAGTTTTGCATATGGAATTAGAAGAATGCAGGAGGCCATGAACCCAAAGGCTTGCAGTGTTTGTCTTGCAGATAGCAGGGTTTTGTGGCCACTTGTTTGAAGTAGGTTGTCAAATAAATTTGCTTTTCTGGCATGAGGTAAGCCATCTGGGAAGTTGTATTCAAGCTTGCTCCCAGGAAATGTAATTTGTTGACAGGGTACCAGTTGTGATTTCTTTTAGTTTATGGTGTACCCCAGACAAGTTAGAACCCTTTTTACAAATGCCAGATGATTCAAAAGTATGTCCTGGCTTTTCTGCCTGAATTAGACAATCGTCCAGGTACGGGTATATTTGAATATCTTTGCCTGCAAAATGCAATAACTGGAGCTAGGCACTTTGTGAATACCCTGGGCGCAGTAGATAAGCCAAAGGGCAGTGCAGAGAACTGATCATGTGCAGCCTGCTTTGAAGCGTAGGTATTTTTTGAAAGATTTCCTGATTGGGATGTGAAGGTATGCTTCTTTTATATCTAGTGTTGCCAACCAGGCATCTTTGCTAGCATAGGAAGTAATTGAAGAGTCAGCATCTTGAATTTTGGAATCTCCAGAAAGGTGTTTAGAGTAGACAGGTCCAGGATTGGACGCCATTTGTCTTTTCTGGGTACCAGGAAAAGTCTGGAGTAGAAACCTTGTCCCTTTTCCTCTTCTGGTACCAGTTGAATAGCCCCCATGCTTAAGAGAGAAAGTACTTGTTTTTGAGCCTCTGCCCACTGACTTGGGGGGTAGCTCTGGCCACCCACTTGGCACTGGCAACGTGTGGAAGTGAAATCTCTATCCCTGGGACACTATTTAAAACCCATTTGTCCTGGGTAATGAGTTCCCAGGTATTTGCATGAAGAGCAATCTTTCCCCCCAAAGGGGAAGTCAGAAGACAAGTGCTTGGAAATTTTAAAAGGAAGTCATTGAGGCAGTTTACCATAGGGGGGGTGTCTTGTTATTCCCAGACTTGGAAGTGGAGGCCCCCCCACTGCTTACTTCTGAGAGTCCCCTGGGACTGAAACCTGGGGTTTTTGCTGTGTCTGGGTTTAACTTGAGAAGACCTGGAAGGGGCTGGAAAGGACCAATTCTTAGAAGGCCAGTGCCTACTAAATATAGGAGGCTGAAAGTACAGTTTTGTACCTACCATAAATGTAGATGTTAGAGTGCTAATACAGCTGCAGTAATCACATATGGGTTCTCTGCCGTCAGGTGGTCCCTCGGTCGGCCGAATTCCAAAGTCTTGGTCCGGCGTCGGTTGTTGTCGCTTTCTTTCCTGACGTCAGTGAGACAGGGGTATATAAGACACAGCCGATGCCATGCTGTATTAGCACTCAAACATCTACATTTATGGTAGGTACACAACTGTACTATGTTCATCGTGCATACAGCTACAGTAATCACATATGGGTAGAATCCCAAAGCTACGCACAGGGTGGTAGGCACTAGGTGGAACTGGGATGAGCCAGAATGCCCTGCAAGACAGCAGTGGCAAAGCCTGCTCTAGTTTTGGAATATAAAGGCAGGTGGAAGTGTTTTGTGAAGGTATGCACAGAACTCCAAGTGGCTGCCTCCAAAATATCTTTGGTAGGAACTCCTCTGAGGAAGGCTGTAGAGGTAGCTGTGGCCCTGGTGGAGTGGGATCTGATGCCTGTAGGGACAGATTTTCCATGATAGGAGTAACAAAACCGTATGCAGTGGCCTATCCATTTTGAAATTGTCTGTTTGGTAACTGGCTTCCCTTGAGCTCCTAGAGCATAGGACACAAAAAGTTGCTCTGATTTCCTGAAGGACTTTGTTCTGTCCAAATAGTAACGTAGCTGTCTATGGATGTCTAAGGAGTGTAGCAGCCTTTCCCCTTTGTTTTGAGGATTGGGGTAAAAGGTAGGTAAGTGTATGGCCTGATTTAAAGCTACCCTGGATACCACTTTAGGCATAAATGATGGGTTGGTTCGAAGGGAAACCCTGTCCTGATGGAAGATGAGAAAGGGCTGCACAGCCATGAGGGCTTGTAGTTCCGAAACCCTACAAGCTGAGGTAATGGCCAGAAGGAAAGCTGTTTTCCAGGACAAATATTGCAAATCTGTTGAGGCAGCTGGTTCAAAGGGAGGCAATGTTAATTTTTCTAAAATGCAATTAAGATCCCAGGCTGGCACTGGTTGTTTCCTTGGTGGTCTTATATTCTTAGCCCCTCTGAGGAACTGTCTTAAGAGTGGGTGAGAGAATAAGGGTGGATCCGTGTTGAATTCTGCAGAAATGGCTGAGGCATGGATCTTTATGGAGGAAAATGAAAGTCCACTGTTCAGCAGCTCAGCTAGATACTGTAGTACCTGAGGCAAATTCAATTTTCTAGGGTCCTGCCCTTTTTTCTCATTCCAAGAGCAAAACCGTTTCCATTTTGCAGAGTAAGCCTTTCTAGTAGATGGTCTCCTGGCCTCCAAAATGACATCCTGCACCTCTTTGGGGAGCAGGGTCTGTTGAGGTGTTAAGGAATTTTCCATGTAGCGAGATTGAGTGTTTTCAGCTGGCTGTGAAGAGTTTTGTAGCTGTGCTGAGTCAACAGAAGAGGCATTAGAGGTAGGGGCCAGGGAGGAGTATGTGTTAGGCTCCTCAGGAGTGGATACCAGTGTTGTCTTGGCCAGTCTGGAGCAATCAGTATCATCTTCGGTCTGTCTGCTCTTGCTTTCAAGAGCACCTTGGGCAGAAGAGGCAGAGGTGGGAAAGCGTAAACTGTCCATGCTGTCCAACTGAATGAAAGGGCGTCCCACTCTCCAGGCCTTTGGATGAAAGGTCCTTGAACAAAACTTTTCCAATTGATGATTCCTGTGGGAGGCGAAGAGATCTATGTCTGGCCTCCCCCACGCTTGGGTTATCTTTGTAAACACTTGAGGATGTAACTTCCATTCGTGTGGATCTGTCATATTTCTGCTTAGATTGTCTGCCAGCATGTTTTCAAAACCTGGCAAGTACCGTGCTTGAAGTTCAATTTGCCATTCCAGAGCCAAGTTCCAAAGTGTCATGGCTTGTCTGCACAGGGGATATGAAT
Source organism: Protopterus annectens (assembly GCF_019279795.1). NCBI lineage: Eukaryota > Metazoa > Chordata > Ceratodontiformes > Protopteridae > Protopterus > Protopterus annectens. The sequence goes on along the minus strand of NC_056731.1, from coordinate 112,948,137 downwards.
GTGTTCCTTCTTGTTTATGTACCACATTACTGTGGTGTTGTCTGTTCTCATCAGTAATTGTCCTGGATGCAGGAGGTCCTTGAAAGCTGTAATTGCATTTATCTCTGCTAGCATTTCTTTTTGATTGATGTGTAGGTGCTTTTCTTTTTGGGACCAATTGCCCTGAATGCACCTGTCTGTCATGTGCGCCCCCCAGGCGTAATCTGAGGAGTCTGTTGTGATGACTTGATTTGCTTGAGGCTTGCAGAATGAGAGACCTGTATTTGTTTAACATGCTTGGGCCCACCATAGAAATTCCTTTTGCAAACATGGAATTATTGGTATTATTGTTTCCAAACTGTGGCTGTGTTGAGACCATAGGTTTTTTAGGTACCATTGAAGTTTCCTCATATGCAACTTTGCACATGGGATTAAGAGAATGCAAGATGCCATGAAGCCCAGAGCCTGCAGGATTTTCCTTGCAGTAAGCCTGGTACAATTGTCTAGTATTTTGAAGTACTGAGTTAGTTGCCCCTGTTTTTCTGGCGTAAGATAGGCCATCTGGGTGTTTGTGTCCAAGTTGGCACCCAGGAAAGTTATTTTCTGAGATGGTGTTAATCTGGATTTCTCTTTGTTGATTGTGTATCCCAGAGTGTTCAGTAACCGTTTTGCATAAGCCAGATGATCCAGAAGTATGTGCTTGCTGTCCGCTTGGAGAAGGCAGTCGTCCAAATAAGAGTAAATCTGTATCCCTTGAAGTCTGCAGTAGGCAATTACTGATGCCAGGCATTTCGTGAATACTCTGGGCGCAGTAGATAAGCCAAAGGGCAATGCAGAGAATTGATAGTGTATTGAACCTGCAAGAAATCTGAGGTATCTTCTGCAGCTTTGTCTGACTGGGACATGCAGGTATGCCTCCTTGAGGTCCAATGATACCAGCCAAAACTCCTTGCCCAGCATGGGAAGAAGCTGCTGTAATGTGAGCATCTTGAATTTTGGTACGAGTAAGAATGTGTTTAGGATGGGTAAGTCCAAAATGGGTCTCCAGTCGGTTCCTTTCCTTGGTACCAGAAATAGCCTGGAATAAAAACCTTGACCTTGTTCGTGAGTAGGTACCTCTTGAATAGCTTTCATATCTATGAGCTTTGAAATTTGTAGTTGTGCCTCTGCCCTTTGATTGTGTGGCAGGTTTGGCATGCCTCTCATTTTTGGTAGAGTGTGAAAATGAAATCTGTAGCCTCTGTCTATAATGTCCAGGATCCATTTGTCTGTTGTGACAATATGCCAATTTCTTGTAAATAATGCCAGCTTTCCTCCCAAGGGTGCTGCCCGCTGAGACTTGCTTGGCATGGAAAGGAGGAAGTCATTGGGTTTGTTTCCTATATTGTTGTGCACTGTCTTCGCCACCTCTTGGTGCTGGAGTTTGCCATTGTCTGCCTCTATATGATCCTTGTGATTGCCCTCTGCCCCTTGAGCGCCTGTATCTACCTCTTTGGGGCCTGTCCGTGGCTGGAAAGGACCAGTTTTTTGAAGGCCAATTTCTGCTAAAACGTGGTGACTGAACCTGTAGAAAAGCTTTGACAGATTGCATAGATTTGGCTTTTTCTTCCATTTTCCGTAGTATCTCCTCAGCATTAGTACCAAATAAACATCCTTTTGTAAAGGAGCATCTAGTAGTTTAGCTTTCACATGATCATGCAAGATTTGTTCCCTAAGCCATGCATGTCTACGAATAACTGATCCTGTAACAGCAGCTCTACTTGAGGCCTCTAGGGCATCATAGCCACATTGTAAGGTGTGTTTACCCACTTGCTCTGCACTATGCATCATATCCTGCAACTCCTTCAAATCTGGTTGTTCAGGTTGAGACATTTTATTTCTTAATTGTGATAACAGAAACTGCTGATATTTAAGCATATGAAACTGACAATTTAAGGCCCTCATGGCTAGGGTGGCCAAGGTATATACCTTTTTTCCCCACCTTTCTAAGGATCTTGACTCTCTTTCGGAAGGTAGTGGATTCTTAGCAGTAGAGGCCTTCATTCCCTTGGGGCCTTGAGAAATGGTTTCAGGGTCAGCATTACGGCTTTTGTACAGAAATTGGTGAGAGTTAGGAACTCTGTAGTACCTATCAGGCTTGACTGGGGCAGGAGGCAGGGAATCCAGATTAAGGCAAGCCCCCGAATAAACATCATCCAGTATGTCCAAGACAGGAGGTATCGCCAGAGGTCTGTGTTGAGGTAACAAAAGAAATTCCCTAAATCTTTTCTTGGAATCAGAAAAGTCTTGGCCTTCCCAATGGAAGTGTTCCCTCAAGGTGTGCAAGGTTTCCCCAAAGGAAAAATCCTCAGGAGGAGATACAGAAGGAATGGACTGCTCTGCGTCAGAATCTTCAAAAGGGGAAAAAAAGAGTGTTCCTCTATATCCGAATGATCTGAAAAAATGGAGCCCTGATCAGAAGAGGGAGAATCTTCCTCCACTCTGGATCTCTTGTCTGGAGGGGGTTGGGAACCCATGATAAGAGTAATTAAATCCTCAGCCATCTTAAGCATTTGCTTTTTAGGCATAGGGCCTGGAGATGGGCCCTGTGCAACAGGCCTCTTGGGATGCCTGGCTGATTTGGACTTAGTAAAGGCCTTAATTGAAAAGGAAGATGAGGGTCTAAAGACACCATGGGTGGAAGTGGACCTGTCCACATTAGGAGGCTCAACGCTCACAGTCGCTTCGGTGATTGTAGTCTGGATATGGGCCGAGGTACCTGCGGTCTCGGTTGCAGAAGACCCCGCCAAAGAGGTGTCGTCGGTAGTCAGGGACTGCATAGGCATCTCGCTGAGAACCGGACCACGTGTAGTCGGTTTTGGCGTGGTGTTGGTGGGGACCGCGGACCTCACGTGTCGATCCTTGTCCTTGCGTTTTTTGGACATTTTATAATCAAAAGCTTTACCAGAAAAGTGTTGGGCGAACTCCGCCCAACGCTTAATAGTGCGCTTATTGAAGGTAGCGCAAAAGCGACAGCCCGAGACGTCGTGGTCTGGGCCTAAACAAGGTATGCAGAGGGAATGGAAATCCTTATGCGGTATTTGCTTCCCACAAGAAATACAATTGTTAACTTTTTCTGACATCAGTCTGAGGCAAGAAAAGTTTCTAACGGGTACTTAGCTTTAATGAAGACTTCGGTTTCCAATTTTCAGAATTCAGGAGCTGGCCGACCGGCACTTGCGAACTGCTTCTGCTTCGGGCACCGCGCGGCAAAAAAGACTGAAGAACATGGCGTTGGCTGTGTCTTATATACCCCTGTCGCACTGACGTCAGGAAAGAAAGCGACAACAGACGCCGGACCAAGACTTTGTAATTCGGCCGACCGAGGGACCGCCTGACGGCAGAGAACCCATATGTGATTACTGCAGCTGTACCCACGATGAACATCTTGTAAGTTTGCATAGATTTAGCTTTATCTTCCATCTTTTCAAGTTCTTCAGCCTTGTTGCCAAACAGGTGGTCCTGATTTAGAGGAGCATCCAACAATTTAGCTTTAACATGATCAGGCAAAGATTGCTCCTTAAGCCAAGCATGCCTTCTAAGCACAGACCCAGTAACAGCAGCCCTGCAAGAGGCCTCTAAAGAATCAAAACCACATTGCAAAGTATGTTTTCCAACTTGTTCAGCAGAATGCATTAAATCCTGTAAGTCTTTATTTTCCACACAGTCAGGAATCAACATCATTTTCTGGTTTAAGCAATCCAATAACATGTTGTTGATATTTTAACATATAAAATTGGCAGTTTAAAGCTCTAATTGCCAAGGTTGCTGAACATAAACCTTTTTACACCATCTATCCAGCACCCTGGAGTCTCTATCAGAAGGGGTAGGATTTAAAAGCATTAATGTCCTTGGGCCCCTGTGAAATAGTCTCTGGATCTGCAATAGGATTTCTGAAAAGGAACTTGTGCAACTCAGGGGCCCTGTAGAATCGGTCAGGTTTACTGGGAGCAGGAGGCAGGGAATCAGGGGCCAAATTGGATTCCAGGAAAGCATCATCAACAATGTCTAGTACAGGAGGAATAGCCAAAGGCCTATGCTGAGGAAGAAGGAAATCCCTAAGCCTCCTTTTTGAATCAGAAAATTCCTGGCTTTCCTAGTGAAAATGCTCCTTTAGTGTATGTAAGGTTTCCCCAAAAGAAAAATCATCAGGAGGGGAAGCAGAGGGAATAGAGTCCTCTGCATCAGAATCCTCATAAGTAGGTAAGGACAAATCCAGGTCAGTCAGAAAAAAACAGAATCCTGATCAGAAGATTCATAATCAAGCTCAGCCCTAGGCCCCTTGGGGGGGGGGGGGGGGGGAGTGGCTACCCCTGATTAGAGTTATTAGATCTTCAGCCACTTTTATCATTTGTTTTTTAGGCATAGAGGCCTCCTGAGCATGTGGCCTGGGCGTCGTTTTTTTAGACATGGATCGAGATTTAGGCCTTAGTAATGAAGGGGGCATCGATTTAATATGCAAGTCCACAGGCCTGAATACATCCTCAGAAGCCGGTGCCTGCACAGTGATTCCGGACCCATCCAAGGTAGAGACATCCGCAGGTTCCGTAGTTGAAGTATCTCGCGGCATACCGGACTCCGAATGGGTCTCAGTAGAGGCCTGAGAATCAGCGGGTATCAGGGGCTGCGAAAGCACCTCACTGAGAACTGGCGACTGGCTTAGAAGCGTCGGCAGTTTTGGACCTCGGCGGCCTGTCTGTCTTTATCTTTGCGTTTTTTCAGACTCCCAGTAGTCGGATGGCTAAGTGACGACATTTCTGGATAATTAAACTGAGAACCGAAATATTTAGAGGCAAAAATATACCGATGACGGATAGTGCGCTGATTAAAGCACAAAAACTGACAGCAAGGTATGTCCGTAATCAGGGCCTAGGCAAAGAATCCAGTACGAATGGAAATCTTTGAGGTATTTGCTTTTCACAAGTAATGTAATTAACTTTTACTAACATCGGTAAGGAGCAAGAAAAAGTTTCCCTAATGGGGTACTTAGCTTTTAGTTGAAG